>NC_041034.1:761514-1101514 GCF_900634625.1 Parambassis ranga | reverse complement strand
CACTGACTCTCACTCGTCGTCTGCAGCTGCTGATCACACGGGGCGTGTGTCCCTGTGATGTGGCCCTTCAGGCTGCCATCACCCTCCAGGTGGGCAGCGTGGAGGCGGGAGCTGCCTTCAAGGAGCCTTTTGTCTCAGAAGAAGTGATTCCTTCTAATAAATCTCATCGTCTCTAATCCTCAGCACATCTGCCTGCAGCTTTAAACGCTTCGCTTTACATACAGAAACAGAAGAGTCACATGACAACAGTAAATATGTGAAGGCTTCACTGAAACTCAACTGAGCCAAATCTACACTTCACCAAGATTCAGTAAAAACTAAATGTTCTGTCCACATGTGAGCAGCAGTCACATGACGATGATGTGAGTCAGTTATACAGCATGTGGGGTTAACACATTATTTACACATTCATTTCCAGTCCAGCTATTGATCAGTGTGTCTCCTTCTGAGAGAGCCAGCCTGCACGGGTGAAGTCTCCTTCACTCCCACAGCTCCATCCTCACTGCAGGAAGTCAGGCTGTGAAATCTGAGTATCAGCACGAAGAAGACAAGTTGTGTGTGTGTGTGTGTGTGTGTTTACTTCCTGTAGGATGTGACACTGTGACCTCTGAGGATGAACCAGGCTCCTCATTCCATCCTGACACCAATAAGCTGCGTCTCTTTGTTCTGTGTGTAGGTGAAAGCCTGTTTGTGTGTGTGTGTGTCTGTGCTGCGTGTGTGTATTTGTGTGTGTGCAGAGTGCATATCTAAAGTATCCAGACAAACGAATGTCTCCTTGGAGCTCTGGACAAGCGTCTCTACATGATCAAGAGGAAGGAAGTCCTTCAGTGATTGACAGACTGATAGTGTGAGTGTGTGAGTGTGTGTGTGTGTGTCAGTGTGAGCATAGTGTCAGTCTGGTCAGTCTGCACATTGTGTTGTCTGTTGTATCACTTCCTGCTAATACACGCTAGTGCTAACTGTAGCAACTCAGCTAGCTGCAACAAGCTAGCAGCAGAGTCCACTGATGACATCACACACAGGTGAGCTGCTCAGCTGCCACACACACACACACACACACACACACACACACACTGTCCCGACCAGCAGCAGTAAATTCTACTGACACCTGAAGACGATTAGGACAAAGAATCAGCTGCGACAGGCTGGAATCAGCCCAGCTGATGTGGCCACACTGCATCCGTCTACCGTTTAAAATGACTTAAGAGACCGCGTCTATGTTAGCAGTGAAGCTAACAGCTGAGTACAGGCCATGAGTGAGAGGGAGTCGGAGAAGGTCTCAGGTTTTTTACGTCAAACTAATATGTTTATTTATTCAAATTCTGACTTAGGGAGCCTGTAAGAGTCACTACTGAGGAGGAAGAGGAGGAGGAGGAAGGGTACAGCAGCACACATATGTTCCCAATTTGACGGTGGTGGACGGAGGAGTGCCGGCGGATGTGGGACAGGAACAGGACTCACAATCTGCAGACACTAAAACCTCAGTAAGAGTCAGATTCACGAACCAGGAAACAGCTAAAACTGCTGTATGTGTGAGGACCAGGCAGCGTGAGGATGGACACACACAGACACACACAGACACACACAGGCTGAGACAGAGCAGACCATAACAGAGCAGTAAAATGCAGAGCAGGACAGCGAGCGTGGACTTCCTGTTGCCTCGTGTTCTTCGTGAGCTCTTAATGAGACCTGCTTCAGTAAACCTGAACCTCCGCTCTCACTCCATCTCTGCCTCTGACATCCACCCGTCCACCCAGCCTCCGTCCTCCTCTGAGGACTGATTCTCTCACAGCTCGGTTCTTTGACGGCTGGCATTAAGTAGTACTAAATAAAACTGGTGGAATTGGTCGAAACACACTCGTAAACAGGTGACAACAACTGATTCAACCAGAAATCTGAGATCTGCAGAGAAGAAACACATGGAAACACCTGGAACATCAGACCGACAGACCTGAAGAAATGTTGTTTAAATGCAGTAGTAAATGCAATCCACATCTCCATCTGAGAGACTACCGGCCACATGCACTCACACCAGTAGTGATGAAGCACTTTGAAAAACTGGTCTGGAGCCACATCACATCACTGCCTACAGGGTAAACAGATCCACAGAGGACGCTGTGGCCACAGCGCTCCATGCTGCGCTGCCCAACCTGGAGCAGCAGGTGGGACGGCTACATCCAGATGCTCTTTGTGGATAACTGTGTGACACTTCAACACCATCCTTCTCTACAAACTGGTGGAGAATCTGGAGAACACGGGGCTTCCACACTCCATCTGCATGTGGATTAACAGCTTTCTTTCGGATCTCAGTCAGAGGGTCAGAATGGGTGGACACCAAGCAGCAGCCTTCGGGGCTCAGACTTAAAGCCCATGCGGCAGTGTCGGAACTTGTGTCAGGCTTGTTTACAGCCTGGTACAAAGAACCACTCTGGTCTCAGATGATAGGTTCTCTTCTAGTGCCGGCTCTTCAGAAACAAAGGGGCGGCGCCACGGAAGCTCTGTCCATAGTTTTTACTGTCAATGGTGGACACACATCACCGGCCCTCAGCTTCAGAACCGGCTCCACGCTGGGCTGTGTGCTGAGCCCCCTGCTTTACACTCTATATCAGACCTGGGCAAAGTACGGCCCGCGGGCCACATCCGGCCCGCTTGCGTCTTCAATGTGGCCCGCGGACTCGTACACACAATAAAAAAAAAGAAGGCATCAAAAGTCAGCTGTCAGCACGGCATTACTGGTAACGTCTTTCCAACCCTCCTTGTCTCTTCCACGCTGGTGCACTGCTTCATCCCATCTACTTTTTGTAGAGACACGGTCGCGCTGTGTACACTTTAAAAATGCTGCGCGGCTATGCTGAAATGTACGGTAAAGCGTGAAGAAACGCCACAGCGCATTCAGATGTTACCGCGGTGCTGCAGCCGACATCGTCATCTGCTCTTAAAAAGCTCAGACCTTGTCCAACTTTCAGAACTTTGGGATTGTTTTTAAAATTAGTTTTAACTCTAATGGTTTTCTTCTGTAAAAATATCTTCACATCATCTGTGCTGCTCTGTGCGGGAGTGTGTTTCAACATACAACCAGCAACACTCAGTGGACCTGGACACACACAGAGGACAGAGGAGAGAGCAGTAAACACACAGACCAGTTCACATCATCAACTCCCTCCGCCGCACATTGATTCTGAGCCTTTTTTCCGCCAATGCGACTTTATAATATCGCTATCTTTCCATTCATTCAACTCCGCGCAACTCTCTCTCTCCTCCCGTCCGCGTTCACACACACGTACACACATAAGCGCGGATATGTTGACAGAGAAGACGACCAACGTTCTTGATAATGGAACATCGCACCCTAACTCAGCACAGAGCTGGTAACGCAGCAAACATTATAGGTGATTTAAGGTGAAACGCGGTTGCGGTTGAGATAAACTACGTCATATGACAATAGTCACATATGAATAATAACATCAAAAGCTGTTTTATTAATCAGTTAGTTGCCTTTAGTAGTTCCATATATCTGATTATAGTATTTATGCTATTAATGTATTTATGTGGTTATATCACATTATTTATTTTAACCTTTATTTTACCAGAAAATGTCATTTTACAAAACAAGAACAGGCTGATATATGAGGTCAGTGTTGACTTCATATAGTGAAATAAAAACCTTCAGCTTCAGATGTTTTTGTATGTTTTTGTGGCCCTTTGCTTTTCTAATGGAAGTCTATGTGGCCCTCGCAAAAAAATAATTGCCCACCCCTGCTCTATATACATGACTGCACCCCCACCCACCACAGTGAACCACTTCAGTGTCCATGGAGCCCTGATTCTTTGGTCAGTTTGGAGGATCAGTCCAGCTGTGCTGCAAAAGGACTGCTGTTCATATTAAAGATGGATCATGGACAGCTTCACAGCTTTTCTGAAACCAGACTGGTCCTTTAAGAGCTGACATCGTGTAGAAAGCATCAAACTGCACCAAGCAGCCACCAGGAAGCCGGCTTCCTCTGAACAGATTCAGAGTTTCAGACATCAAGTAGACCTCTGTTACAGAGTCCACGCTCTGAGCACTGTGTGTTTCACTGCAGCTCCTGGAGCCACGGGGGCTTTTCATCACTGTCAGGGCCGGTTTGAAAACGTCCTCTGTCAGGCCACACCGGCTGGAGCCACAAACACTGGGGAAATCAATCCGGCTAGAGCAGGGGCCGTATCTGGATATATCCTGATAGTTTTTTTGTGTGAGCACCGCGAATCCGGCTATATCCAGCTTGATTTCAATCCCCCTCTCGGAGGTGGATCTAGCCGAATCTGGGTCAGGTCTGAACGCAAATGCAGCTAGCGAATCCGGCTAGCGACGTGATACCTCCGGTTCGCAGGGACAGTGTCGGGGTCGCGTACAAAAGCCGTATGTAAACAACCATCGAACTACGACAGCTTTGCCCCGAGTTTATTTTCCACAGGAATAAACTGCTTTTTAAACCAAAAAAAACCGATACTTCCTGGGTCTGTGCTCCACCCACTAACATTGAGGAAGGTGGGGTTTATGTTATCTACTGCAGCCAGCCACACAGGGACAGTCCAGATGCTTTGGCCTTACTTTTGGGGAGCTGTCATGTCGTCCATCTTTATTTACAGTCACTATACTGTGACACACTCACAGGCTCAGCGGTTGGTTTGGTTCTCTTCACAGTGCCACGCAGGCAGACATAAAAACAGGAGGCTCTCATTTTAAGACAGATTCAGGTGGACCCGTCAGGACTCTCTTGGAAGGTGTAAAAAGCCCAATCAAGATGGCAGCTACCAAGATGACAGAACGTCTCCATTTTAACATCTATAAACTCTCAAATGATGAACTACAACGTCCTGAAAACACAGTTAAAACAACATTAGGATTAGGGTTGGTTTGTTTATTAAAAGCTGATGCTTTAATGTCTCCACCCGCCCACAATCACACCCCCACCCCCAGGGCCCAGTGTGGTGCAGCTGCGTCAGCCCCGGCCTTTGTGGCATCCTGAACACCACAAAACACACAATCTCCAACGGCTGCCCTTTAATCCTGGAGGACCAGCACACACACACAGCCTTTAATGATTAAAATAGCCTCTGGACGCAGCACTTCAAGGTTTGACGATGCTGTTAATTGTAATAAAATAAACTCTTTCATGCAGTACATCAAAATGCAGAAGCTTCGCCTGGCAGACTCAACATGACTGAGATATCTGCAGCCACACTCTGTGTTGTTTAGAGGGTGTTTCCCCATGAAGGAGGATCTGTGTGCTGCCTGTGAACTCTGAGGTGTTGGTGGGTCATCGAGGACGGACGGAGTACAGTTGGAGCTCTGTGGGGCTGGCACACCCCCCCAACATCACAGGAAGATTTAGTAGGGTGGACCTGAAGGTCTCAGTGTCTGTGTGGCTCCAACAGCCTCTGACAGCTATGTCTGTCTGTGTGTCCCTCTGTCCATCCGTCCGGCTAATGAAAGCAGAGGGTGTTTACAGGATTGATGGAGACGTCTGGCTCTAATTTACGGCACTAATAAAGCCCCACTCTTTACCCTCTGACCCTGAACCAGTCAGGCAGCTCACTAAAATCTTAATCACCCCCACCTCCCCCCAAACCTAAACCTAAACCCCCTCACCCCCTTTCAGTACCATCATGGGGTGAGTGAGAGAAGCCATATTATTCTGTAGTACAACCAGATCATTGTAACCGCCTCACTGCCCCGCCAAGCAAGGAGAAAGACCCTTCTCAGGTTTATGCTAGACCCACAGAGACAAAGAGGCAACATCCAGCCTGCACTGGTTCCTCCAGTGTCCACTAGAGGCCGCCTCCCAAGACGAGCCAGCCTCACCGACCTCCATGTAAAATGGTAGAACCGAGTCCACCAGACGGACTCCTCCTCTGTCTGCAGCAAGCGTTTACTCCTTTTTTTTTGTTGCCATAGTGATGAGTTCAAAATGTTTCATGTGCATATGTTTACATGACCACAAGGCGGCGCACATCCGCAACACGGGTTCCTTTAAAAAATGATGTACCTCTAAAGACTGTTTATCCACACATGAAGGAATCTGATCTGAATTAACAGCTGCTGATAAAAGTCATTCTATCAGTGAAGAGGAGCAGCAGGTGTTTGGACCCGAGCTGCTTCATCATGGGTCAGAACACACACACACACACACACACACACACACTGCGGTGTCACTGAGGAAACCACAGCTGTAAAGACAAAAGAGGAACTCAGAGGTCTCATAAATCACTTTCTGAAAACAACAGCAGCAGCCACTTCCTCTAAGACGACCACACGGACCAATAAGGCGCTTTAAAAAGAAGACGGGCGGATGTTTGTCTCCTCTGTGTCACGGAGGATCGGGTTGTCATGGCGACAGTTTCCCTGTGCTGAGATGAGGAGAGGATGTGAGGATTTCCCTCATGCCTGTCCCTGGTCATGTGACTGCTCACACTGACCTGCTCAGCATTTCACCATTTGGGTTAACGAGCTCCTCATTAAGAACTCCTGTTTTTAATCCAATCGGCCAATCACAGGGCTGGAAACCTCAGAATGGACAGAAAACATCACACATCCACGTTCTTCATATAAACATGCAGAAAAATGTGTGTTTGGAACCAGTGAAATAACACACACAGTTAAAAAACGGTCTCTGGGCGTCTTTACAGACTCGTTACTCAGCTGATGTGAGCGATTACTGTCGGCTGCAGCCGGCCGGTCTGTAATTGTTGGTGTATGGAGCCCCGAGGATGTGGCTGATTGGCTGTCATTAAGTCAAATGTGCGTCAACAGACGTGAAGAGAGTGTGTTACAGTCAGAGAGCCGCTCTCTCTCTGCTCACAGGGCAGCTAATGGAGCAGGAGGTCCAGGTAGCAATTTAAGCTTCTAAATGCTTCCTACTGTAAGGCCCGAACACACACACACACACTCACACAGACACACACAAACACACACACAGAGTAGTTTACACAGCTCTAGATACTAGAATAAATGTTGAGTAATTTACACACACGCAGTTGGCTCTTCTTAATGATGAGAATAGATTCGGCCAAATTACACTGTTATTGCACTGATTCTGAACTTTCCCACAAAATGCACCATAGCTGACAAAAGAATATCGGAACATTTGATCAATTTATTATGTCTAAAAATGTTCAAAATTCTCCGAAATAAAGAGTCAGCATTGAGCTCCACAGTGTGTTTTCATCTATTGACAGAAAAAACTACGTTTGTTTCTGTAGAGCTGTTTGAGGCGATTCAGGAAGCAGGAAACTCGCTGTGATACGGCAACCGTCTGTCACTCAAAGCAGCAACGCCCATAATTATGCGTAATTAAAAGTCTGAATATAATTAAAACAGGTGGGTTATAAATAAATTCACCTCCGTACAACTGATACTAGAAGAGGACCTATCATCTGAGACCAGGATGTTTTTTGTACCCGGCTGTAAACGTGTTCATTTCTGCTGTGACGTCGGCCATTTTAACGTGGGAGTCTATGGGACATGACTCGCTGCTGGAGCCAGCCCCCAGTGGTTGCAGCATGAACTACAAGTTCTGACACTTCCGCATGTTCTTCAAGTCTGAGCCCCGGAGGCTGCTGCTTGGTTTCATCTTATTTAACCCTTTCATAAACCGGTCAGAAGGTATGAAACACTCATTCGATTAATACGAGCAAATCTGACCCAGAAACCTTCATCTGACGTTTTTTAAATTAAAAATTAACAACAATAGAACTTTTACAGTAAACAATAAAACTCTGCACTCCTCAGCACGAACAGGAAGAAAAGACTGAGCAGCAGTCACATGACAGTCACATGGTTCCAGCCGCTGTAAGTGAAAGTGTTGTTTTTCTTAACCAGGCGCCTCTGGACGTTCAGGCGTCCATGTCAGATGTCAATCAGAGCGGATTTCATAATGTCAGTGTTGCGTTCAGGGACCATGGTGCGTTTAGAGTTCTCACGGCTCCAAACAGATGCGGCAGATAAAGCCTTTGTTTTGCGTCGGTCTGTGGTCCGATTCATTTGCCTCGGAGTGTTGGTAAATCTTCCCGTCACACAAAGACAGGCTGGCTCCAGTCCTCAGTGTGAGTGTGTGTGTAGACTTTATGATTTGCGGGCGTGGCTGTGTTTGCGGGTCATCTCATGTTTTAGAAATAACAACATGTTCAAAGTGAACAGACTTTTAAAACTCTGGGGTTGCATGAGGCTGTTTTACGAGTGAAGTTTACAACAAAGAGCTCAGCTACACAACATGTCTCGAAGTGGATCCACTTTGTTCCCTACAATCCGACAATTTTAATCTTTGTAACAACAGCAGCACCCGCAAAAGCAGAGAGAGGCAGAGCCTTCAGCTAAAGGACATGTCTCCAGTGGAACCAGGCCCCGTCACACTGGAGAGAGTCAGTCCAGCTAGAGTGGGATTGAATCCAGATCGCCTTTAAGCTGGATACATTCAGACCTATTCTCAAATCTTAAATCACACACGTGTGTCCGCGCTCAATCCGGCCTTACCCGGCTTGTTTGTTGTCCTCCAAACCGCTAGGTGGCGCCTCGTAATATACAGAGTCCGTTGTCTAATGTCTAATGCGTCGTGCATTTTTTTTGTCCTGTGTCGCTCGTTCTTTCATTTTTTTTCGGTTCTAAAAGCAGTTTATTCCTTTGTAGCTCTGTGGAAAATAAACTCGGGGCAAAGCTGTCGTAGTTCCACGGTTGTTTACATACGGCTTTTGTACACGACCCGGACACTGTCCCCGTGAACCGGAAGTATCACGTCGCTAGCAGGATTCACTAGCTGTATTTGCGTTCAGACCTGAGCCACATTTGAGCCAATCCAGCTAGATCCGCCTCTGAGAGGAGGACTGAAATCAATCCAGATACAGTATCCCGCTGTAGCCGGATTGATTTCCCCAGTTTGAACGGGGTCTTAGAGCTAGATCAGGTCCTGGGACCTCACAGGATCCCCCGATCCACTCTTCTCTCTTAACATCCTCAGGTCCACTCTCACATATCTGCACTCAGGTCTCTTCCTGTGCTCCACTTTATTATTTTTGTGGCTTACATGTCTGCACTTCACTACAACTATGTGCCACTCTTGTATGCGCACACTGAGCTCTAAGAAGAGACTTAGAAATATCATTCTGATAATTGAACAGGATCTTTCATACAACCAGCACATGCTAAAGGAAACAACAACGCTCTGTGAGGGCTGATTGTTTTAAAGTTGTACTGAACACTCAGGCCGTTAAAAAGAGTTACAGTGTGAGTGCAATGCCCCCTCCAGCCCCCGGAGAGTCTCTGTGGGCATGTGGAGCACATGGAAAAATAAAAAGGAATGTGAAGTAAAAACAATGAAGAAGAATAAGGCTGTCATCATC
Source organism: Parambassis ranga (assembly GCF_900634625.1). Lineage (NCBI taxonomy): Eukaryota > Metazoa > Chordata > Actinopteri > Ambassidae > Parambassis > Parambassis ranga. The sequence continues at coordinate 1,092,139 of NC_041034.1, read as the reverse complement.
ATGACTGGTCCTCCTCCATCAGTGAAATATGTGACGTTCAGCCCGGAAGAGCGGCCCTCCTCCGCCTGTGTACGCTCCACACACACACAGATCCTCTCCTAATAAAAGAAACAGACAGTGCCATCAAACATGGCCGCCCTGTCATCCTTCTGTATCCCACATTAATCAGAACGCTTCTTGTTTTTCCTCCCACATTTAACAACACAGTGTAATGGTGGAAACAGGGCTGGTGGGAAAATTCAGCTGCATCAGACGTACAGCTATGTCACTGTGTCTGCTCCCTGTGGCGCTAATTAGCAAATACTAGCATGCTTATCACGTAAGACAGTAAACAACATTTTTTAAACCGTCTTTAATGCCAAGTAGAAAATGCTTGTGCTTAAAGCTCAAGTGAGACGGTAAACTCTTAGCCAGCCTCACACGGGGCTGCTAGCCTAGCAGCTAGCTGTGCTAATATTGAAGGAACAAAGCTGTTTAGATGAAGCTAACAGTCTGTGTTTGTAAATAGCTGCAGACCTGACGTGGGAACTTTGTTAGAAAACAAAGCTAACAGCTACCATTGTTGGAAAAGAGGTCCTCTAATCAACATTGTGTTTACATGCCCTCAGTAAGTCAAACATGTCGCAGCGCTCACCTGTGCTCCACGATCTGGGAGATAAGGATTTACCCCAGGAGTCCAGACTCCTGCCGGGAACCATCAAGAAGCTGAGTGATCCATGAAGAGGACCATCTGCCTTTTGTTTTTGTCGAGTTAAACATCACGTTTGTGTGTCTGTGAAGGCAGCAGTGAGGAGGAACAGAAACGCTGAACTGTGGACTTCAGCAGCAGCTACAGAGAGGATCACAGCGGGAGGCTAATTCAAACAAACCAGCAGATCCGCTGATGTTGATGTGGAGCCTCCAGACCAGCTGCCCCCAAACATGTCAGGAGGACATTTGAAGTCACTCTTCATCACTCATGTTGTTTTCTGACACAACCGCTAAAACAGCTGTTTGTGGGTATGATGGATGTTTTGTTGTAGCCTCGTGATGCTAAGCTAATCAGTCAGTGATCCTCAAAATTAAAACAAAACTTAACGTTTCTGATAGGGATGCACCGAAATGAAAATTCTTGGCCGAAACCCAAAACAAAACGTATTATGCCAATTATTAGTACCATTGCATTTATGGCTATAACTGTGTGCTAACCTCACTAAAATCAGGGCGTTGCAAATGCACAACTTAATATTAATGTTTCTAAATATTTATTTAGCACATTCAAACAATGCACAATATAAAATAACTTGACCCCACTCATGTGTACATTATGTGTGCATTGTATTTAAATAGGGCCAGTGCATAAATAAACATTTTGTCAAATTAAAAAATAAGTCTGATGTCACATATATAGTGATATATATATATATATATATAATATGATCTTTAAACGTGAATCAACACCGTGATGAAGTGCAGAGAATCCAAGCAGATCTCAGTGAAACGCGTGCTGACGGACTACGAGTGTACTTTCCCTCCGCGGCCCGTCTCTTTACTTAGAAGACGCTTTAGTGCTGCGTTTAAAGGAATAACTTCAGCTGCAGATGCATCAGAGGAGGGGATCTCTTTAGTTAGCTGCTCAGATGGAGCAAGAGAAGACACCGCAGACATGCTGGAGCGTCAGCGGCGAAGATTTTCAGCGGCCGAAAATTCGTTGCATTTCTGACTATTAGCTGCTGGATCTTTTACACAGTGGAGAGCTAACAGCTAACGATATCTAAAAATATCTCATACATAAAAAAATGTTTCATATCAATGAACACATTCTGTCAAACAGCTGTTGGACATTTTTGGTACTGCAGTCCTGATATTTCTTTACCTTAACCTAAATATTATTGCCCTCCTAAACCACCGATGTTATTTCACTACATTCGTGTGAGTACTGGGAGCTCTTTGTTTCCTCTTGCTGCTATTTTTTCTTATATTTATGTGAGTGCTCGTACATATTAGAGACTGCCTGCTAACAAAAAGCTAACCAAAACAACAGAAGCTAACAGACAAGGTGCTGAGAGCTGTAAGTGTACTGCACTGGTCTCTGTGGTGTGTCGCTGGTTGTGATGTTTGTACGAGTGATAGCGAACAACAAAAGTCCAGAACAAGACAAGAGCAGCTGCTCTGAGCGGAGGAGGAGGAGGAGGAGACGGTGTCCTCCTGCTCTCACCCAGAGGTCAGCCAGGAGGATCCGTGTGATCCAGCTCTGTGCTGAAATCTCTGCTAATGGTTTCGGAGTATTTGGTGAACTGTTACACGTCTGAATCTTCATCAGCAGCGTGTCACCGTGTCAGACTGAGCGCTCATAAACAGGGACCTGTCTGCCTCCGAAGCTGTGGCCAGCGCCTCGGGGTGAGCGACGGTCTGGCGAGAGCCCCGGTGACCGGGAGGCTCAGACCGTGACCGGCACAGTCTGACCACAGCTCCGGGTCAGAACACCCGGACAGGCAGACAGAGAGCCGACGACAACGAGCCGGGTCTCCTCCAGGAGACGTTAATGAGACAAAGACAGACGTTAATCAGTGATCGCCTGCTGAGCCGACACACACAGCTCACGATCAATAGCTGAAAACATCAGCGTCAGTGACAGGAATAAAAAAACAGCCCTAAAATTCCTTCACTTAAATTCAGGTTTAACGGTTCAGTAGCTTTCCTGTTAGCACACAGCTAGCTGTAGCTTAGCTCCTGTAACGTTCAGGTTTCCTCAAATCTTTTTGTTGGTGGTGCTCTGGATCCTTCAGCCTCTGCTGGTTATAAAGCTGCTCTGGAAACAGCATTAAAGAGGAACACGTCTCTTTTTTTAACGGGTGAGCGGGTTTGTCTCCATGAGATCCTGGCAGCCTGCATCAGGACAGTCAGTGTAAAGTCTGCTTGAAATGAGGCTGAGCTGCTGCTGCCCACACTCACACACATCAGTCACAATAGAAGCAGCCCGACAGGTAAGTCCGGCACACAGAGGCCGCGGTGTCTGAGCCGAGGGGGGGAGGAAACACAGGCGGGCGCCACGCAGCGCCGCCACGTCCTGACAGGCCGCCACGTCCTGACAGGCCGCCACGTCCTGACAGGCCGCCACGTCCTGACAGGCCGCCACGTCCTGACAGGCCGCCGGCCGCTCTGAGCTATTAAAAGGTGAGAGGCGAGGAAGAGCAGGATGACAGGAGCCGAGCGGAGCGCCGCAGGAAGCACTGGGCTGACATCTGACAGACAGGCCACCACGTGCTCTTCATCAGTGAACATTCAGCCAGAACAACCCTCACCTGTTACCTAAACACACCCACTGGACACACAATGGACGACAGGTCGCACACAGCAGAAAACACCGCAGAGCACAAAAGGAAGGAAGCTCCAAAAACCACAGAGGGTCCCCCCAAGGGTCCGCCCGAGGGTCCGCCCGAGGGTCCCCCCGAGGGTCCGCCCGAGGGTCCGCCCGAGGGTCCCCCCAAGGGTCCGCCCGAGGGTCCGCCCGAGGGTCCGCCTCAGGGAGAGCAGGGCTGGCTGGTGGTGCTGCTAGTGAGTCATTTTTGATTTTGCATTTTAATGATTTTAACCTAAAATAGAATGTTCTCTGACAATAAGTGTAGAAAAATATACACAATAAAAAGTGGACTTTAAAGTGGGATATAAATATTCTAGGAATTTCTGTTTTTAATCATAAATGTTTATCAGGAAATTGACGTTTATGAGGAATTGAGAGAATTTGGTTTTGATATTTGAGCAGTTAAATCAGTAAAAGCTGATAAGATAAGAAGCAGCTGATGTGCTGGAAATGTAGAGCTGTGTGTTTGCGTGTGTGTGTGTGTCAGCCTGTGTGTGTGTGTGTGTCTGGCTGTGTGTGTGTGTGTGTGTGTCAGTGTGTGTGTGTCAGCCTGTGTGTGTGGGTCTGGCAGTGATCTCAGGGTTTCTCATGGAGCAGACGGTCATCCTTTGATGAGGCCACATGAGACCTGCAGCCACATTCCTCGTCAGTCTCCCGGGCCGCTGCTCGCCACATCACTGCTGCTGTCCAAACAAACAGCATGAGCCGAGCCGAGCCGAGCCGGGCCGGGCCGGAACAAACTGCTTCTGATGGGCCTAAAATACACACTCTACATTTTTAACTGCAGCTTTTTCAGAGCTGCTGCTACACACACGATGCTACACACTGCTGTGATGTTCAGACGTCAACAAGCCGCCAGCGCTGTCTCCTGTGTGTGTGTGTGTGTGTGTGTGTGTGTTTCTGAGCCCTCCTCAGCCTCAGTTTATTTACATTAGTGAGCTTCTCTTCCTGTTTTATTTCCAGGGCTTGTGTTGCTTCCTGTGCCCTCATTGTCTCCACCTGTGACTCTGTGTGTTTAGTCTCTGTGCGTCTCTTGAGTGTGTTTGTGTGACTCTCTCAGACCACACACACACACACACATCGTGACAAATCAACCAACTTTCACTCACAGCACTCTGAACGCACACAGCACACTGTGACAGCACACAGTGCAGCGCGATGACGTCACAGACACAAACTCACACCTCGTGTTGCAGATATAATGAATCAGTTCATCTGTGTCCTGCGTTGTCACCGTGTGAAGATTATTCAGACAATTCATCAGGTGTGACACACTTTGAATCAGCCCACACTGACTCTGACTTGTGCAGGTTTCCTCTGAACATCACAGCAGAGTCACCTGATTGTTGACTTCACAAACTCATGCAGATCACCCTCTCTCTGTCTTTGAATCTCAAATGACAACATTTCATAAACATACACCTCGTTATATTCATCATCAGCTCCAGTGTTACATCAAAGGTGTAAAATGAACTGAGCCATGCAAGCGACCAGCTCATCCCTGTTGGAGGAGCTGAGGTGACGGCGTGCACACTGCAGCTACTGCACTCTAAAAAAGGACTCATTGGATGAACTCAACTGAACTGTTGGCAGGATTAATAGATCCAATAAATATGCAGCTCCAACTCAAAACAAGCACATTTATGCATTCTAACGTTTTTCAGAGTGTCCAACTCAGCCTCAAAATATCTATGAAACAATATTTTGATTTATTTCTACTTATTTGTGTCAAATAGATCCAAGAAAGCACATTAAAGTAATATAGGTTATTTGTGTTTGTCCGACCTAAGCACATTAAAACTGGTCAAATTATGAAACTACAAACACATGACAGTAAACCTGGAGGAGGTCTTTTCATTGAAATACTATAAAGATACAGCCAGTAAAGTGAACAACAGTCCTTCAGGACATGAACGTTTGTTTATCACCAGCCTCCTTCCTCTGTGTAAATGCAACGTCACTCCCCGAGGGCTGAAAAACATGAACGTGGCTCTGAACTGACTAATTGTCTAAAAGAAAGAGTGCATCAGGTGGCATCAGGTGGCCATTGAAAACCAAAATCACTTTGTACATATGCCAGCACATTGTCTTTAACTGCTTTAAAGGCCGAGCTACCGCGATCGCTCTACGAGCTCGCAACATCTCGATTTTTTCTAAGGATGAATCGTGCAGGTCTACTGGGAGCAGTGATGTTACCTCTGACACTGGAGCCTGGAGACCTGCGCTGAGCAAAGGGGGCGGTCCAACTGAAGCCAACGACAAATGATGCGCTGATTCTCTGCAGGTTCTCACGTGACGGCCTCGGCGTGCGATTCCATCGATCTGACTTTCTGAAAAAAGGCACAGGAAATATCGGAAGTGTATTTACCGTGAATGAGGAGAAACTCGAGCCAGACACAAAGCAAAGGACGTCAGCAGGTCCAACAAGTCCAAATATAACGTATCTATATTTGTGTGTGTGTCCCCACATGTACACGTCGATCATGCTCAGAAGATAAGAATCCAAGCACACACAATATAAATGATCTCTGGACGTCCTCCTAACAGTGGTATTGTTGATGGTGCAGTAGCAGCTGTGCCTGAGAACACCACCACATGGATGCTGGGGCACTGCCGTGCACGCCATGATCTCCGGGTCATGTGACACCCCCTCATCTCTTTAAACATCAAGCTCCTGACCGTGGCTGGAACACAGCAGCCTGCACCATGCCGACACAAACCTCCCTGGAGCAGCACCTCCTCCTGCTGCACCTCCTCCTCCTGGAGCAGCACCTCCTCCTCCTCCTGCTGCACCTCCTCCTCCTGGAGCAGCACCTCCTCCTGGAGCAGCACCTCCTCCTCCTCCTGCAGCAGCACCTCCTCCTCCTGGAGCAGCACCTCCTCCTGCAGCACCTCCTCCTCCTGCTGCACCTCCTCCTGCAGCAGCACCTCCTCCTGGAGCAGCACCTCCTCCTGCAGCAGCACCTCCTCCTGGAGCACCTCCTCCTCCTGCAGCACCTCCTCCTGCAGCAGCACCTCCTCCTGGAGCAGCACCTCCTCCTCCTGCTGCACCTCCTCCTGCTGCAGCACCTCCTCCTGCAGCACCTCCTCCTCCTGCAGCACCTCCTCCTGGAGCAGCACCTCCTCCTGCAGCACCTCCTCCTCCTGCAGCAGCACCTCCTCCTGGAGCAGCACCTCCTCCTGGAGCACCTCCTCCTGCAGTCTTACTGCTTGTGTGTTGTAGCAACACGCCACACAACTGCACGCACACACACAAGCGCGGCTAACAGTAGCCAGCTAGCTGCTGACCAGACTACACCAGTAAAGCACAGCAGCTTTGGAACAAGTCAGCTGGAGACGAGCTGCGCTCTGTGTCACTCTTTAGAAACCTCCAGGCAGCAAACAGCACATGGCGACACAGTTTCAGCCGTTAGCTTACAGCCAGACTGGTTCTAAACAACGTTAGCCTTGTTTATTCATTGACGTTAGCCACAGCGAATGCTAGCGCTAGCTTAGCTGCTGGTATAGTCCGTCAACTCCAGCTGTACTTTCTTGTTGTCACACATGTCACATGTTCATTGAAGTTAAGGCTCACAGGAGAGAGTTAAACCCACCGAGAAGAAGACTGAAGACTGAAGACTTACCCCCCACAGGAGCTGCACCCCGGCGCTGTCGTCATGAGCAGAGCAGAACATGGCGGACGGTGAGGTCAGAAGGCGACCTCCCGCGCATGCTCTGCTAGTTGAACTCGTCTGAGAGTGGCAGGAGCTCCCAGCGAATATCATACAGCTTCTAAACATGTATGGATCAATATGCAATATTTATATTAGTATATTCTCGTAATTCAATTCAATTCAGTTCAGTTTTATTTATACAGCGCATTTTACAATCAGAAATGGTCTCAAAGCGCTTCACAGAAACCCAGAGTGTGAGACCCAGAGCCTGAACCCCCTTAAGAGCACTGTGGTAAGGAAACACTCCCTTTAAGAGGAAGGAACCTTAGAGGTAGAGGAGGAGAGGAAGAGGGAGACAGGACAGAGAGGATGAAGGAGAGAGAGAGGAGCAAACATGCAGCAGATGAAACAGTGATTATATTCTAATGATATCTATATATATCATCAGTCCATAAGTAGTAATAGTAATTTGATAGTAATCAAAGCAAAGATGAGCAGCAGGGGCCGATGAAGTCGATGAGCACAGGAGAGATCAGGGGCCGGACTGCAGGTCAGCAAAGAGAGAGAGAGAGAGAGAGAGAGAGAGGCACAGAACTATGAGGAAGACAGTGAACACAGATTATGAGACGATATTACCAGTATGAGCCAGACTAATGAGAGGAGAGGAGAGGCCAGAGGTCAGAGGGAACCTGCTCAGTGGATCATGTTTGTGCCCCCTGACAGTGTAGGCCTAGAGCAGCATAGCTGTGCTAAAAGTTAAGATTTTATCAGCCCTATGACACCTGTTCTACCTGAGGCCAAGGCGACTGTATCTATACCTACCAGCTCTACACACTATGTTTGAGGCTAACTGTACGCCTCACTGAACAGAAAGGTTTTAAGTCTAGTCTTAAAGGTGGAGGCAGTGTCTGCCTCTCTGACCCAGATTGGTAACTGGTTCCATAATAGCGGTGCCTGATAGCTGAAAGCTCGTCCTCCCATTCTACTGTGATGAATCCTAGGAACTACAAGTAAACCTGCACTCTATTAGGAACATATGGTACAATCAGGTCCTGCAGATACAATGGAGCAAGTCCATGAAGAGCCTTGTAGGTTAGAAGAAGGATCTTGAAGTGTATTGTTGAGTCCACTGGGAGCCAGTGAAGAGACGCTAGGACAGGAGACTGTTCATAAGACTTATAGGTTAGTGTGGATTAGAGCTGGTTTAGCAGAGGTCTGATCACAGCATGTTTGAGCCATGTAAAGCATCTTGGATGCATCATTTGATGGACATGTTTGCCAGGTGAGGACGGAGACGTCCTCCTTCATGACTTCATGATGCTGCTTCCTCAAACCTTCATGCCCAGCGGAGCTCTGTGATTCTTTAGTCTTCATCACGGCTGTCAATCCAGACTGACATCTGACCTCTGAGTCTGTACGTCTTTGTGTCTCTGTGACAGAGACGTCAAAAAGGACAATACGTCTGGTCCCCAAGTAGGCGGACAAAGACCTGGTGTGATGGGTAAGAAGGAGGCGGAGGAGAGCTGCAGGGCGGCGGGTGAAGCTGACCATGTGCCACCTCCGGTGTCTGATGACAGATGTTTTAACCTGGACGCTAAAGGTGCAAAATAAACAGGGAGGCAGCCCTGAGCGCGCTCTGTAGCTCCCTGCTCCTGTCCCCTCCTGATTGGTCGGTCCTTCTGCTGCCATGGCGCCGTTGGGGGGGTTGTGTGTGACAGGCTGGTGTGGGTTGGTGTCAATCAGCTGTGAGAGCAGAGAATGGAGGCAGCATCGGGTCAGGCTCTCTCCCTGTGAGGCTCTGACAGCTCTCATCATGCAGCAGGACCTGCCGGGCAGATTGACAACTCAATGAGCCGTCCCACACCCAGCTTTTACAAGCACCATTTCACGGCTTCAGTCTTTGTCTGACAAACCCCCTCCTCCTGCACCACCCTGTAAACCCTCCACCACCTCCTCATTGCTTTATCTCCACAGCGCCTCCCTGTCTGAGGGCTGTCCAGCCTCTGAGCAGCAGCATGTCATATATTCTAAATGTTTTAGCCCACGGAACACTAGCATGCTGCTAATGGCTGCTGATTGGTCAGTTCAGATAAGGCCTGACGGGGACAGGAGGTGCTCCGTCCATCCTCACACATATGTCTCTACAGGGGCTCGGCTGCTGCTGGCTGGATGACGTCTTCATCCCTCTGACTCGGACGTTGCTTTATGATGTAACAAGCTTCTCCTCCATCTTTACTGGCCCCAGCTGTAAGATTATACATGCACCTATTTACACCACCACAGGGGGGAGCACAGATACGTAAACGTTGGTTGTTTACCTGTTTTTTTCTGGTGGGAACAGGCAGGACGCGACACTGTGGTCTTATCTTCAGGTGGTGCTTCCTGCTGGCTGAACAGGCTGAAGGAATCTTCTGCAGGTTCTTCTTCTTCTGCAGACCTGTACCTGTCAGACCCAGACCTGTACCCACACCATCCTCCTGCCAGGTCTGAAGGTCAGAATCAAGGATTATTCTGGAAGCACAGAGGAGAAGGGAGGGAGAGTGGGAGGCACGCTGGGGAGGGGATACCGTTCCGCTTTGCTGCCTCTCAATGGAAGTCTGCACAGCAGCCACAAAAAGCCGGCTCGCTCCGTATACCTCAGCTTTGCATGTGAAAGGACGGCTCCATTGTCCCGGCCTAACTGCACATTTAACCTGTCTGGAATGAAAGAAAAAGGAAATTTCTGCCCCCCCCCTCACACACACACACCCTCTCTCATCTTAACAAACCAATTAGCCGGACGTTTCTGCTGCAGATACGACTTCTTTACCAGCCAGCAGGCCGCGCCGCCTGGAGCGGCCTGGAGGGGAGAACTGGATGTTTGAGTTTTGAGTCTGTCAAAGTGTTCCTGGAAGACAGACCCTGAGCGTTTGGAAGTGAAATGCAGTCATTTCTTCTATGAACAGTTAAGTGAAAGCTCTCTGATCCACAGACAGTCTGAGCTCCTGCTGAGAGGCCGAGTGCAGGACGGGGTTCTGCCAAAGCCTCGGGCTGTGCTTTGGGTTCAGGAGGAGGCCTGTCTGGTTCTGACAGTGTGTGTGTGTGTGTGTGCTGTGCCATGCTCAGCTTTTATTACAGCTGGATGAACACTGTATGATTTGATCCAAGCGTCCAAACCACGCCGTCGGTGGACAGCTGTCCATAAAGATACAGCTCCAAGGCAGGAGGACATGTGTTAGCTCAGAGCTAAGAACCATTGTTGCTGACTGCACTGTGACTTCCTCCTTTTTTAGCCAATTTAATTCAAACATTTGGTAAAATGGACATGTTTTGGCGGACATTTTAACTTTTGTGGGGAATGACTTCTTCTTCCTCTAGTGGACTCTGCTTTAACTTTAACCTTCAATCTGAAAAATAAAGACGCCCTAAACGTCTCTTCAAAGGTGTTTCAGGCAGGTTTGGGTGGTTCTGTTGTATCCTGAGGTCAGTCGAGGTGGAGCCGTCAGCGGTCATGGACGCCGACTGTCAGAGAAAGTCCATCCCATGAAAGGGGGGGGGGGGCATAAAGCCGGTTTCCTGAGGAGTCCTGGAGGGAGAGGACGCCGTCTCTGTACCTGTGAAGCCGTCAAGCAGCCGACCCGCCGTTTGTTTGTGTCCTCGCTTCAGTCCCACCTCAGCAAGAGCTCTCCCCACACAATGTCCAGCAGCTCCAAAGCCCAGCCGAGGGGCCGGCTGTAAGAGCTTCTCAGCCGGGGGCCCCCAGGGGCCCTGAAGACTCTGACAGGGGCAGCTGCTGCCCAGCGGCCCCTCAACGCCCCATCCATTCTTCTAATTAGACACTCAGAGAATTAACTCCTGCGAAGGAGAGGTGGGCCGCCGCTCCCCTGCAGCCTGAGCGCGCTCAGTCTCCAACACCGTCTGAATTCTCTGCTGCTCTGACACTGTGGAGGTGACTCCTTCTTCATGCTGGTCTGATCCGCAGTGGACGATCTGATCCCCCCTCTCCTCCGTGCTTCCACAATAATCCTGATTCCGACCTTCAGACCTGACAGGATGATGTGGATCTGACCGGTGAACATCCAGTGTTTCCATGGCTGTGCGCCCCCTGTGGCTGCATAACTACCTGTATGTAAAATGAGTTGAGGCCATTAAAGATGGAGGAGAAGCTCGTCACAGAAGCAGGACGTCTGCCCTCTGAAGCATCAGCTGTCCCTCCAGTGTCCACGTCTCGTTGACTGGCAGGTGGGAGAAAAGCTAAATGCCTCCACTCATCAGAATCTACCAGAGATGGTGTGAACCTCCTGTCCCACAGGGGGCGCTCCACAGATGGAGCCTGTGGTCTCTGATGCTGCCATGGCGACAGGTGGAGCCTCTCACAGGGACTTCTCTTCAGAGAGTGGGGACGGTTCCCACTCTGGTTTGGGCCAGATCCGTCCTGATGGGTCCCGTTCAGGTGACAGCGTCCCGTCTCTGCAGGGGTGGAGCGTTCAGCCCACCTGGAACAGCCCCAGTGAAGAGCTGTGCTCTGCCGGGTTTCCACCCGGGGACCGAAGCCAGGCCGCTGGCTCCGTGTCGCTGCTCATTAGCGGGGACGGGACGCTGCCCGTCGCGGCAGGTGCAGCTCCAAATGACTTGTTGACATTTTTTGCAGTGTGCAGGAGGTGGCGGGGTTGTGATCCTACAACCCACATCTCATATACATAATCCAGCAGGCGGGCGGGCCCCCGTCCCGGCTGAATGGGGGGATTCTCCCTTCCTCTGGGGACGTTTCAGGGCTGAAAGGGAACCCTCACCACCCGGCTACCGGGGGCCCGTGGGTGCAGTGAGAAAATGAAGACCTCTGCGCCCCTCTAAATCCCCAGGAATTTCTCATTAAGCACAGGTCCCGGTCTGCCGAGGGCCCTCTGGGTCCTCAGCCCGCCCCCCTGCGAGGGGTCTCCCTCTCTGGCAGGGAGAATGGAGCTCTCCAGTCCACTTTGTGCAGCCTGCCTGTTATTCACCTTTTCCTTTTTCAGCAGTACAAGAACTTTCTCCCAATCAGGCTTTCAAAGCCCTCAGGACTTCCTCTTCCTTTCATTCACTTTCCACAGAAGTGTGTGTGTGTGTGTGTGTGTGTGTGTGTGTGTGGGTGTGTGGGGGGCGTCCTAAAAGAGAGAAAGGCATAATTGAATTTGACATTTTTTAATGGTCTCCTGAGATATTTTTGTCTGGAGGCGGCGGAGCTGGAATGAAGCGGACTCTCATTTCAAAGAGTTTTTTCACACGTTGTTCGTCAGGACAAGGGGGATTAACAGGGATTATGTATATGAGGAGAGGTAATGAGTTTTGATGAGAGCAGGGAGGATATTTAGTGTAAGATTTCAAAACATCTGAGCGCGGCGGGGCTCGGCTGCATCCTGCTCTTTGGAGCGGTGTGTTGTTATTTCAGAACGAACAGACGGAAGATTCCAGAAGAGGCTGCGTGTTTCCTAAAGGTAGAAATAATACAGAAACAGCCCGTGGTCCAGATCCAGCCTCACTTCACCACAGCACCCGTTTCCAGCATTAAATCATTTTATGTGAAGCTTCACTCCAAGATAAAAACTAAAGTCCTGTCCTCCTCAGCACCCAGCAGGAAGCCATGATGGAGTCACTGTGAGCAGCAGTCACATGACCAACATGATGTGATCCTGTCTTTTCCTGTATCGGTGGGACATGTCTCCGTGCTGTGGACGAGGGTCTGTCCTCAGCTTCAGAGCGGCTGCCGGTCGTCCTCTCAGAGGTCAGCTGAGCTCCACGTGCATGTTACAGTGTCAGTCCACACACACAGCGAGGACATAATGAGGACACGCCACTAGAGACTAAGACGGTTTTTTAAAGGCAGCAGCTGGAGCTGACTCAGCACATGCTGACTCATCTTTTCACGGATGAGATGGACCTGTGAGGACGATCAACAAACACATCAGGTGTGTTTGCATGAGGTTTAACCTCTGAGTGTTGGTCATGTGACTCACAGTGACTCCATCATGGCTGACGAAGCTGTGAGCTTTTAAATCCTTTAATAAACAAATAAGTGTTTTCTGATTGAGTGTGTGCAGCGGCTGCACTCACACACACACACTGAAGAACCATGAGCAGAAGTCAGTGAGGGTCTCTCACACTTGAGGCTCCTGTTAGAGCTCCTGCACAGAGTGAGTGCGCCCTCATGTGGCTAAAGGAACAAAGCTCAGGCTGCTCACCTACAGCCCTGTAGTGTGAGGCCTTCAGCCTGCGCCTCCTTCCACAGAGTGACACAGCTCAGACAGAGGTAACAACAGGCCGGACACACAGCTGTGTTCACACCGACAGAGAGAGGCCGGGAAATGATTCCTGCACCACACACCGAACAAACACACAAACACAGACCTACATCTGCCACACATGGAACGAGACCACAGCTGTGTCTGTACAACGCTGAATCTAACATACAACACTCCGGCTGTGGGTGAAGTCCAACTTCCTGCTTTCAAGTGGCGCCAACCATTCCGACGGTGTAGACACGCGGCTGGAACCAATGTCTGACAGCAGCCGTGTGTCCCGGTGTGTCCTGTCCCCCGTTACAGGTCTGGAGGAGGTTCATTAGAACACTCTCTTTTGCCGACATCAGTTTCTCAAACAAAACTTTTTAACCCCTAGAATCCCCTTAACTGGTTCTTGAATGCATCACATGTGATGTTCAGGTTCAGTCCAACACTGATCACCTGACACCTCCCCACCTGCTCGCTCACAAACAGCCCACTGACCAGAGTTAATCAATTTAATAAATAGTTTAATTTCTTAAACGGCAACCTTCAGTGTGTCCAATTCTCTCTCTCACACACACACACACACACACACACACATATACATTTCATCAGCTCAGAAACATTGTGCCTCCTTCAGGCTGACAGAGCGAGCACGTCTGTCCGTCTGCAGGAGTCTGTGTGAGTACATCCAGAAAAGGCTCCTTCCTCCTGAGCCAGCTGACATTCATACTCAGATATTAAACTCAATGTGTGACATCACTTTCTAATTTGACATCTCTGAATATTATGGACAGAAAGCGTCTCTGGAAACAAGAAAACAGAAAACTCATGTCATGAGCAGCCGCCGTCTGAGGCGTGACGACAACCATCCTGACCCGTCTGTATCAGAGGAGCTCGTTCAGCAGGATGGAAACACACTGAGCAGACAGTTCATCAAAAAAACAGGAGATAAATACAAGGAGCAGACGGGAGGTGAGCTGCTAGCATGTGGCTACTGGATGCTAACACCGCTCAGAGTGCAGGCGGAGGCTGGGCCTGAGTGTAGCTCCAGCTCAGAGTGAGGCAGCACAGCACTCTCTGATCCAACCCTCAGTTCATAACAATGTTTTCATAAAGGAAACTTCTGAAAGTCAGAATTTAAACTGAGTGAAAAACAACTAAACGTCTGGACAAAGTCCCAAAAACACAGAATGTGAGAAGAAAAGTCAGAATTTCAAGAATTCTGAAAATCTGACTTTGAGGTGAAATAATTTGAAATTTGAAAACGTTAAAGCAAGTTTGAAATGTACAAATTTTTGCAGTCTGACATCTAAGAGAGAAAACTTCAAAACCTCACTTTGCGGGTAAATAAATTAAATAAAGTCTGCATTTTCACCATGTATCTTCATCTATCCGGCCCTGACACTCTGACCTCCACCAGATTCACATTATGTTTCTACATGACAGCAGGAGGCGGTCCTAACGTGGGTCTACATGCCGTCAGGAGAGTACAGTCTGCAGCAGACCGCCTGTCAGCGTGTGAGGGGATCAGACCCGACCTGTCAGTCACACATGTTTGAAGTTTTCAGGCCGAGTCTGGACGCAGTCGGGTAGTTTGAACTGACCGTGTGTTCTCAACAGCCAATGAACAGAGGGCGGGGCACAGGAAACGGCGTCAGAAGACAACAGGAAGTAGCGGGACTATCAAAACGAGCGACTCCTCCACGACTGGATCCAAACCTGGCTTCTCTTCCTCATGTTGTTTCTGAGCAGACTGCAGCAGCGAGCCGACCGTCCTCAGTGTTTCTTTACTTCTTCTTCTTCGAGTTTGTTGGCGGTTAGCAAACATCAATCTGCTGCATTACCGCCACCTGCTGGTCTGTGCGTAAACTGTTGCTGTCAGCAGAGTTTGCTGCCTTCAGTCATCTTTAGTTGGGCTGATGAATCCTGTCTGTGATCCCTCATCAGGAGCGGACCTCCATCGTCATACAAAAACCTGCTGAAGACACGTGTCCTCCTAGTCTTTAAACATCTGTCAAGCCTGGGAGGGTCCTGTAGGGCGTCCCCAGCCCAACTCATCGTCACTTCAGCCGTCCTCACTTTCAAAGTTTGTTGTTCTAAAATATACACGGACATTCTTTCACTGTCACAGCTGGACAAACAAGAGGGGGACCTGCCGCTTCATGGAGGCTCCGGTTTGTTCATGTGGTAAAGGGGCTGGTTGTTGCGTGTCTGTCCGAGTCCTGCCCGAGTCCTCTGCAGCCTGTCCTGGTCCAGCCTCAGGTGTACTGGTACTCCTCCGAGTACTCCGTGTTCTCCGGGGCGTACTGCTCCTCTCCGGCTGCGAACAGCTCGTCTGCTGCCGCGAGCGTCTTGTCGCTCGTGTACGATGGTTCCGCTGGTTGTTTCATCTCTGTGGCGTTCAGGCCGGATTTCTTCACCCTAAGAGAAGACAGATTATATTCAGAGCTCAGCAGAGGAAACTCAGCTCAGCTGCTAGGTGACACTTTGTGTGAGGCAACAAACAGGATTTGTTAGAATCAATATTTCACCTCCTGAACCACAAATGATCACACGACACAGAGGCGGGTCCTAACGGTCACTGATGTGATCAATCAGCTCAGATTAAATCACTCTGCACTCAGGAGTACAGAGGAGGCTGACACGTCTCCTTCATACAGCCAGCTTAGTGCTGAGCACCAAAGGTAGCGAGTGACACGTGCAACTTCCCCGTGTTCAGCGCGACTGACTGGCGTTTATTTAAAGAGAGAGAGTCGTGCACATTTCTGCACATTACACAGCAGCGTAACAACCCCCGGCCTCTGTGTACTCACTGGTTCTTATGCTTGGCCCCGCTGATGTGGGACTGGTACTGCTCCACAGAGTTCAGCTCGATGTTGCAGACGGTGCACGGGTATCCGTTCAGTGTGGAAGCTGTGGACACAGACAGGGAGACGGGGGTCAGTCCTCTTTAAGTCTGAGGATGCACTGCAGCTGTGTCCTGGTTCTGAGCTCTGACCGGGCGCCGTGGACGGGCCGTACGTCTCCATCAGCTTCAGCTTGGTCATCTGCTTCCTGTGCTTCTTGCCGGCGTAGTGCTGCTGGGCCATGAGCGGGTTGTTGAAGGAGGCCTGGCAGATGGAGCAGAAGCGGTCGGGGTTGTTGTTGTTTTCTGTCACCAGATCGTCCGCAGGCTTCTTCTTGGGCTGAGCCGACGGCGCCGTCTGGGCGGCGGCTGCTGAGGAACACACACAGAAACACACATGGTAACACACACACAGAGCAACACACGCAGAAACACACAGGGTAACACACACAGAAACACACAGGGTAACACACACAGAAACACACAGGGTAACACACACAGAAACACACAGGGTAACACACACAGAAACACACAGGGTAACACACACGTGGCTGAGGAACACACACGGTAACACACACACACAGAGCAACACACGCAGAAACACACAGGGTAACACACACAGAAACACACAGGGTAACACACACAGAAACACACAGGGTAACACACACAGAAACACACAGGGTAACACACACGTGGCTGAGGAACACACACGGTAACACACACACACAGAGCAACACACGCAGAAACACACAGGGTAACACACACAGAAACACACACGGTAACACACACGTGGCTGAGGAACACACACGGTAACACACATGGTAACACACACATGGTAACACACATGGTAACACACACAGAAACACACAGGGTAACACACGTGGCTGAGGAACACACACGGTAACACACACACAGAGCAACACACGCAGAAACACACAGGGTAACACACATGGTAACACACATGGTAACACACAGAGCAACACACACAGAAACACACACAGAGCAACACGCATGGTAACACACACATTAACACACACGGTAACACAAATGGAAACACACACGGTAACACACACAGGAACACACAGGAACATCAGCTCAAAGATGGAGGACGGGTCTACCTGGGGTCTGAGGTCCGACCGTTTTCAGCCTCAGGTTCTTGGCGTGGACTTTGCCCTGATAGTGTGACTCGGCCACGACCGGGGCGTAGAAGGTCATGTTGCAGACGTGACACACCTTCAGCCGGTCCGTGTCTCCAT
This sequence comes from Parambassis ranga, assembly GCF_900634625.1. Classification (NCBI taxonomy): domain Eukaryota; kingdom Metazoa; phylum Chordata; class Actinopteri; family Ambassidae; genus Parambassis; species Parambassis ranga. The sequence continues at coordinate 1,074,800 of NC_041034.1, read as the reverse complement.
TGTTACAGTCCTGCTGGGACGACACACACGGACAGAACCATCAGTGCTGCTGCAGGACGTTCTAATCAATACTACAAGTTAGGGCTGTGCGATTTGACGATAAATGATCGTGAAGGATTTGAACGTATCGGCGATCTACCAGAACGGACAGATCGTTTTATCGCCCATAGAGCACGTTCTATTAATTGCAGTTCTATGTTCGCGCAGACACATGAGTTTTTTTCCTCGGCCAACTCTCAGTGCGCTTAATGTGAACCTGACCAACCAATGACAGCCTCCCTGTTAGGAAGCTACGGCTGAAAACGAAAAGAGAACGGAGGAACTGGTCCCTAAAACCAACTCCACCTTTATGTTCGGTGCTGTTTCTGCCGGCAGCAGCGGCGTGTCTTCTAAGCCTGTGTGTGTGTGTGTGTGCGCGACGTGTGTCGCAGTGGAAGGGCCGCGTGTATACGAATGTATTCTAATGCTACGAGCACGTACGCGCCCACCTCTCTGAACATTACCAGCTCCTTATATTCAGGTTCGCTGCTGTTGTGCCGTCAGCAGCTCTTCTACGTGTGTGTGTGCGCAGTGGGAGAGCCGTGTGTGTGCATCAGATGCAGACAGAGGCAGCAGCTGATGACGTCACCAAAACAATAACGCAGGCATTTGATGAAGAGGCTCCATGAGGACTCTAGTAAACGGTGGACAGAGCTGACAGCAGCAGCTCCCTTTGTCCTTAGATATGATTCCCATGAAAGTTTGATCATTTGTTCTAAATCACATTGAACTTTAAGAGTTACTTAAGTCTCAATACTGTATTTATTGTTTAACCTTAGGAGGCACACTTCAGTCTGTTTAAATGACTGTTGAATAAAACTTTACAGAACTACATTAGTCTTCTTTTAACCTGTTTGAAATAAAACTTTATTTTGTTCTGTAATTGTTATTTAAATGTTCATGTTTATTGAAACTAATACTGAGTGCACGTTATCAGAGTTGTTGTTTGCCTTTAAAAATCGACAGTTTTTGAGAAGTGACAGAGCAGCTACCTGACGTCATTTACACAGAAACATGCAAATTAGTGTCAATGTAAAAACAAATCGTGATAAAATCGAGATCGTGATTTCATCATTAAAGAATCGTGATATAAAATTTTTGCCATATCACCCACCCCTACTACAAGTTCTTAGGGGACATTAGAGTCAAAGTTCACCAACGACAGAGCGAGCATTTATCTGAGAGTTCTTCCTGCTGACGGACAGGCAGCCTGCTGAGTGGGTTTGGAGCAGGTATGACAGGAACCACGCTGCTGCCAGAGCCGAACACTCAGGGAAATATTTTTAGAGCTTTGAGTCAAACTCACGCTGTCAGGCGCCAGCGGCTTCAGCTTCTTGAGCGCCGGCTCCTTCTCGCTCTGGATGGACAGGTATCGGCGCACCTTGTTGGCGTGCTTCTTGCTCTGAAAGGAAAACAACACACATGTGTTTACACACCAACGTCTGATTCTGGTTCTTCATCTAAGCTAACGAGAGCAGGCCGTGGACTCACTGACCTGATAATGAGTCAACTTCTGGGACTCGGAAATGAGGACAGCGCTGCAGACTTTACACTGCGAGTCAGAAAACAGGTCGCCGTGCTCCTTTATCATCTTATTTACTGCAGAGAGAGGGAGAGATTTCAAAGCAGGCTACATCTACTGGGACGGAAATGATCCATGGCAACGGTTCAGACAGACACCCTGCTCAAAATACACCCCCCTACCACCACTTCATCAGACATCTGTGGAGGATGGACTCACAGACTGCTGGGTTTTTATAATAACACTCAGGTAGATGAAGAGGCTCCTCATCGTCACACAGACACACCCAGCTTGGTCTGCTGTCTCAGAGCCTCTCCTGAAACTGTCCTCACTTTGAAAAGCTTTCATCCCAACCTGGAAAGAAATCCAGATTCCAGATGTGTCCACTCTGTGTGGGACAGCTGTGCAGACAGATGTGTGTGCATCCATACAGTGGGACCATTTGCATCACTCTAAATCCATGCAATTTGCAGATTAGCCCTAATCTGTCAGTAATCTGTGAGGCATCCTCAGGGACTATGCAGGAAAGCAGCCAGATCAGAGAAGTAAAGAACAAACACTGAGGACTGGGTTTAGAACCAGCTGTGCAGGAACAGGCAGCACACACACCGGTTCTCCGTCCACGGCAGACTCCGGGATCATTCAGAGGAACCTCGAAGCTGACATGTGCTCTGTGTGTGGAGCTGCAGCGGGGTAACCACACATTCACGACCGGGGGGTCGGGCTGCACACAAACCCGCATTACTACGTAAAAACCTGCGTGTCAGCTGCACCCAGGCTGGAGGAGCCCTCCTCGGTCTCCGCTGCTCCACAAACCAGTGAGCCGAACCTCCGTCTTTCGGAGGAAAGCTCAGATGCAGACATGCAGCGGTCGACCTTGGAGCTGAATCGGCTGCAGCTAACTTAGCCTAGCACGTTTGCCGGCTAATGTTAGCTTGAGGGAAGCTAAAAACAACACTCGCATGTTAAATCACAGGCTGTCGCTGCACCGACGCCCCGGTCAAACACTGTACACAATGAACAAGTAAACCAGCATACTCTCCGCCAGCCCCGAAGGTAAGTACGGAAAATCCTCCGTCTGCATCGCGACAGCCATCATTTGCAGACACACACATCAGCGGCGCCCTGACACGCATGCGCAAACTATGGCCCAAACCGGAAGTCACAGTTGCCACTGGATGAGTTTTCAGAGATTCTTTATAAAGGATCTGAACAAAAGTCACGAGATAAATCATATTCAGATGTAACTGTCAGAATTAACAGTAGTGATAGTGATTGATCCATTAACAATTTTGTACACGTCAAAATAGTGTCCAGATCTTTTCTTTTCAGTGCACTCCTGCTGCAGTTAAATCACAATGGTTGCCAAAAACATACATTTAAGTTATAATGGCGGCGAACAGTCATTTAAACAAGAAGATACTTTCTGTTTTCCACTATATTTAATGCAATCTGTCGGTGACCTGCAGAGCGACCAACGTCCCGTTTGAATGAATCTGAATGAAGTTTTAATGACGCCACAACACCATAGTGGGCAAAAACATAAATGCATCCGTACTGTTAACGACTACCAGAGTGTGGATGAAATGGGAAAAGTTAAACAAGCTGAACCCAACCATTACTCACCTAGGCGTCCACTTGGTTTCCGTAGTGTAGTGGTTATCACGTTCGCCTCACACGCGAAAGGTCCCCGGTTCGAAACCGGGCGGAAACATCTTTTTACGACACTGTAAATACCAAAGTTCTTACAAAGAGCAAGACTTTATGCATTTTTAAATGGCGGCTGTTAGAAATTCATTACAAGAATTCATTACATCCATAAAAGTGTCTACAGAGGCTTCAACCTGTCTTCTATGTAAAGGACCACTAAGAAGCGGTGCTAACAGGTTTCCGTAGTGTAGTGGTTATCACGTTCGCCTAACACGCGAAAGGTCCCCGGTTCGAAACCGGGCGGAAACATAAGTTTTTAGTTTGTAAAATGTTTTCTTTTTTTTTTTTTTAACCTGTGTTGGATCAATAAAATAATTGCTGTCCTTTACTCACACCCGACGTGCTCGAAGGAGAAGTTGATAGCAGCCATACAAACATACAAGCGTTGATGCAGACAGAGGGAACGTCTGAAGAGTCCCTGAACGCAGCCTGCAGAGGGCGTGCACGTGTTTGTGTGTTGGTAACTACTGGGGCAGCGTGCTGCTCTCAGACCTGCGCCACCAGCCACACGTAGATACACACAAACCCCACAACAACACACACCGACACACAACAACACAGCCGCCGGGACCGCGCTGTGCTCCAGTCTGTGGTAAGTGCTGATGGTTCTCACTGAACGGGGACGGCTCCAGTCCGCCTGCGACCTTAATCTGCTGCTAGCTAACGTTAGCCTCGGCGCTAAGTGCAGCGTTGTGGAGGTAGATGTGTTTGTTCGCGGGGAGCGGACAGTAACACACAGGCATCCTCACACTCAGAGCCTGAAAACAGTCTGCAGAAGTTTGGTTTGCAGGAGCGGCCATTTTGGCATAGAACTAGAACATGTAGAGGAGATCTGCTCCCGGAGTTTGCTGAAAACATGAATAAATGACTGAAAGATGACGTAAAATTAAAAGAGAACGCGCGTTTTCCAAGACAGCAACCTGGCAATACCGGAGCGGCGGAGTTAGAGGTTATTCTGTCTCCTCTGGATCACGGTGAGTTAAAACAGCACATCTGTCGGCTCAGTACCGGCTGCTGGCCCGTGTCTGTCTGCAGCTTCAGTCACGTGGTGTCCTGGTGCTTTGACTTGTTTTTATCGTTGTTTTTATTCTAAGACTGAATCCGTGGTGTTTACCAGGTGCGTGATCTGTTCAGTCCAGATCTGTAGTTTGTCTTTTTCGTGTGTTCTCTTCGGTCTTTGCTGCTCATCACTGACACCTAGCGGTGAAACTGCGTCAGCTCTCCAGCTCGGACTGACACACAGCCACAGCTGGATGTCCCTGAAGAGGAATCTTCTGTTTAACATGAATCCTGATTGTTCGGTATGTTTTTATGACAGTCTAAACAGGACGGCTCTTTTCCTTTCAGACCGAGGTCATGTGACGGCGGAGATGTCGTCCACGGCTGCTCCATCCCTGAGGATCTGTGCATGTTTGGTGTGGACTCTGGGTGGATTTTGGTTCTGAGGCGTCATCTCATCTCAGCTGCCAGAACAGCAGTTTGGGATTCCAACATGGACGGCATCGATGACAGCTACATCTGGCTGCGCCGCATCGCCCACGGGATCCGCTATCAGAGAGGTGCGGTCCCGTTCCCAGAGTGTGTTCGGGTCGGCCTGGACTTCAACGCTGCGGTGGAGAGGGAGGAGAAGCTGGACCGCAGCCTGCTGACTAACGGTGTCATGCTGGAGATCTGTGAATTCGCCAAAACCGTGACCAAGTCTGAGAAGTACTTCCTGTTTGAAATGCTGGAGTTCAACTTCGACCTCGGCGTGGACACGGACAACGACCGGCTGTGCTATGCGTACCTGTCACGTGTCCATGGCAGAATCAGGCAACTCAAGGAACTGATCAAGAGCAAACCTGGGAGGTGGAAGGAGGTGTTTGCTCTGCCGGATCTACAGGTTCTGTCCGCAGACTCCGAGGTGTCCACTGGCAGCTACCCCAAGTGGAAAAGAATGGTGGACTCCTCGCTGCTCACAGGTGGCGGCGGCGGCGGCCAGTCCTTGGGGAGCAGCAGCAGCACGTGCATGTCGAGGAATCGAACCAAGCGAGCCGGCAGCGCCTTCCGCTTCTGTGCAGAGCTCGGCGTCCGTCTGGCCGTCGGACCAAATCAGACGACCAGACAGAAACTGGACCGGAACCTGCTGACCAGCGGCGTGATGCTGGAGCTGCTGCACTTCTGCAGAGTGCTGTGCGGAACGCAGGTGCACATGGTGTACGAGCTGGTGCGGCAGAACTTTGGCTTCGAGCTCGATAAGGTGCAGTTCAGGCTGAATTTAAACCGGCTGACGGAGAGAAGACAGCTGACAGGCGCGGACAGGGACGCCTTCCGGAGGGAGCCGTTCCAACACCACACCGCTACCAAAACCAGGAAGAGAAGACCACCTGACACGGAGCAGGAGGCGGCGGACGGTCAGCAATGGGGAGCACTGAGGGAGAGACTGCAGGACGGGGATCTGTCCTACACCTGTCCCATCGACTGTGAGACAGAGGACAGACCCAGCAATCCAGGGACGCCTGGAAAAAAAATGTCCCGCCGCATAAAGCAGGAAGAGGAGGGAGTCTCTGTCTCACCGCAGATTCACAGACACAACCCGTGTTCGCCTGCAGCCCAACCAAACCACGCCAGTCCAGAAAGATCCTGCAGACAGAAGCTGTGGCAGCGCCGCGCCGCACAGAGCGTCCTGACAGCGGACGGCAACGGCACGTTCGCCTGCTGCCGGCGCATCGGTCTGGACTTCAACGTCTCCTCAGGCGGCAAACGGAAGCTGGACCTGCGCCTGCTCACCAACGGGGTGCTGCAGGAGGTCTACAGGTTCGCCAACGCTATGAGCCGGAGCACACGCAGCTTCCTGTTTGACATCCTGCGCAACAACTTCCACCTCTCGCTCCAGGACGTGCAGCAGGAGCGAGACTTCATCTTCTGCATCTTAATAAAAGAGAAGTTTCTGCAGAGCAGTCCGGACCGGCACAGCCCCACGTTTCTCAGCACGCCGTTCCAGATCTCAGAAACATACATTCCCATCAGACAGGAAGTGGGGCCTCAGGATGACACCTCGGCTGAGAGCCGGCAGGCAGACCTGGGGACGCACCCGTACTGCCGGAAGTTAGGTCTCGATCTGTGGTCGACCGAAGAGCGGCCTGCGGGCCAGAAGCTGGACCTGACGGCTCTGACAGTGGGCTCCATGCTGGAGATGGTGGCCTTCGTCAGAGAGCTGTGTGGGACGGCCTACAGCATCGTCAGCGACGTCCTCGAACACAACTTCGAGCTGGACCTGCAGTGCGGCAAGACGGAGGCAGCGCAGGTGATCCGACAGTGGTACGCGACCAACAAAACACACCAGCCCAAACGGACGAGCGGCTGGTTGGACGCGCTCGTCCCTCTGAACGGCCACGCCCAGCCGAGTCCCCCGGGCGGCGGCCATGACAGGAAGCCAGGCAGAAAAACAGAAGCCGTCACATGCACGCTGGAGGACCCACTCAGCAGCTACCCGCTCTGCCGGCAGGTTGGACTGAACCTGAACATCCACAGAGGAGCAGGCCCCAAACAGAAGCTGGACCTCAGGGTGCTGACGAGGGCCATGCTGGTGGAGGTGCACCGCTACGTCCAGCGCAGCTCTATGCACTACGTGCCGGCGCTCTACGCCGTCCTGGAGCACAACTTTGACCTGAGCTCCCAGAGCCATCGCAAGGTGGAGTTCGCCTGGGCCGTGGCCTCGCAGGTCATCGCCATGGCAGCCAAAAGCGGCAGGACGGCAGCCTATCAGAACACGGTGTTCGAGCTGCCCTTCGAGGGGACGGGCGCCGCCTGCAAGGAGGAGCCGGAGGACGGCGACAGCGAGCCGGATGGCGGCAGCGACATCGTGTTCGTCCGAACGCTGAAGCCCGTGGACATCCTGGTCGAGGTGGATTAGAGACGAAGAGCCGCCATCATCAGACACTGACCCTTCCTGTCAGAACAGTGAACTCTGCACCTGTTTGTCTTTCTACATCATTACATCATCAATTTCTGACATTAGTGTTAAATTTACAATAAAAACCAATGTATATATGATTTTGTCATAAATTGAGTTTTTCTTCTTAAGTTAGTGTAAAGCTGTGACGCTTATGGCCGAATATTCAGCTTCTTGTACATTTGTGTGTTTATATTTTTTAAATGTTTTAAATTTCTGAGGAAAAATAGATTTGAATTATTGTTTAATTATTATACCTATAACTATATCACATCCAACCCTGAGCCGACACATGAATTTATAAGCAGACACGATCATTAAATGAGACCTGGTTGAAGTCCGTTAGTCCGTCTGCAGCTGAGGACGAGTTTCAAACCCATTATTACACAGTTTCCTAACGATGACTTTCCTTCCCATCATGCACTCTGTCACAGCCCGCAGCCCTCACACAGGTCAGAGGCGTGGAGCGTGCTTCTGCTCAGCGGCCAGCAGGTGGAGCCAGAGTCCAATGAAACACATCGATGGACAGAAATCACAGCAGACGCTCTGACTGCTCCTCTTCATCGCTCTTCATCCCTTCAGAGGTTGTATTGATTCTCTGCGTGTCTTTCTGAACATGCTGTAGACAAAGAATCTGTGACGTCAGCTGAAGGTCTGAAGCACCATGTTTAATCTGTGGTGGAGGCTCAAGCAGCTTCTGGTGTGAGCCAGCACCTGCCTGTCACTGCAAGCGCTCAGCATCATGAGTGATTAAAGTCCCAATATAATTAAAGTACATCCTCACATCCTGAGAACATTCGGAGGATTTGGAGAATAAATCCAGACTTTAATTCCCCGGAGCTGTGCGTGCAGGTAAAGGTGAGGCAGACTGAGTCCTGCTGGATTATGTCCGCTGTGAGCAGATTATGAATCAGGCTGAAAATGTGTGTGAGAGCAGCTGGAGAGGTGATGAGTGTGTGTGTGTGTGTGTGTGTGTGTGTGTGTGTGCCCATATGTCAGCGCAGATGAGGCACTCGGGGGACGGAGTGTGGAGCCTGGAGAACTGAGATTTTCTCAATGTGTGGCATTTAGTACAGAGCACACACACACACAGACACACACACACCCCGCTGCATGCAGGTGGAAGGTCTAAAACACACAGAAGAAGAACAGGCTGTGCTGCAGTGTCTTCAGGCTGTCAAACTAACCTACAACCTTAGCATTAGCTGCCTGAGTGTTAGCACAGCAGCTAACACCAGATCCATGCTGCACAGCGTCTGGTGACATAATATGACGAGCTAGCTAATTATCAGTCAGGCAGCATTCTGCTCAGCGACCAAACTTCCCCCAGCTAAACTGGAACATGGCTACTCTGCAGTTTGGAGGAGCTAAATGAAGTTATGACCAAACTAACGTTAGCTTGGTTAGCAATACGCAGGCTTTGTCTCTTTACTTTAAGTTTCGGTTGCTATAGGCAACCAAGAAAATCCAGAAATTTTTAGGTTGTGTTACAGTCTGAGAAACAATGGACGGTGGATCGCTGCTGAACCAGCATGTTTGTGATCACAGGCCGGATCACAGGGCCCGGATCACAGGGCCCGCGCTCTGCAGCCGGATCGCAGGGCCCGGATCACAGGGACCGGATCACAGGGCCCGCGCTCTGCGGCCGGATCACAGGAGCCCACTCAGCTCTCTGACACCCACTCTGACATGAAAGTGGCGCAGAGAGCTTCATTTCCTCCATCACCAGCGTAAGGAGGTCAGGAGTCCGAGCTCGTCACAAACGAGCGTATGATCTGCTCAGAGAGACGAAGCGCACACAGCCAGAGGCGGCCGGGTCCGGAGCTTTCCGTCTGACCGTGCGACTCATTAGAGCTGCGCTCACTGCCCTCGGGCTGCTAGTTACCGTGGTTAAGGCCACTCGGCTGATGTTTTTCAGCTGTGATCTAACTTCACGGGCTTTGTTGTCATCAGGAAACTGCCGCCGCCGCCGCCGGGGGCTAATCACAGCGGCCTTTCATCAGTCTCACAGTTAAAGGAGCAGTCCCACAACAGATGCAGATTCTGATCCTGACAAAGCTCCGTCAGAGGAGGCGCCCGCAGACAGCGACGCTTTAACCATCATATCAGCTCCGTTTCAGCTCCACTGGAACAAAAAGCCGGAACATCTGCTGCGACGTCGCGTGTTTGGTGGAGAACATGCTCCCTCACTCTCTTCCCTTAACTCCTTTCCTCATCCACTCTTTTTCTTCTTCTTCTTCTTCTTCTTCGCAGCGTATCTTCAGCACACATTCACTGATTTCAGCCATTCAACTATCAACATGTTCATCTCACAGAGGACATTCTGGGTCAACTTCAAGTTTTTTTCAAAAAAGTATAATTTTTCAAATATTGAGCAATGTATGCGTCATTTTTAACATGGGAGTCTATGGAGGAGCCTTCAACACCACCTTCAACTGTGACATGTAACTAGTTCCACATGCTTCCAGCTACAGAAACGGTTCAGACATCGTTCTGTTCAGACGTCGTTCTGTTCAGACGTCGTTCTGTTCAGCTCTTCGAGGGCTGTTAAACTTTATAAAGCAAAACCATTTAACATGGGAGTCTATGAGAGAACCCTTCAACGAGGGCCATCTGCCAAATGTATCTCCTCCTACAAATTTCAAGCTACAGACTCCAGTTTGGTCTTAAAACGCTTGTTAGATGCTGCTCTATCAAACTTGTATTCAGAATTTTCTAATTCCGAATCGTTTCCGCACACCAGGCTCTGAAAGTGGGAGTGGTTTTTGAGGAACGATCAAAGGCAGAGTGGATGATGTCATCACTCAGAGTGAATTAAACCAGACCCTGTGTCTCTATCCTGCTGCAACTTCTGCACCTTCCATCTGGCTGAGATACTTTTGCCACCAGTTTGAAGGAAGAATGTTTGGGTTCTGACGGTGTCACTAAAAACTCCACACCAAACCGGTTTGCCTGTAGAGCCAGCTGTCTGAAGGCTTCGGTCTGGACAAAAAGAGAAGTTGTTCGGAGGGTGCAACCCCCAAAATACTTCTGTGTCGTCTTCTTCCTCATATTTCCTCCTCTCCTGTTACATAAGTCGTCCTGTCTGCTCTTATATAATCACTGAGGTTAAATCCCTTTTTATTGTGACCACAGCCTCATTGAGAAACCTCTTCCTCTCTCCTCCTCCTCCTCGTCTTCAGCGGCTTAAACAAATTGAGCTAAACGAGCACCTGTGATCAGACCTCGGCAGATGCTCCGGTCCTCCACAGGCCCGTCAGCCTGGGCGCCTCGGGCGGGATGACAGCTGACGGCGATGATTGACGGGCGCTGGGGGCAGAGAGCGGACCACCTGCAGGAGATGGGTGAGTTCCAGCAGCGAGCGCCACAAACCCTGAGAGTAATCTGATCCACCCTGCAGGAGGAAAAGAAGCATCTGCACTCAGCATCCTGCTGATCAATCTGATCAGGCAGCTGCAGCAGAAAGCCTGGATACCAGCGACACCTAGCTGCTGTTCACACCAACAAACGTGAGGCGGCAGTAAAGTTGGACATAACATGGAGGTCCATACGGACTGACTTTGGAGCCAGCCTCTAGTGGAGGCTGCAGGAACTGCAGCTGTCCAGCTTCAGTGTTGAAGTTTGAGCTCTTTGAGAGCTGTTAGGGTTAACCTGAGGCTGTTAGGGTTAACCTGAGGCCCCGTGTGTGTGTGTGTGTGTGTGTGTGTGTGTGTGTGTGTGGCCTTCCACAGGGAAATCTTTCAACTTTCCACACTGTATTCCCCCGCCTCACACTCTCTCTATTCCCCGGTGTGTTGTGGTGTGTTTTTGTTCCCAGAGCACATTTGCTTTCCACATCATTCAACACCCCTCCAACCATCTGCCAACACACACACACAGACAGACACACACACAGACACACACACGCATGCACACACAGAGGAATATGGAAACAAACTGGTAACTACTGTGATGTCTTTTTCTTTTTAACTTATTTTAGATTTCAACACACACACACACACACACAGACACACAGACACACACACAGCCTGTTACTTCAGATGCAGACCTGCATATTTCAACCCTCTGCTCTTCTGTCTTTAACAGACAAACTTTAAAAGCAGGATCTGCTGTGTATCCGGCAGCCCGAGCAGCTCAGGTTCTGCACCATGTTCACAGCTGCCTCACATTTCACTGATGTTCTACAGTCAGAAGGATTCATGTGCTCACAACATTAGTAACACACACACAGAAGCTGGAGCCTGCGGCGGGTTCAGCTGTGACTGCAGATGACCGGGCAGAGTGATGGGGACAGGTGAGCGTCCTGCTCTGTGCTGCTGCAGCTGGATCCAGTCATTCGCCTCAAACCCGCCGTCTCACATGTCTGTCCTGCTCACCTGGCGTTGGCATTAGCACCTAGCCCTTCACTCCACTCACTTCATATTTCTTTATTACTTGCAGTTTAGATGCAGACTGTCGCCGTCTGACAGTCGCATGAAATACATCATGACTTCATAAGATGAGAGATGAAGTGGTTACAGCAGCAGAACACATAGGACAGAGGAGGGACACACAGCCGCACACAGCAGCAGGCCTGTCTGCTCCGGTCCGACCCGCTGTCGGGACAAAGCAGCTCCGGGAGCGAGCGGCAGTCTGCAGCTTCGAGGCAGATTCAGGTCACAGTCAGACCTTAAAACTCCGACATTCAACAAAGACGAGGAGAAGATGGAAGAGTGACAACAGTGTGTGTGTGTGTGCTGTGAAGAGCAGCTGGACAGACCTGGTAACTAGTGCTTTACCTGACAAACACACACACAGGTTTACAGCATGTAGTCTTCATGTTAGCACACACACACACACTGTTGTCACAGAGATTCTTCTGAAGTGAGTCAGGCCTCCATCTTTGTGTACAACCTTACACATCTGTCCACCTCAGCTCCGCTCAGGCTCCGCCTCTTTCTCCATACATGGATTGATGAGGCTGTGACAGCTGTAAGCTTCACTGTCAGCTGTTGAGTGCAGGACTGTAACAATAAACTTCAGTCTGGGTTAGCAGACTAAAGACGCTGAAGACAGAGCGACAGACAGCGCACAACATGTCCGACGTCAGCCTGGAGCAGGTTTCCTCTCCTGGAGTCGCTCGTTTTTTTTTTTTTGCAGCAGAGTGAATTAACAGGCGACCCTGATCCAGACCGACGTGAGCCGGTGGATCCGGTCCTACTCAGGTTAGCTGAAGGCTAATCAGTAAATTCAAACTGACTGCCGGGAAGAGAGCGAGAGAGAGAGACTGATTATCTGCCTCCTGAGAGAGAGAGAGAGAGAGAGGGGGGGGGGGAGAGAGAGAGAGGGAGAGAGAGACACTGATTATCTGCCTCCTGAGAGAGAGAGAGAGAGGGGGGGGGGGGGGGGAGAGGGAGAGAGAGAGGGAGAGAGAGACACTGATTATCTGCCTCCTGAGAGAGAGAGAGAGAGGGGGGGGGGGGGGGGAGAGGGAGAGAGAGAGGGAGAGAGAGACACTGATTATCTGCCTCCTGAGAGAGAGAGAGAGAGGGGGGGGGGGGAGAGAGGGAGAGAGAGAGGGAGAGAGAGAGAGAGGGAGGGAGAGAGAGGGGGGAGAGAGAGAGAGAGAGAGGGGGGGAGAGAGAGAGAGAGGGAGACACTAATTATCTGCCTCCTGAGAGAGAGAAAGAGGGAGAGAGAGAGAGAGGGAGAGAGAGAGAGAGAGGGAGAGAGAGAGAGAGGGAGGAGAGAGAGAGAGAGAGAGGGAGAGAGAGGGGGGGGGGGGGCGGCAACAACGACAACTTCAACACCCCACACGTGTGTGTGAGGACGTCCAGGCCGTGCATGGAGGACGTCCAGGCCGTGCATGGAGGACGTCCAGGCCGTGCATGGAGGACGTCCAGGCCGTCCATGGAGGACGTCCAGGCCGTGCATGGAGGACGTCCAGGCCATGCATGGAGGACGTCTGCAGCAGCAGTTCATCCATGACGAGCTCATGAACTCCAAGAGTTAACGCTGCAGCTGGACGTGAGGCCCACAAAACAAGTCACATGACCTTCAGAAGGCCTGAGGTGATAATGCAGCAGTGAGGCTCATGTGTCCGTGTCCAGGCAGGACCGTCCTCTAACAACAGGTTTCAGCGTCCATCTCAGACTGTCAACATAAATACACACTGTGGTGACTTTAAGCAGTTTAAGAGACTTTTACAAACATGAACAGTATTTGATATAAACTCACTCGCTGTAAACACTGTAAATATGATCAGACTGTTTGATCAAATCAAATATAGCAGCAGCAGCATAAGGCGCCAAACATGTCATCGACCGCAGAAACATTATTCACAGCAAATAAATATAACAATATTTAGATGACGTCAGTAACTCTCTGGGCGGGAGCTGCGGCCAGGAAGAATGTAACCAGTGACACGTCACTCTTACGTCACTTAAACCGCTCGGACCCGCGCTCCTCATGTCCCACACTCTCATCAAACAACGTGTGCGCGCCGTGGTGACGCGCTCTGACGATGCTTACGTCACTGTCGGCAGACAGCGGGCCCAGCCTGCCCGTTAGAACCAGAACTCTGTCAGCACCCAGCACCCGGTCCATCCCCGTTCTGTGACACTTTACACTTTACTGACCTGGAACTCAGAGAGAACTGATGAGGCAGCTGTCCGCCCGCTTCCGGTCTCTGCAGCACAGAGAGAGTTAACATCCGGTTCTTTATCAATGACTGTTCCTGACGAGCCATTAAGATCAACAGACCTCCATCCCTGTTTGGAAATCATGCCGTCTCCATAACCCGGAAGTTGGGTCCGCCATTTTTATTTTTTTTATTATTTTTTTTTTTTACAGCGGGAGCCGCCCGCTGAAACTCAGCACCTGACGCTGCCCCCTGCTGGACTGGAGTAGTTATAACATACAAGTTCTTTATTTAAAAGAAAAATGCGTATGAAATAAGTTATATATGTATATACACATATTCCAAAAATAAAATACAATATATACATGAAATATATGTTTTTATACATGAATATTTTACTTTTGGAAAATAAAATATGTATTAAAAAAATAAAATACATGCAAATAATGTGACTTTTGTGGACGTCACAAAGTATGACTGAAGGTCCCTAGATGGCCAGATGTTTGTGTCAGAGCCCACCTAAGGCGCCGAACATGAAATACCTCCTGAAGTGCGTGGCTGTGTGTCGCTCGCCGAGCGTGGCGTGTGTTTGCGCTGGTTGTTTGCTGTATGATGATCAGTGACTGGAGGTCAGAGGTCATCTCGCTTCTTCGTCCACAGCTGCAGGGCCGGCGGCGGTGAGGATGTGGAGCTTCATAAAACAGAAGCTGATGGCTGGAATAACTTCAGAACACATGTGGCCTGAGGGAGGCAAAGACGGGAGGGGGGGGGGGGCGGAGAAGATGGAGGAGGAGCCGCGAGAGAGGAGGCAGAGTCGGCCAACGAGTCCAGCTGGAGCCGCTTCATTAATCCAGATGATCTAAACACACAACCTGAGGCCACACACACAGGGTGTGGATTCACTCCACAGATCGGACCGAACAGTTTGTACAAATCTTGTACTTCATCATATTTCATATTTTAGAGGTTTAGGGCAACAATTATTTATTTATTTCACTCTAAGACAAAATGATTATAATAAAACATCCAGCAGGCTCCTGTGTGTGTGTGTGTGTCTGCGCCTCTCAGCTGTTCATCCAGTCGGCTTCACACTCGCCGTGTGTTTTGTTGGCGACCACACTCGACACCTCGGCTTTCTGTTGTCAGGAGGCGTGGCCAACCAGCTCAGGACACAGACTGATCCGAGCCAAAGGACATTCTGGTGCCAGATGTTTCCTTCAAAGTCACCTGGGGGGGGGGGGGGGGGTTCCATCAGTGCTGAGAGAATCTCAGGACATGCAGCCATGTGACCTACTTCCTCAGTGTTGATTTTATGCGTCTGACTTCTCCTCACTTCCCTCCTTGCAGCTATACTTAGCGCTAGCCGGCCGTGTTGGTGAGTGTTGGTGGAGTGGAGCTCCTTCCTGTCCCCCACAGATCCTTTTTTATTTGTCCCAGTTATCAGAGGGACGTCCAGAAACCGGTCAGGCCGAGCTGCACTGCCCAGCCGAGCGTTGGAGCCAGACAGACAGATTGGACACAATGGGCAGCAAATGAGCAGAGACTCGTGGGTAATTTGGCGTGATGATATGATTTGATGCAACGTCTGCGACCATTTCCTTTCCTGCTGAGTCTCTATCAGCCGCCGCTAATCAAAGAGCAGCCGTCTTAGAATGGACCGATGATTTCAGAAAGATCTACAAAGACAGGAGGATGGGTGGATGAGTGGATGGATGTATGGATGAGTGGATGGATGGATGGATGAGTGGATGGATGGATGAGTGGATGGGTGGATGAGTGGATGGATGGATGAGTGGATGGATGGATGGATGGATGGATGAGTGGATGGATGGATGGATGGATGAGTGGATGGGTGGGTGGATGGATGGATGGATGGATGAGTGGATGGATGTATGGATGAGTGGATGGATGGATGGATGGATGAGTGGATGGATGTATGGATGAGTGGATGGACGGATGGATGGATGAGTGGATGGATGGGTGGATGGATGGATGGATGGATGAGTGGATGGGTGGGTGGATGGATGGATGAGTGGATGGGTGGATGGATGGATGGATGGATGGATGAGTGGATGGATGAATGACGTATGGATGGATGGATGGATGGATGAGTGGATGGGTGGGTGGATGGATGGATGGATGAGTGGATGGATGGATGGATGAATGGATGGATGGATGAGTGGATGGATGGATGGATGAATGGATGGATGGATGAGTGGATGGATGGATGGATGAGTGGATGGATGAGTGGATGGATGGATGAGTGGATGGATGGATGGATGAGTGGATGGATGGATGAATGGATGGATGGATGAGTGGATGGATGGATGGATGAGTGGATGGATGAATGGATGGATGGATGAGTGGATGGATGGATGGATGAGTGGATGGATGAGTGGATGGGTGGGTGGATGGATGGATGAGTGGATGGGTGGGTGGATGGATGGATGGATGGATGGATGGATGAGTGGATGGATGAGTGGATGGATGGATGAGTGGATGCATTTCCATGATAAACCGGGTGGTCACTGAGCTGAAGCAGTCAGTCTGGGACAAGGAGGTGACGAGGACAACATGAGACAAATGTGAGACACAGAGCAGTAACAGGAGGCGGCAGGCTGTCCCCAGTGTGTGAGCGTGTGTTTATGATTAATCGTCCTGCCTGCGGCTGGTTTTACATACTGTTAACAGAAGTCCGGATCCAGTCTCTGCAGGCGGTCCTCTGCATTACAGCCAGGATCAGTGCTCCTGCTATATTAAGCCAGACAGCTGTGAACGTGGCATCTCCTCAGGCTCCGTCACAACACACCACCTCCCCTCAGGGGGAACTTCCAACACCACGCCCCCCCCAACACAGCAGCCCCTCATCCAACCAGCTTTCACAGCCTCATAGTGTCATTACACAAACACCTGGTCAATGCTAACGTTAGCATTGACCAGGTGCACTGACATCAGCGATCTGTGCACAGGAAGAGTAGAGTACCTGCAAGGATGCATTCTATTGGTCCAACCACTGCCGGCCGTCTTGTTAGCGTCTAAAGCTGCAGCTTTCTAATTTTTTTTGATGTCGGGGTGCAAAGAGCAGCTCGAGGAAAACAACAAACATCAGCTGTTAAACACAGTGTGAGGCATTCAAATGAGTTTCATGGATTGTTGATGTTTTCTTGCAGCTCAGACTGTCGGTGAGGTCTGCAGGTCGTCCCTGATTAATCTGAATCACTCTGCAGATCTGTTTCCTGCAGTCTCTGAGACTCAGACTGTGTGTGTTCAGAGGTGGAGGTGTGTTTTGTTCTGCTCTCTTGGTGTTGGTTCATCTGTTTGTGAGCCTCAGCTCTGCTGTTTGTTTTGCTGCAGCGTTAGCACAAAGCTAACCCCTGACACTGTTCATTGCTATGACTGTTATTAGTGGTAACAAAAAAAAAATGCCTCCATCAGAGCTACACCGCCCCTCACCTGCAGTAATACCCAGCCTGACCTGGTGGTGGTTGTCAGAGGGTTTCCATGACAACAAATGATTAAATTATCAAGTTATTAGCATCCTCAGAAGACATTTAGATCGTAGCAGTGGGTTTTCAGGATGAACGTTCAGCGTGTGAAGCTCTCCCAGAACAACAAACAACATGAAAGGCTGCAGAGCCTCTTCATCTGTCCAGCAGGGCGGCCCAGCATCAAGACTTTTCTCTGGATTTAGAATCTTTTCAGAAACAGAGACACTTGCGGCGCCGCCTCAGCCTAAAAACAGCGTCTGAAACAGAGTGTGAGGGAAAATCAGAGTGTGTGTTGGAGCGAACCTCCCTCCTCATCTCTGACATTTCCAGGTCACTCTGTTATAAAGTGGCTTCTCTGCCTCCCGCCCCCTCTGGCTTCCTGTTTTCACCTCTCCACCATCTCATGGAGGAAACAAAGCGGGGGAAGAAGAACGTGAGCTGAGGGGGCCGGGCAGGGAGCTTGCAACCAGAGCTAACTGCGCTCATGCCCTTAACGGCAAATTTAAAGTCCTAAAACAAGTACAGTGAATCCAGACAGTCTTCAACAAAGAAAACAACAAAATTTTGTACATTTACCTTGGGGGTCTTGACTCACTCTTGGGGCCAGCCCTCTAGTGGACACTGGAGGAACTGCAGTTTGTGCCACTTCATCTCCATCATGAAGAAAGCAGCTTTTGTATTTCAACGCTTTGTTAACATACAACAGCGCCCCCTTCAGGAGAAATGCTACTACAGTTTGTATAAATTACCCATTGCTTCAAAAACTGTTAGCTTGTGAAAAGTGGGGGTTAAATCTTTCAGCACCTTGTCTCTGTGGAAGATAAATCCCACTCGGGCTGCTGCAGCAGCCGTTAGCTGACTGCTTAAACAGCCTGTCACCCTGACAGCTTTGTTTACCTGTCACCTGAGTGTGTGTGTGTGTGTGTGTGAAGCAGGTGAAGCAAACCAATTAGAGCGGCGGCCTCGTGGCTCTCAGCTGTTTGGAATGTGCAGTGGAAGCAGCCGTAAACGGAGCAAAAGTCTTCTGAAGCAGAATGTTTCTGCTGATTTCAGCACCTCCGCTCTAAGCACAACAAATTGTGTATTCCCCCTCCTCCAGCCGCTGACACACACACACAGACACACACTCACTCACTCGGTTCCACCGAAATGTGTGAGTATATACAGAATAGATAGATGCTGTCCGGGTTAAAGAGCAGCAGCGGCAGCAGTGGCGGCGGCAGCGGCGGCGGCGGCGGCAGCAGCAGCAGCGGGGCCACATTAACCTCCCACTGCACATGTCTGCTCCCATTATTATTTCCTCTGAAAGCACTTCATTACTTTTAACTGATTAATCAGTTACTCAGCTGACAGAAGCCACAGCTGACATATTGTTTGTAAAGAAAGCTTCAGGGATTAGGATTAACATCCACGTAGTCCAGATAATCTCATTTATTCCAGCAAGGGAACAGTACACCAGATCATCATGCTTGATGCTTGGTTCAGCTGAAGGCAGGCTAGATGCTGCACCCACTCACTCCACCTAGTGGCTCAGAGTGGTATTACACAGCGCGCATGCTAAGTTCAATAGAGGATGTGACGTCATGGGAGGCAGAGTGTCGTTATTATTATCATCATACAGGAGCTAATAACACAGATATATGTTCAAGTAGTGATGAAACTTTATGGTCGTCACGGTGATGTCTGACAGCCGCTGTGCCTCCACCCCCACATCCTCGTAATATACAGAGTCCGTTCAGGTCACAGTAGGACCGTGTGCCTGCATGCGTCGTGCATTTTGATGTCGTCATGATTCTTGATTTTTGTCCTGTGCTGCTTGTTCTTTTGTTTTTTCGTTTTGTTTTTTTGGTTCACACAGTTTATTCCTTTGTAGCCCTGTGGAAAATAAACTCAAAGCAGCAAAGCTGTCGTAGTTCGACGATTGTTTACATACAGCTTTTGTACTTGACCTGGACACTGTGAACCAGAAGAACCGTGAACCAGAAGTATGACTAGCGGGATTCGCTGGCTGCATTCGTGTTCAGACCTGAGCCAGACTAAAAAAAAAATATTCAGATATTTCCAGATACGGCTCGAATCCTGCCGGATTGATTTCCCCAGTGTGAACAGGGTCTAAGAGACTTCAGACAACTCTGCTGTGCTCTGATGGGACAGCTGGTTCTGGACCCTCTAATGATTTTCCATCTGTCCAACAAAAGTATCCATCTCTGGGATGCTAACTGTTTTGACTGTTAAAATAATTTAGACACATTGAAAAACCAGCTGTTGTCATGGCAACCAAGAAAGAAAATGCTCTTTCTGCAGTTGACCCGGCACCCAGAAGCTGCACCATGCATGTTACTGACAATAAACAGACACACACACACACACTATAAATGTTCAAAAACCAGGTCAGGGTGTGTTCAGGGTCCAGGCGGAGCTGGAACACACGCAGCGACATGGTCCCACTGACTTCAGTGTGTGACAGCGCTCGCTGTCTGACTTTAATCAGTTTTAATGGAGCCATTAACGATGTGCAGCGTAATCAGGTGCATAATGAAGCCGGTAGATCACAGAGACGTGCAGGGAGCTGAGGAGCTGAGGAGCTGAGGAGCAGGGAGCCCAGCAGCAGGGAGCCGAGGAGCAGGGAGCTGAGGAGCTGAGGAGCAGGGAGCCCAGCAGCAGGGAGCCGAGGAGCAGGGAGCAGGGAGCTGAGGAGCAGGGAGCTGAGGAGCTGAGGAGCAGGGAGCCGAGGAGCAGGGAGCCGAGGAACAGGGAGCTGAGGAGCAGGGAGCCGAGGAGCAGGGAGCCGAGGAGCCAAGGAGCAGGGAGCCGAGCAGCAGGGAGCCGAGGAGCAGGGAGCTGAGGAGCAGGGAGCTGAGGAGCAGGGAGCCGAGGAGCAGGGAGCCGAGCAGCAGGGAGCCGAGGAGCAGGGAGCCGAGGAGCAGGGAGCGGAGGAGCAGGGAGCTGAGGAGCTGAGGAGCTGAGGAGCAGGGAGCCGAGGAGCCGAGGAGCAGGGAGCAGGGAGCTGAGGAGCAGGGAGCCGAGGAGCCCCACAGAAGGTGTTTTCATGGCTAATATGGGACTCTCAGCAGCAGCCTGGTTCATTAGCACACAGGCCATTAAAAAGCTTTCAGCTGTGTGGAGCCTCTGAGTGGCCCGAGCTGACACTGGCCTGACTGTTACTAGTTGTTGCCTTCAGCACCTTCAGTAGCTGCACCATCACCTCATTAAAAGGCTGTTATCATGGTTTCTGGACTGGACTTGCGGTTTTGTTTCTGGGATCATTTCTATCAGCAGAGACTTCAGAGAGTGAATTTATGGCTATACAGGAACTGGAATGTGCTTTGGCGTTTTAGACCCCGACACGATGACCACATCCAAAAGCGGGAAGGAGCAGGAGGAGAGGCCGCTAGAATCAGAAGTCCCCCCCAGGTCTAGACTTGGTGGTGGTGGAGAAGGCTGGAGAGCAGAAGAGAGGAGGCCTTGAACTGGCGTGAATCCGGCAGTGCCTGGGGTGGAGGAGGATGGAGGAGGGTGGAGAAGTCGATCTGAAGAGCAGCTGGAGGAGAGATGAAAGACTTTTTAAGTTTTTCTGCTAGGCTGCGATTGGGCAGGTGAGGGACGGACCGACAGCTGATTGGTGAGGGAGGTGCTCGTATTAATCACCTGGTCAGAGTGGGGGGTTAAAGAGAGAGAGAGGGTGAGGGAGAGATCAGGGAGGCGGATAGAGGGATAACTGCTGAGTGACGTGCTTTAAACGATGATGAAGAGCAGAGTCTTCCTGATTGAACTTAGCTAACAGCTTCATTTGAGTTCTTTCAGCTGGTTTACAACTTCTGGGCCCGGCTTTGGGCTAAAGTCTGAACTACTTTGGCTCTCAGACATTGTGTCTGAACCTCTACTCAGTTCAGGCCTGATTTGTGGGGGACTCTGGTCTACTCGGGCCGTTGGTGGCGGTCTAGTCTGAAGCGGTCTAGTCTGAAGCGGGCTCTGGACTCTTTGTTTGACTGGATGTGTTTGTGTGCAGATTTGAGCTGCTCCGTTACACAAACATCGTCTTTGTTTCGTGTGTTTCAGGTTAATATTTCATCATCCTGGGACGTCCCAGCAGCTCGGTGAATATTTAAACACACCGTGCATCATTAATGAGGCTGATCAATAAACCATAACAGTCTAATATGGATCAAACAGGCCGTGTATAATATATTAATGCACATACATGTGTACAGGTGAATGATTTATATCCACACACACACTGGCCTCTGATCTGCTGTGTGTGGAGGACTGACGCAGCATCACGTGACCTTCAGCGCTCCGAATCCTGCTGATTCTGAGTTTTCCTCCTCCATCACACTGCGGGCCGTCCTGATGAGGTCAGTTACCGAGGAAACGCATCATCGTCACAGGTCTTTGTATGAAAACACAAAGCGTCTTCAGACCGTGTTCTCATGGTCACAAAACCAACAAAAGATCAAAGAAGCAAAATAAGCAAACAAAGGATTACAGATTACAGATTACAGATTACAGGCCACCCTCAGCAGAATAATTACACTGATGGTTTAAGGAATCTATGATGACTCATCAGTCAGCATAGAGTCGAAAATGAGTTGATGAAAAATGGTGGAGAAGCTTATTGAAGCTGAGGCCCCGTCCACATGGAGACGAAGTCGTTTTTCGTTTCCAGAACGTTCTCCGTAAAGATGGCGTCGTTTCACTAAACGTGTGTGTCCACATGAATCCGCACAAACCACTGAAAACGCTGTAGTACATATGCCAGGCCTGTGAGTGGCGCTGTAACGCTACCACAGAAGCACTCCACAAACAGAGAAGAAGACACGGGGCATGCACACAGAACTCGTGCGATGTAAACAGAACAACATGGATCTAAACCTTCTTAGTTGTCGTCCACCTGCTGCTCGTGTCAGCAGACGAGCTAAAGCTGAAACAAGCTGCGTAGTTTGTCGTCGGAGTGAGAGCTGAGGGGGAGGTGGAGCTGTGTCATCATCGTTTCAGGGCGTCCACACGGAGACATGGAGACGGCGTTTTCAAACGCATCCACCCTGGGACCCATTTTCAAAAGTTGTTGTTTTCACCTCTGAAACGCTCCGTGTGGACGAAACGCCGGAACCATCCAGACCTTCAGAGGAGCTGGCGCCGTTGCCGTCTCCGTGCGGACCAAAGCTGGCCTCAAGCTGTTTGCGTTCTCAGCCTCACCACAGACCCACTGGTGCTGAAGCCATCACAGCCTCCACAGTGAAGGTCTGGATGTTCTGGAATTCAGTGGTTCCTGCTGTTTTAAATGAAGCTGCAGGCAGAGTGTGGAGTAAGTGCACATGCAGCGCTGCCTTTTGTGTTTCCGAGGTGTGAAAATGTTGTTTACGACAGCCGGTGGAGTCGACATGTGATTCAGTGCTGCTGCAAACTTTAAAGTAGGCCAGCTAAAAGGCAGAACAAAGCCTGCGTAACTTCAGCTTTAAAAATACATGAAGCAGCGGCCGCCACTCCCCACCCATCAAACATTAAGGAGACGTTTAACACGCACACACACACTGCAGTAAACACAAACCTCCGTCACAGACTCAGAGCGGCTGTGGGCTCTCAGGGTGGTGTGAAGGCGGCTGGTGTCTGCAGACGTCCTCTCCGGCTGTCAGCTCTCTGATCACCCCCTGAGGAGCCTTAATGAGCGCCGCGGGACTCAGGAAGTGATGTCGTCTCACGCCGGGTTGTCCTCTCTGCTGCTGCTGTTTGTTCACATGTACGTTAGATACAACATTAGCAGCAGGAGGCTACATGGAGGACGGAGTCATCAACCAGTCAAGATGCTGCAGAAATGACAGGAAGTGCACCGCGTTAGCTCAGGTTAGCCTGCGTGCTGTCTGAGTGCATGATGACATCCAAGTCAAGCCTTCTTCTTCTTCTGGGGTAAACATGGCTTCTAATTCACATACGTATTATCTAAAACTACCCCGTGGCTAATCTGGTTGCTACATTAGCTGTTCACAAATCACTGTAGAAGGTCACACACTGTGTCAGATCCTTGCAGTGAAGCTAAGTTAAAGCTAGCTGGCTAAGCTGAACATGCTTGTGTACATTTACTAACTGGACGGTATTTACGTAGCAGCGTGATGTAGCTTTACATTAATGCTAAACTTGGATTGTTGCCTATGTTAGTGTCTAACAGCATCAACCCATTCACACTGGGGGACTCAATCCGGCTAGAGCAGGATTCAGCCTGAACGGACTCTGTATATTATGAGGCGCCACCTAGTGGTTTGGAGGAGGTTAAGCTGGATTGAGCGTGGACACGTGTGTGTGAGATTTGAAAATAGGTCTGAATGTATCCAGTTTAAAGGCGATCTGGATTCAATCCCACTCTAGCTGGATTGACTTTCTCCAGTGTGAACGGGGCCTAAATGATGTAACAGTACAAAGCTAATGTGGCTAACCTTTGCATTAAGCAGGAGGCGTCAGCCGGCTAGCTCCTGCTAAGTTTCCGCTCAGCTGTGTTTCTGGTCATCAGCTGACTGCTGTCTGTCGCACTGAATCAAAGGTAAATGTACGAAGATGAGCCGCCATGATTGTTTTATGGGAGTGACGGCCTGTTGCTGGTTACATCATCCGAGCTGTGGAGGAGCTCACATCACACGGTCTGCTGCTCCGAGGAGAGATCTGTGACGCCGCGTTCAGCAGGAAGTGGATTTTCATGTAAAGCGCAGGAAGTCTCAGTCAGAGGAAGGACTGTGGCTGCGGAGCAGTTTGTGAGTCTGGTCTGGCGGCACAAAGACTCCTGTAAACACGCCCGCCCTCATGTATGCAGCCTCCATCTCTGGAACGCTCCTGCTGAATGAATGAATAATGGAGGATGTTTTTAACACTCTGCACATGAGCTGACCATGTTCTAGTAGTTTAAAAGGAAGCAAAGTTTTATCTTTCAGACTTTCTGCACCTTTTTGTACATACGGCTGTAATGTGGTGTGTTTACTGTGGTTGTCGTGGTAACGGCGGTTGCAGGTGTATGGAAAGCAGCGTGCACGGTGCATCACTCTGACAAATGGAAATGAAAGTCAGGGATGAGCCGGAGGACGCTGCTGCCACTCAGTGTGTGTGCGTGTGTGAGCGTGTGTGTGTGTGTGTGTGTGTGTGTGTGTGTGTGTGCTGTCAGCAGTGATGTATTGGTGATTGTGAGGATTTGATCACAGTGAAGAGCCAGAAGGCAGAAAAACAATCATCCTCCCTCAGACTGCTTGAGCTGCTGCATTCCTTCTAGCCACCAGCAGGGGGCAAAAACATTGAATAGAATTCAGAGAAAAATAGTTTACGTTTAACTTGACGTGTGACCTCACCTGTCCTTTCCTGGTCTGGAAACAGGAACATTGATCAGGACATCTCCACAGGTTTGTCCATCAGATGTCAGAATACACTGATCAATTCTTCATGGACAATCAATCAATGATGCGATCGGTCATCAGCAGCAGCTTCAGGATCGACAGCGTCCCTGCACACGCTGTCCGTTTACTTCTGGTCATATCATGGAAATTAAAACCAACAGACAAGAATTTGTGTTTCAAAAAAAATCTGATTTTGGTTGCTGCCCCGAGGGAGTCATTACCGTCCACTGATGGCAGTGACATGAATGGCTGCTGGCGTGTCAGCTGATCTGATGCTGCCTCTGCTGGTGGAAGAGTTAAAGAGAAGAACCGAGGCCTCTGCCAGGAAACCCACTCAGAGACGCTGCAGGCCGCACATAATGAGCTGGAGCCGGGCCGAGCTGTCCGAGTACTGTCTGCAGCTGTCTGCGTGCACACACACACAAAGACACAAAGACACACATACACACACAAGCACAAAGACACACACACTCATACACAAAGACACACAAAGACACAAAGACACACACACGCACAAAGACACACACGCGCAAAACGACACACACATGCACAAAGACACGCACACACACAAAGACACTCATGCACAAAGACACTCATGCACAAAGACACACGCACACAGAAAGACACACACACACGCACAAAGACACACTCTCTTCCTCCTCAGCTTCTCCTCCTGTAATTATTGGTGAGAGTTTTTGCTGCTGTTTGGCAGCTAGCTGACAGGGACATGTGGACACCTGGCAGCACACAGACACACACACACAGATGTATGCTAATGGAGGGTTTAAAAGCTGCATAATGTGTAGTTGCATTAACCCTTTGTGTTTTAATGACCTCTGTGTTTATCACACAGTGTTCGGGCTGTAAACATTTTAAACAGAGTCTGTGTGAGGACTGACTCACATTTTTGGGGGGCCCTAGTGGACACTTGATGAACTGCAGGTGAGACACATTAGGGCGGAGCAGGTAATCATCGGGAGGAGGAGGAGGGAGAACATGAGGAGGGGGAAGACAAGACCCCTGAAACGAGAGGAGGGTCAGTGATTTCAAAATAAGACAGGAAATACTCAAACTAGAGTTAATACAAACAGAACTACAAAATCAAAGCCCTGACAGGAAGACTTTCTGTGAGGACTTGCTGCTCGCCTCACTCTAAAATGTTATATATTATATTATACAATAACATCGTAGACTTCCAGGTTTTTGTAGAAAAACCACCACCAGACATTCACCGTGTTTCTGCTCAGCTCAGATCCAGAGACCAGACTGAACCAGGATGTGCAGCCCCCAGAGGCCACAGGAGGAACTGCAGTGTTCTGCTGGGCTTCATGTCTCAGCCCTGCAGGTTGGGTCCAGTCAGTGAATTTAAAGCTGTTTACTGGCTGTTTTTTGCTCCGCAGGAGTCGTGCAGATCTTCCAGACTGAGCTGTTAATGATGTCATATTTCCACTTCCTGAACCACGGAGCATGAAATAAGCCGCTCACAGTGTTTGTGTTGAGTTTATAAGGAGCCTGGAACAGGTGCAGGTTATCTGTACGCTGTGTGTTGTCTGCACTCGCCGTCCCTTTTTTTTTGGATGCTTGTTGCCATGGTTACAGCTCTCACCGCTGTAGTGAAATCCCAAATTTTTTCTCCCAGCTCAACACTTTGTGTGACCTGCAGCGAGCGAGGGAGGATTACTATAACCTTCCCCCCTCTCTCTGTAATCACACATCCATTCAGAGCTGAGTGAGCTGCAGCCTGCAGGTGTGTGTGACTGACCGCCACATAATGTGAGAACACACACTCCGCACACACACAGGCTTCATTTAGTGTCAACGTGAAAATAACTGCACACGGGTCTGACTGCATGTTTCAAACACACAACGAACGAAGCGCCACGGAAGCACCTGCAGGGTTTGTGTGTTTAACAGGACAGCCGGGTCACATCACATCAACACAAAGGGCACGTTTCAACACAATGATGCACACAACTAGGACAAGAAGCTGGGGTTCCTCCAGTGTCCACTAGAGGCTGGCTGCTGAAGTGAGTCAGTCTCCACAGACCTCCATGTCTGACACATGTTTACAGCCTGCATCACACACACTACACATGGTTTGCTCCACCTCTTTGCCTGTATCTGGATTAACCAGGAGTGTAGTTGCTCTGCTGCCAACATGTTGCTAAGTGGCTACGAAGCAGCTAAACATGTAAAAAAACTGCCAAAGTGTCAAGCGTAAAATCTTGTGACCCGTTCACACTGGAGAGAGTCAGTCCAGCTGGAGTAGGGTTGAATCCAGATCCGCCTTTAAGCTGGATACATTCAGACCTAATTTCAAATCTGGCTACCACACACACGTGTCCACGCTCAATCCAGCCTAATCCCGCTTAACCTGGCTTGTTTGTTGTCCTCCAAACTGCTAGCGCCTCATAATATACAGACTCCGTTCAGGCCTCGGTCGGACCGTGTGTGCGCCATGTGGTTTTTTTTTTTCACGCGCCTCTCGTTCTTTCGTTTTTTCCGGTTCTAAAAGCCGTTTATTCCTTTGTAACCCTGTGGAAAATAAACACGCTGTCGTAGTCACGCGACCCGGACACTGTCCCCGTGAACCGGAAGTATCACGTCGCTAGCAGGATTCACTAGCTGCATTTGTGTTCAGACCTGAGCCAGATGTGAGCCAATCCGGCTGGATCCACCTCCTGCTCTAGCCGGATTGATTCCCCCAGTGTGAGCGGGGTCTTTGAGCCGGATCACCTTAAAAGAAGGCTGGCGCTAAGTGAGTCAGTCTCCCACAGACCTCCATGTCGACACATGTTTTACAGCCTGCATTCAGCACACACTACACACGGTTTGCTCCACCTCTTTGCCTGTATCTGATTAACCAGGAGTGTAGTTGCTCTGCTGCCAACATGTTGCTAAGGGCTACGAAGCAGCTAAACATGTAAAAAACTGCCAAAGTGGTCAAGCGTAAAATCTTGTGACCCGTTCACACTGGAGAGGTCAGTCCAGCTGGAGTAGGGTTGAATCCAGATCCGCCTTTAAGCTGGATACATTCAGACCTAATTTCAAATCTGGCTACCACACACACGTTGTCCACGCTCAATCCACCCTAATCCCGCTTAACCTGGCTTGTTTGTTGTCCTCCAAACTGCTAGCGCCTCATAATATACAGACTCCGTTCAGGCCTCGGTCGGACCGTGTGTGCGCCATGTGGTTTTTTTTTCACGCGCCTCTCGTTCTTTCGTTTTTTCCGGTTCTAAAAGCCGTTTATTCCTTTGTAACCCTCTGGAAAATAAACACGCTGTCGTAGTCACGCGACCCGGACACTGTCCCCGTGAACCGGAAGTATCACGTCGCTAGCAGGATTCACTAGCTGCATTTGTGTTCAGACCTGAGCCAGATGTGAGCCAATCCGGCTGGATCCACCTCCTGCTCTAGCCGGATTGATTCCCCCAGTGTGAGCGGGGTCTTTGAGCCGGATCACCTTAAAAAAAAACAAATGTTTCACTTTTCACAACCAGCTCCGTCATGTGGCTCAGAGGGGGACCCTGAATAAATGATGCTGATTTTCTCCGACATGGTGTGTTTGTGTGCAGCTTGCAGGTCTGCTGTCCTGCGGCAGGTTGTTACAGTCTGTGAACGGAGCTCCAGCCTGCAGGTGGACCTGCGCTCACGGTTTGTTTGTTTTGCAGATGTTCCTGAATGCTGCTGCACCGACTCCTCTCTGAACAAGCTGGAGCCCGTGTGCTGCCTTCATGTGCCGGTGGGAAGGTCCGACATCCAGGACTTTAAATAGAAACCTGCCATTGGGAAACCAAGAAGGGCTGCTGTACGCTCACACTGTGTGTGGGGCTGAATAATAGATAGACAGCATGGCCGCTGCACTGTGATACCGAGGAGCTGCTGCTGCTTTGCACTGTTGAGCAGCAGAAAATGAAAGAAGACGATGCTGCAGGAAGAAAAGACTTTTATGTTGTTCAACCGAGCTCCACACAGAGGAGAGGAGGCATCCTTACTCCCTTTCCTGCAGGGGAGGAGACAGTTTAAATCCTGAAGTCAGCAACAAATCAAACACTAATGGGCCCACACACACACACACACACACACACACACACACTCTCTGAAAACAATCTGCAAACTGCAGCACAACACAACAACAGCTCATTAGATGTGATTCTTTGCAGATGTGTGGAGGCGCCTCCCGCCCGCCTGTCACAGGAACCGATCAGTAATCCATACGTCTAATCGGCTCTGAGTCCATTCTATGCAAATGAGCTGACTGTGTCTGAATCCATAGCTTTTGTCCGGCAGAGAATGGCGTCCCGGGCACCTGAATCTGTCATCCTGCAAACCTCTGAAACTCTCTGACAGGAAGACAGCCCCCCCACCCTCCCCCCTGCCTCCCCCTGCCTCCCCCTCAGGCAGCCTCATACAATGCAGTGCTCTCCTACACACCTCTTTGTGTGTAATTCGATTAGGCTGCACACACACTCTGTGGCCCACATAACAGCCTTTTAATTCTCATTCCTCAGCATCTTTCTGCTCCTCATTAACGCGCCCGTCGCCATGGTTACCTCTGCGTCTTCAGGATAATTTGGCGTCACTTCCACCTGAGTTCAGATGTGGATCATCAGTCGCTGGTCATGGTTACACCTGCTGATGTCTGGTTCAGAAGGACTTTTCTCTCGCCCGTGGATCGCTGGGCTCCAGTTAACCCCTCCCGCTCCATGATCAAAGCACATGCAGGAGCTGGATGGTCCGTCACAGCACTGACAGGTCTCTGTCAGCAGTTTTGGAGCTCTTTGATCCCTTAGCTCCGTGTTTTCACACACTATTAAGAAAAAAGTCAGACGATGACCAAACTCACCGGCTCTGTCCAGGTTCCTCCTCCAAACCTCACGGCCGCCCTGCAGGCTTTCTGGTTTCCACGGTGATAATCTGGACAGAGGCGAGTTTAGCAGTTTATTATTTAAACCGAAGACACTGAATTTGATTCTCACACTTCTGAAAGCTGCTGCTGCTGCTCTGACCGCTCCGCCGCCGCTCCGCTCTCTAACCGGTTTACCATCCGTTCCCTGCTCCTGTGAGAGAAGCCGCATGCAGTCCGCCAGCATGGTGTCACAATGATGAAGCGGGCCGGGAAATAATCACGTTCTAACCTGCTTATTAGACTTAATTCAATTTACAAGTTATGAAGAAAATAAATTAGAATACGAGCGCCTGCAGCAGCACTCAGAGTCCTTCAAAGGCCACAGATAAGGACGCGCTCGTCTCCAGTGAAACATTATCACTTTCAAAGAAGTCTGCAAATGAATTAGGAGGATTCAAGCAGTGAGAGAGATGCTGCAGCCTCAAACAGTCATTAACCATTTCACAACATATCATTGTGCTCAAGACCAAGCACCACAGTCCACCTAAACTCCAAATGCAGGCAAAGAGGTGGCAGCAGGAAGCTCGTGCACAGGAACTTTAATCTGTATATAATTAAAACAATGAAACAGAAATAAATCTCCCTCATACAGACGGGGACAGGGAGCAAGCAGGTTTCTGTTTCAGGCTGTTTATTTCTGCTGTGTAGCTCAGAGGTCTGTGACCTTCAGAGCTTCTATAACTGAGTATTTATCAAGACAAAAATGCAAAAAGCATTTTATCAACAAATAAAACTTGGAGCTACGAACTTTAACACACGTGAGACAGAAGCTTCCTGCAGGAAGTCCTGGTCCAGTTTTTAACTCAGACAGACTTCTCTAAGCTGGAAGAACTGTTGACCAATCAGAGTCCAGGATTATGACCATCCCTGCTTTGAGGGGACATTTACAGAGCGCCACTCTTCCCGTCTTTCCTGGGGTGAGTTAGAAATCAGGATAATCTGTGCAGCAGCCTGTGAACCTGCTGCATATGCATGAAAGAAGCCCTTTGGAGCACAAAACGTACATTTAAAGCTTCTCGGGGGGGAACTTGGAGTAAAAGTCGAGGCGGGGCTTCTTCTGTTCGGGGAAGTCCCTCAGGATGGAGGCGCCGGATTTGGCAGCAATTAAGCTGCTGATCCACTCGGGGCGACCGGAGCGCTGATTCTTCCTCGTCGTCTTTGAATATAAAAGTTTACCTCAAAGCTCCGACAAAAAAAAATCCCAACTTTCAGCCGCTTCATTAGCAGCAAGAGCTGATGGGACCAACTGGTGAGGATGAAGAGGGGGAGAGGACAAAAGACGAAGACTTTGCCATAATGAGGCCGAGTGAGCAAATATGACCTCAGCCAAAACACGGCGGCCTCGTCTTATTAAAGCTGGCTTCAGGGGGGCCGGGTCTAAGTGCTGACTACAAAGCGCAGGGAGAGACGAGGACGAGACCAAACTCAGGCAGAGGAGCGTGTCCTCTGGCAGACAGTCCGTCCCCACCCTGCAAGGAGGACAAGAAGTGTCCTCATTTGTTGCTTCTTTGGATCTGTGGAAAAAAAGAAAAACCTCAGGATTAAAACACGGGCTGGTTCGTCACTGCTTTAAAGCTGCAGTCTGGATCAGACCAGCATCACATGCACCCCACTAACAGCAGTCCACGCATGAGTCTGGCTTCATTGACGCTACGCTGAGTGGCTTCATTCTGGTTGTGTACTTCGTCTCCATGGTTACAGTTGTGTACTCTTGTGTGTGTGAAAGGCACCACAGACACCATGTTTGTGGGGACGAATGTCTGCAATGAGACAATATGAAGGTGCGACTACTTATTTCACGTAGCTATGCGCCCTCCTCGGTGCTCGTTAAAAACCAAGATGTCTCCACCAAGGACGTCAGAGTCCAGTAGACCTCAGAGATCATCAGGAGTGGACACCATGACACGGTGTCCCAGCAGCTGCAGGTTTCCGGGACGTTCCCTGCACGCTGTGTGGAGGTAATGAGTTATTTTGAGCCTGGTTTCCTTCTTATATGAAGACTTGTGAAATCAGGTTACAGCAGCAGATCTGTGGAGTAATCAGATGATCAAAGTGCAGCTCCATCAGCTGTTTGACAGCCGTTGTCTCGGTAACACCGTGCAGCCCTGCTTTTCCTCCCTCCGTCAGCAGAGCAGGTTAGCGCTGGAGCTGACAGCCGTGCAAGGATTCCTGCTCCACGCTGTCCTCACAGATGACAGCTGTTATTACTCGCTGAACAATAACCCAACAGTCAGCGCTCCTGAACGCTGCCTAATATAGCTGCTGTTTCACTGTCAGGAGGAGGTGGAGGAGGAGGAGGAGGTGACAGGAGGAAGAGGACTTACAGAGCAGAGGAGGACGGAGACAGGAGTCAGGAGAGTTTTAATCCAGCAGTGTGGAGGCTCCGGGCGTCACCAAAGAGGCGGGGCCACACAGTCGCATCCATGTGGAGGTGGATCCTCTGGGGACCATGAACGTCTGTAAAACCTTTGTGTCAGTCCATCCAATAATTCTTGAGAAATCAGAGAGACAGGTTTGACCTGCTGGGGGCGCTACAGTGAAAGTTAGAGGATGCTCAGAGACGATGAGATTCATCCTCTTGGAACCATGAATGACAGACCGACGTCAGACCAACGCTCCAAACTGCCATGTGGCTAATGCAGCACACACACACACACCTGCCAGTCCCGCTGGGCATCTTATTAACCCTCGTTAGCCGTTTCTCTCAGATATTAATGAGATGAGTTCATGACTAACATCCCCTGCTGAGCACGCTCAGTCATGTCTGTGAGGGAGCGGAGGTGGAGGCTGGGAGGTCAGCGGCAAAGAGAGCGAGCGAACAGATGGAGCGAGCGGGACAGACAGGACACAGAGGGAGAGAGTGAGCCGTCCCAGTGTTCCTTCAGGGTTCAGATCTGATCCACTGTAAAGATGTTGCTTAACAGGAAAAGGAGGAAATCGAAGGATTCTGGAGTCGCGGCTGCAGATGGAAACACACCGGAGCTCCAGGACAAGCCCGCGGCCGTGCAGAAGTGTCCCCCAGCTGAGAGACCCGAGGCCGGGCAGCTGACAGCAGGCGGGGCATCAATGACTCCTGGGTAGAGAAGGAAAAACTGAAACCAACACATAAACAAAAATAAATATTTACAAATAACCATATTTACAGTCATGTTATCATCTTCATCACTAGAGATTTAAAATCAACTCTTACACGAGACGTGAAGCCAACTGCTTCATGACCTTTGACCTCACTAGAGAGGCAACAGGAAGTGTGAACCCACACACGTCGCAGAAGAGGGGGAGGAGGGGGAGGAGGAGGAGGAAGAGGAGGAAGAGGGGGAGGAGGGGGAGGAGGAAGAGTGGAGCTGAGAAACTGCAGCATGGAGCCGCTGCCGACACATTCACAGCTCGACTCATGGAGCTTAAAGATGTCATCAGCCTCTTCAATGCAGCACCATACTGTGTGTGTGTCTGTGTGTGTGTGTCCGTGTGTGTGTGTGTGTCCAATCATCCTAAAGCTCTCGATGTATTTCTGAACATGCCTGAGCTCAGTGGAGCAGTAATGGAGAAACATGCTTATACGGTACATCACACACTCCCAGCAAACCAACACACACACACAGGCGTAGATTAATAACAACACAGACCCACACAGACACACACAGGCACACACAGGCACACACACGGTGTTACACTGTGGATCTGTGACATGTGAAGGATCAGGAGACGATGCAGGGTTTGTGGTTATGTTACAGGAGCCCTGGTAGATCCTGAGTGTAACATCGTGTGTGTGAGAGAGAGAGAGAGTAATAACAAAGTACCAGCAAACATCCGTAGTCTCACCAGCAGTGACAGCAGCCTGCAGTCGGAGCTCTGTACAGAGACATGAGGACAGGACAGCTGGACAGGAGCTGTGTGTCCATCCTGTGCTCTGAGGTCAGATTAACCTCGAGTTTAAAGGTCAGCTGGTTTACCCTGCCCCCCCCTCTCCCTCCTGAACACCACACCTGCTGCACGTCAGCATGTTAGCCTGCTGATGTTAGCATTCTGCTGGAAGCACCGCTGTGCCTGCGAGCCGCCACACAGAGCTGCTGGAGGAGAAACACCAGGACCTGGTCATCTCAGGGGTGAGGGTGTGTTGTGTTGTTGTGCTGCTGTAATCAGTATTTTGCCGACGGCTCTGTGAAGCTCTCCGTTCACCTTTTTATCTTCACCTGGTCTCTGTCCGTCTTCTGTCCTGATGAGTCTGATCTGATCTTCATCTCATGATGCTGCAGCAGCTTCCATCAGTTTCTAATCCGACACGTGCTGCTGTCAGCTCTCTGCTCCTGTAGTTATGACCGAGTGTGTGTGTGTGTGTGAGCTGCTGGGCCACGCCCCTCTCTTGTTGGTGGCTCTGTGTTGTAAACACATGATGTCACAGCGAGCGTCCTCACAGTGATAGGATTAGAAACGTGCATGTGTAAAACGCTAAAAGCAAACTCACACCTCCGCGGCGTGATCTGAGGTGTGAGAGCGGAAACAACACGATGACCAGGTGACACAACGAAACAACAACAACAACAACAACAACAACGACAGCAGCAGCGACCTTATTTACACATCAGGTAGTAGACGACACGCTGACGAGGAACGTTGTGGTTTTTGAGCTCCACAGGGATATTTTTGGACCTCAGATCAGAGTGTGACACAAACAGGAAGTGTTTACAGTACTGATCCTCCATAAAGCAATAACACAGCTGTATGTATGTGCAGGCGCTCACTCCATGAAATATTCACAGGACCAAAACTGTGTCGTGTTAAAAATATTAGCACGGTAAGTAGCTGCTTCTCTGAACAAACACAGCAGCACCCGCTCCCTGAGCAGGTCGGCTGTGTGTTTGATGCTCGGGCCAGCATCAGAGAACAGGAACCTGATCCAGACCAGAGCACAAAGTGGAGCCACAGCAGCAGCCTTCAGGGCCGATAAAGCTTCCTGCAGTTCCTCCTGCAGCCTCTGGGGGCAGCCTGTGAGTCCTCGCAGACCTCCATGTTTCCAGACCTGGCCTGTTTAAAGGATCTGAAGATGGTTCGGAGTTGTGTGTAATGGAAGTCGACTTCTGAGCCTCTTCAGCTCCTTGCTGGCTGTTTTGGATGGCAGGTTGCATTCTGGGAGTTGGAAGCATCCTCAGTGACCTCGTTCAGATTCAATCTGCACTTCAGAGGAATCTGCACACCTGCTGCAGGTGCGCGGTCATCACGCCGCCGGTGCAGGTTCACGCCGGTCACAGACTTTAGGGTTAATCAGCAGGTCGTTATGGACGGCTCAGCGCCGCCTGTGTGAGCGCCGGGTATAAATGTTTACTTTGTTTTCATAATCACAATAAAGATGGACGAACCGGCTGCATGACGTCATCCACGTGTTCCCAGAGGAGCAGGATTACCTCCGCAAAACCCCTGGTTCATCCACATATGGTCACGAGGAGCAGAGTTCTACTGATGGAGACATATTAGTTGTAGTTTGTGTGTGTGTGTGACCAGAGCATTGAGTTCAACCATCAGCTGCCCACACACACACACAGCAGATAAACGTGTGTCACACGTTCTGACTGTCATCTCCCAAAATAAAACGCCTGGATCTATTTTAACCGAAGCGCGGCTCTTTAATCAGGTGAGAAGGAAACATGGCGGCGCCCAGCGTCCACGCGGCGGCCTCGTTTGACGATCAGTCGCCTGGCGCTCACAGTGGGTGAAGGTTTTTCAGATTTCTAAATGGAGCTGACTTCAAAGCCTCCTCCTGCTAAAATAAGAAGAGCGAACGGCGCGGTGGTGCCGAGGCTCAGAGGACCGTTTGATGTCCTGCTGTCTCAGACTGTCACTTAACCCCACGAAGCCCGAACACTCACACTCCTAATAACTCACTTTACTACAGCCGACTGTGACTCAGACACAAGGATCAACTATTGTCTCACTGATAACAGCGTCAGGCTGGAGCGAGGCTGTGAAGCAGTTCATTCCTGCTGTAAAGACGGACATGTTAACACAGAGGGTTATTAATACTGCCTCATCAGCCTCTAGTGGACACTGGAGGAACTGCAGGAGTACTTTAGGTTTGGTGATGGCAGCAAGAGGCAATCTGATTGGTTGATCTTGAGACAGATGTCGCCTTAAATGCTCCAACAGTGGACTCTAAACTCCGACTTCACAGCCTAATGTGGGACTCAGACAGAGAAGAGGTCTCAGCAGGAGGAAGAGGAGTGTCTGTGAGGACAGAGCTGCTGCAGTCTGTCTGCAGCATCCACAAACATTTGACAGGAAGGTTCAAGCCCGAACACCTGCTGCGAGAAGCGCCGCTCTCTGCTCTTTATGTACTTGATAGTTTCAGTTTTTTCATCTCACACAAACGGCTCCAAACCAAAAGGTCTAAAGCAGCTCGCTGCACCTTCCTCCTTTACTTTCTGCTGACATCCAGCAGGTGTGCTGCTGA
Source organism: Parambassis ranga (assembly GCF_900634625.1). Classification (NCBI taxonomy): domain Eukaryota; kingdom Metazoa; phylum Chordata; class Actinopteri; family Ambassidae; genus Parambassis; species Parambassis ranga. The sequence continues at coordinate 1,038,761 of NC_041034.1, read as the reverse complement.
GTCGTTTATTTGATGGAGAGAAAATTGCAACTAATAGCTTTTAGCTTTCAGACACTGAAGCACAAAGCCGAGAGAGGGAAGTTAGTGGGAGAAGATGGACGTTTAAAGACACATTTACCTGAAAGAGGCTCACAGGGAGCAGCTGAGAGCTGCAGTTCTCACTTCAGATTGCAGCCTTTAAACCAAATAAGAGTGTCCAACGCAAAGAGAAGCAGAACAGAGGAGGCAGACAGATGGGAGGATGAAACGGAAGAAAAACAAAGAGCAGCGCGAGCAGAGAGCAGCCAGTCGGCAGCAGAAGGTGTCGGTAAACAGGCGGTTTGAAGCAGGTTAATGAGCCGACATGAAACAGAATGACAGAGCAACCACGCTAATTAACACCGTTACAGGCTGACCTCAGAGCTGCAGGTAGCGCCTTACATCACACAGGCAGCCAATCAGCTCGCTCGGAAAGTTCAGCGAGACGCCAAGAAAGTTCACGTCTGAGAGGGACAAAATAAACCACGTTTCAACGAGCTAACGTTAGCCACAACAACCTCCTCAAAGGTTTTCATCGCTCACTAAGGACATGAGGCCTGACTGATAAGTGTGTGTCCTGAAGCAGATGATGAACCTCAGTCCTGAAGCAGGGTGCCTGGTTCAATGGGGGGACAGGTCCTTCAGTCAGATCCTACAGAAGCCAGGAAGGACTCTCCTCACACTCACATGATTCCAATGGTTCCACACATCAGACATCAAACCGGTAACGTGTCAGCAGACCATCTGCAATGTTTCAGGAGATTCAAACTTTGAACCTACCAGAAGACCAGAATCCTGCTGTGCTGATGACACCTCATTCTACATCGCCGTCAAATCTAATTCAACTCTCCATCCCTCTACAGCTTAAGATGATACAACAAAGGTTCTTCTTCCTCCTGGTAACAAACCCATTTCTGAGATCCTGAGAGAATCCTGCAGCAGTTTGTAACCTCAGGTGAGACCTGGGTCCTTCTGTTCCCACAGTGGAAACAGCCAGAGGCTCCACATCCGTGAAGGTGATGGTCTCTGTTCCCTGCTGGTGGATCATCTGGTAAAGGGTCCCCCTGTTACAGGAGGAAATCCAGAAGATTCAGACCACCATCATCCAGCGCCGGACACCACAGTGCGGTCACAGTATGACTGACGACGTGTGTCATGTCCACATGTCACATGAAGAAGAGTCTGATCAGCGGACCGTCCGGTGAGCAGATGAATGGCGTCGGTCTGCAGAGCTGGAAACAAACATGGCTGACTGATAATGAGACTGTTTATTGCCTTCTTCAGACGTGTCAGCCGTGAAAAGAGAATAATTAGCGCTCGCATCAAATGCAGTCTGCGCAGCCTTCAGTCATTGTGTCTGATATTCACATCCCGACTCGTGCGTCTTTGAGCTGTCAGGCGGTTGGAACTCCCACGCGACCTGAATGCAGCGTGGAGCTGTCAGTGCTGGCAGCACGGCTCCTCCCTCCTTCCTGTTTCGCAGCTCTCACCCTCTACTTGTGTGTCTCTTACTGAGGTCAGGCGGGTTCTGGTCCAGCTGGACTCGGCTGGTGTCTCTGTGGACTGACTGCAGGACTGTGAAGAACCTGAAGTACTCCACCTGCTCTTTTCGTGGACTTCTCTGAGAGCAGCCTCGTCATCTGCATGCGGTGTCCATGGTAACATGAAGGCACATCAGCACAAAGTGAACTCGCAGGACTGGAGTTCATTAAGGAGCCGTCACACCCCCAGAGTCTCTGTACGAGCCCCCTCAGTGTCATCGCGCCACCGACTGTCATCGTTCATCACGATCTATCGATCTGCTGCCGACAGTAAACAGCTGCTAATGATCACCAGGAGAGACGAGCAGCATCTGAGCCTGACAGCAGCCGTTTGTGTGTCTGGGCTCAGTTTGTGTGTCTTTTGCCACCCTTCTTGTGGCACTTCTTCTGTCTCTGTAGTTGTGTTGTCTTTCTGCAGACCCTCCATTGTTGTCGCTGTTTGTAATAACAGTTAAACACTGTGCTCAGTGTTTGTTGTTTTGTGTCTTTGTAGTCACTTGGGGCTTCTCTTTGTGGTTCTGTGTTGTGTGTAGTTGGTGATGTCTTTTGTAGCCTCTCTGTTTTTCTACAAACACACGAAGAAACTTTTGTGATGTCACAAAACACATTTGGATCAGTGACAATAAGTGATTAGACTGTTGTGATCGTAATCAATAAGATCAATAATCTGTGATTGGATCAAACCTCTGAGAGGATGACCTGAAGGGAAGAACGTCCAGGTGGAGAGAGAGTTATTATTCATCAGATTATTGGATCATTTATTGATAAGTGTTTTTATTATTCATACAAAAGGAGGAGGTGGAGGACGTGGAAAATGTGGAGGATGTGGAGAAGGTGGAGGATGTGGAGGAGGTGGAGGACGTGGAGAAGGTGGAGGACGTGGAGGACGTGGAAGAGGTGGAGGACATGGAAGAGGTGGAGGACGAGGAGGAAGTGGATGACATGGAGAACGTGGAGGAGGTGACAGCCTGTTCAGCTGATGGTGTTCAGTGTTTACATCACAGCAGGCTGATGGTGGTGGTGGAGGAGGATGATCAGGAGCTGAGGGTGGAGTGAGACTTCACCTCCTCCATCCAAACACACACAGGAGCGCTGTGACGCCTCCACCCCTCAGCCGCCTCCTCCTCCTTCTTTGAAGAATGAGCAGCAGCATATTCATGAGGCCGGGTGGTGTCCGGTTGTTTCAGGGCGCGGGGAGTGAGCGGCGGGCAGCACGCCTCATTAACCCCCTCAGAGCCTAATGGACGGAGGAGCCCGGGAGCGCAGCGCCGCACGCTCTGTGAGTTTAATCAGCCGTGCGGCCCTGAGCGTGCTGCGGCCCACGCAGCGTCCTCCACAGCTGCACCTCGTCTCCGACAGCTGCAGGGGGGGCGGCAGGCGGAGGCCGTGGGAGGGATCGATACAAAGTCAGCAACACAACAGGAAAACACACATCTGGGAGTGTCTATACAAACTGACACAAAAAGAGACCAAACACAACCGCACCTGAGCAAAACCCAACGACAGACAAACAGGTGACGGCAACACGACAACACAGAGACGAACTCCAGCTACAAAGACACACAAGGCCAGAGGTCACTGCTGGACTCTGAGCTGCCGGGCCTGATCACACGAGGCCTCTGAGCCTCCAGCGCGTGTTGTGCGTGTTGTGAGGTTTGTGAGGTTTACTCTCTCTGTGTGACAGTTTGCCGTCATCATGGCGGCGTCTGTGGATGTGCGTGCCTTTAATCCTCCCCCGGGCTGTGCCTGTCAGGCGGCGGCTTCCTTCCAGCGTTTCTACATCTGCAATCCAATTTAATGTCCTAATGATCACCCCCCCCCTCCCATTTCCATACTCAGCACTGGAGGGGAGCCCAATTTCCAGGTGCATGCTGGGATGAATTTCCATGTTGTGAGTCAGATGTGTGTTAGTAACAGCTCTCGCCAGGTTTCTAAACTCATTTTGTACTTCAGAGCTGCGTGGCTGCGAACCAGCGGAGCAGAATTACCGTCTTTTGTTGCTCTGTTTGATTGCATTTCTGCACCAAATCAGTCTGAAAACCGCAGGAAGGAAGGGGAGGCGGCGCTCGGCTCGACTCTGGAATCAGCCGGGTTTGTTTCCAAATGTTTTCTCTGATAATGACTTCAGAAAAAAAGGAAACGTCTTTAATGATTCTCCGGGCGAAGCCTGATCCGGCGGCTGCAGGTGATCAGCTCAGACCAGCATTCAGAGACCGGAGGTGAACCACACCTCTGATCAAAGAGGACTGAGACTCCGTGTCCAGTCTGTCCTCAGAACTGTGCCGTCACACACACCGTCACAGACACACATTTCCAGGTGCTGAACGTTTGAACACCACCCTCTCCTCCGTGGAGTGGAGCCTCTGCTCCACCAGGGAGCAGCAGTAGAAACAGAGCTGCACGTCTGTCAGCACCAAACCAGCCGGTCCAGCTGGATGGAGGCGTCCAGAACTCTGTCTCCGAGCCACGTCTCTGTGAGGACGTAGATGCAGCGGGCTCTGAACTCTGAACCACCGCCGAGTCCGGAGAGGAGACATTTATTCAGGGAGGAGACATCAGAGCGCAGGACGGAGCGGCCGGCCGAGCACGGAGCCTCCTCTTCCTCACACAGAGACATCAGCAGAGAGGAGGACATGAAGCCTGGTCCCTGCCCCCCTCTCTCTGCGATTGTGTGTGTGTGTGTGTGTGTGTGTGTGTGTGTGTGTGTGTGTGTGTGTGTGTTAAAAAGGCTTCAGAATACGATGTCAGAGTGGATCATCGTACAGTCGAAGGCTTTCTAATAAACAACATGTTATCATTGTTTTGTATGAGAGCAGAGGAGCCACCGCTGTCAACACACACACAGTGTGTGATGGAGACGCACACTGACACACACACACAGGACCCAGGAAGGAAGTGTGTGTGTGTAAAGTGCTGACTGTGCGTTGTTGTCTGTGTTGGTTAGTCCTGAGATCTCTGATGTACAGCGGGGCTTTCACCTACATATAGACTCACACACACACACACACACACACACACACACACAGACACACACACACACACAGACACACACAGACACACACACACACAGACACACACACACACAGACACACACACACACCAAAGTCGTCACCACCACACGTGATTTCAGGCCCAGATTTCAGTCCGTGTTCAAGAACAACTTCTTAATAAAAATTAAAAAAACGTCACGAGTTAAAAATGAAGCCGAACATAATGAGCTTCTTCTCATGTATCACATGACACATAGCGTCTGGTTGTAAACATATGCCGCCCTGCTCGGCCCAAACAACCGCCACCGCAGTGTGAACGCAACTCTGGGAGAGGGAGTGTGTGTGTGAGATACAGAGAGAGAAAGAGTGTGTGTGTGTGTCACTACATCCTTTTTGTGATTATTTGTGGCTCAGTAAATCTGCAAATCATTAGGCTGTACTTCCACTCTGTAACGCACACACACACACGGAGCCCTGGAGGATTTTAAAAACCATCAAATGGCTTCAAACAGTATCAGGGTTGCCGTGACAACTGCCATAAAAAGCAATTAGGAGATGATTGAAATGCTGATTGGCTGCTAATAGTTTGACAAGAGCTCTTTCAAACGATGCTGTGAGTCTGCCCGTCTGTCCTCAGTCCGTCTGTCAGTCTGTCCTCAGTCTGTCTGTCCTCAGTCCGTCTGTCAGTCTGTCCTCAGTCCGTCTGTCAGTCTGTCCGTCTGTCAGTCTGTCCTCAGTCCGTCTGTCAGTCTGTCCTCAGTCCGTCTGTCAGTCTGTCCTCAGTCCGTCTGTCCTCAGTCCGTCTGTCAGTCTGTCGTCAGTCTGTCGTCAGTTTGTCCTCAGTCCGTCCGTCCTCAGTCCATCTGTCCTCAGTCCGTCTGTCAGTCTGTCTGTCCTCAGTCCATCTGTCCTCAGTCCGTCTGTCAGTCTGTCCTCAGTCTGTCTGTCCTCAGTCCATCTGTCCTCAGTCCGTCCGTCCTCAGTCCGTCCGTCCTCAGTCTGTCTGTCAGTCTGTAGTCAGTCTGTAGTCAGTCTGTCGTCCGTTTGTCCTCAGTCCGTCTGTCCTCAGTCTGTCTGTCCTCAGTCCGTTTGTCGTCTGTCTGTCCTCAGTCTGTCTGTCCATCTGTCCTCAGTCTGTCTGTCCTCAGTCCTTCTGTCCTCAGTCCGTCTGTCCTCAGTCCGTCTGTCCTCAGTCTGTCTGTCAGTCTGTAGTCAGTCTGTAGTCAGTTTGTCCTCAGTCCGTCCGTCCTCAGTCTGTTTGTCAGTCTGTAGTCAGTCTGTCGTCAGTTTGTCCTCAGTCTGTCGGTCTATCTGTCCTCAGTCTGTCTGTCAGTCTGTAGTCAGTTTGTCCTCAGTCCGTCCGTCCTCAGTCTGTTTGTCAGTCTGTAGTCAGTCTGTCGTCAGTTTGTCCTCAGTCTGTCGGTCTATCTGTCCTCAGTCTGTCTGTCCATCTGTCCTCAGTCTGTCTGTCCTCAGTCCGTCTGTCCTCAGTCCGTCTGTCCTCAGTCTGTCCTCAGTCTTTACAGCTCACTTTGTTTTTTAGCCTCGTCATCACATTGTTTACCTGAGTGTTGGCACGATGACATCATTACACTGAATGTGATGAACGTCAGATTCACACAGTTCAGCAGGGGTTAACTGTTGTTATTTGTCCACTGTCTGTTATGAATACATCACGTCACACAGAGGAGATAAAAATCTTTTTAAATTGTGAGATTTTCAGCCACAGGCTTCAATTCGTTGGGGTCAGTGAACGCATCACTGTTCAGATCCCTGTATTATCTCCAGCAGGCTTCAGATTAACTCCATCAGCCTGTGATTAGGCGGCAGGCGCGTTCCTGCACATGTTAATAAGCTGCTGGATGCAGAGCGGAGATGTGAGGAGGAGTAAAGCAGCCTGTGATGTGATGTGACCCACATGAGGATCTGCTGAAGCTCAACTACTATCAAAGAGCGCGTTTCCCTCCAGATCGCCCTGAAGAAGCCGCTTTACCCTCCTCTCTACTCCAGCTGGAACAACTACACACCCAGAGACGGGAGCTCCGACAGCGGCGTGCTGAGCGATCACGCACGAGCGGGCCTTTGAGCCAGGCGGCGCTGCCCGGCGGAAGTCCTCCTCAGCTCCTCTCATCCTGGGCCAATGAACAGGCGGCTGTCTGTGCCTGACTGGTGTGCCGCCCTCCAGTGGCCGCTGGAGAAACTGCAGATTTTGCTGCCGCTAACAAACACATATCATGAAGATGATGATCAGCCGACGGCTGTTTCAGAGAAGTTTCCTTTCATCAATCTGATTCGCTGATTGGACTCGTGGCCCGTCGCTGCTGTTCCTGCATCCTGTTGCCATGGTAACGCACTAATCTACACACGAAAACAAATCAGCACGTCTTCTGACATTTAAGAGACAAAAGGGGTAAAAGAAGCTTTTAAAGTGTCTGCTTGGTAAATCTCCTCCTCCTCCTCCTCTCAGTCCTCTGGACTGAGCTCACCTGTGACCACCGGACCGGACCAGAGCTGGGGAGCAGACGATGAGGAGCAGCCAGAGAACATCGGGCTCAGGGCGTGAGGATGGAGCCGCTCCCCTCGGCTGGCCTCTGCTCCGCCGCCTCTGCACTCATCTGGCTGTAATGTGCTCGGAGTGAACGTGACGTGTTCCTGCTCCACGGAGTGCTTTTTGTCTTAAGTGCTTTTGTTGAAACTGCTTTAGTAAACAGAACCGGAGCGAGCGGCGCCGGCTGACAGCGTTAATGCACACGGAGCGAGCACATGAATAAAACACTGCTCAGGTGTTGGTTAACGGAGGCACAGGCTGCCTCAGCCTCTCAGAGTTCAGCCGTCGGTAATTAGACCTGATGTGAGGTCTGATCTGTGCGGCGTCCGTATGGATGATGTCGATGATGTTTCATAATCAGCCCCTCTCACTTCCTGTCCTCTCAGCTCCTCGCCTGAAAGTTAAAGAAAAGCTGAACACTCCTTTATTTCTTCCCCGGGGGACTAATAAAGTTCTGATGTGAGCGTGTCTACAAGCAGACGCTGATTTCACTGCTGCTTGCTGCCTCTGGGTATCTGGGTAATGACCTCAGTGGGTATAAAAGTTAGCGTGCTGGCCGCACTCACTCATGGAGCGTACAGGAACACAGCACGGGGAGTCTGCAGCGCTGCCCTCACTGCACACTGCATTAAGACTTATTCTTTCACGTTAGCTGCACACTGTCTGATTCTGGGTCAGATTAGAGCAGAGGGAGCTGCCGCTGCAGAGAGGAGCTCAGGAGAGCCAGATCTTCTTCACCCAGGAGTGACCGTCCTGGGTGAAGATGAAGAGGTCTGGAGCCAGGCTGCAGGAAGGAACGATCAATAACAACAATGGGCTCACAGAGCACTTATACACAATTATACAGAGAGTGTCACAGCGACAATGGATGGGAGCTCTGTGCTAAACTGCAGAATTCAGCCAGAAATACGTTATGATGAAGTTTGCTGCAAGGATGACTCATGAAGCTTTAGTGAAGAGAAAGGACTGACCGAGTGAGGGACAACATCACTGAAGCACTTCAAAAAGACGACAGCATCCTCTACACATGCTAACTGCTACAAGCAGACCGACCTCCAAACATCGCCTGTCAGTGAGCAAACATTCACGCTAACGTTCTAAAGTCGGAATCATCTGGAGCTTCTCTTAAAGACGTTTCCCTGCTCCTCTGAGCAGCTGAGGTGATGAAGCTGAGCAGCAGAACTCTACAGTCCAGATGCTTCAGACCTCTGAATGAACTCTGATGACTGAGGATCCTCAGACACACCTCACTGTTACCTGCTACCTCACTGTGTGGTGCTACACGTAGCTGCCAGCTGAGCACACATCTTAAATCAGAGTTCAGGATGCTAGCAGAGCTTAGATGAATATTAATTCATGGATATAGTCCAAAGTGGTGATTTGAGGACCTCCTCTTCCTCTTCCTCCTCCTCCTCTTCCTCCCATATGAGCCATTAGAAACAGTGAACTCTCGCTCCTCCTGAATATTGATGTGTACATTGTTCTTCAGCCTCGTCTCATTTGTTACAACATGTACATGTGTAGGTCACATGACGCCGGATGGCTGTTCTGTGAATGTATCTGACAGGTGAGACAGTGTGTGTGTGTGTGTGTGTACACAGTACATACAGTCAGAGCTGAGTGGGCACAGAGCAGCCATCATTTATTCATCTCCCATCATGCTTTGTGTGGAAAGCTGCAGATTAACAGCGCTGTCGTTCCATGAGGCCGCCGGCTGTCTCACATCATTTAACGTATAGAAGCGCTGAGTGTGGGACCTGAAGGCAGCAGCTGGTCTCAGAGGCTCGTCAGGCAGCACAAACGTAATGAAGCCAGCATGAAATTCAGATTTCAAGTTTACAAAGAGACGATAAACAGAAACCGTTACATGGATCAACCGCTGAAGAAGCATCGTTAGCATAAAAACACCAAAATAATCGAAGCCTGTCGCTGCCATCAAGCCTCATTGAAAACACACTTCCCCATGTTTCCTACAACCAGAGGGTGCAGTGACTGAACACGCAGGCGTCTGACCAGCCGTTATCTTGGGATTTGTAGTACCAACGGTAGCTATCCAAGCCCAGCAGGAAGAGGCGAAGCAGAAGCAGCTTCTGACGGCAGCAAAAAAGACAAAGAAACAATAAGACTCCACCACATTACATGTAAGACCCTGGGTGGTTTTAAGACTTTTGAAGGACTTAAAGTTTGAAACTTGAGACATTCTTTGACTTTAAGACCCTGCAAGAACTCTGACCAGCCCTGGATCTCAGCAACAAAAGACAAAACAAATCAATCAACTCCCCAAACAAACAAAAATCAAACCAACAACTGACAAAAACAAACAAATAAATCAATTCCCAGAAAATAAACAAGATCAGACAACAGCTGGAACACAGAATAAACCTGCTCCAATAAATAAACTGAACCAGGCTGACCCTCCAGCACACAGACAACACACAGACACACTGTGATAACAACAACACAGAACACACACAGGAACCAGCCGGCACTCGCTCAGTGAAGGAGAACATGTGGCAGAGTCTCTGTCCATCTCCACCGTTCATTTAAAAAAGTTTGCACACTAGCAGCTAGCACAGCCCGAGCTAATCCACGCTAATCCTAACCGAGGCGCTGAACGGGCCCACAGCAGTACTTCCTGTTACACAGATTACATTAGAACGCCACAAACACACACACAGGCCACACACACACTGGCCACACACACACTGGCTACACACACACTGGCTACACACCAGTGCGGCCTCCTGCTTGCACGGCAGCAGACAAACACTGGAGGAGGAACCAAGCAGCAGCTCGTTACACAAACCAAGCAGCAGGATAAATCAGAGCCATGAACAGCAGCGCAGACCGGGTTCTGCCTACCTGCACCGGTGACAAAAGAGGAAGTGAGCCGACCAGGGGGAGGGGCCTGAGTGCCAAAGAGCCAAAGAGGGAAGCCCAGCTGCTGGCTCCCTTTTATAGGCTGCCCTCTAGTGGCCATGTGCCGCTAGGACCCCAAACATCCTGCTGCATTAGCTTTGTAGCATTAGCTAGCAGACCTGTTAGCCAGCTGGTTGAGTCTTACTGTGCTATGTTAGCATCACAACCTAACCTGTCGGTATCTGAGTGTTTAACCTCCATCTTTCTCCATCTGCTGGTGATGAAGCCCCCCATCATGATGAAGACCCTCATGTGTCTCCTCTCTGAGAGCCGGATCCTATGACGGGACACCCAGGCAGCCAATCAGGACGCGGCCTGTTTGACTGACTGCATGTGCTGCTGGGTGGAGTCTGCTGCGTTCACAGTCAGGTGGAAATCTCAGCCCCGGGACCGCCTGCGTATTCACTGTGTCAGGCTGAGTGCAGCCATGTTGGGCTGTTGTGTGGTGAGGAGGAGCTCGCAGCAGGATCACCTCCAGGGGCTCTGACCCTGTGACAGGAGCAGATAACTGAGCTGAGCTGTGAGGAGGCGGGCTCGCCACTCGCCGCTCGCCACTCACTACTCGCCACCAGAAGTTGATGATTTGTTGTTTCCGCTGGATCCACCCACGCCGCCGTTAGCCTGTTTGTCAAGCACAGATAAATTAATTAGGCAGGGACGCGGATGAAAGGGGCCGATGGCTTCCTCCGCTCGCTTTGTTTTGTCTCTGTAAATTGGCTCACTGGATGCTGAATAGAGGGAGATTATCAGCGTCCCCATTATTTCATGTGTGGGCAAACTGAGTGGGAGGGCGGCCATTTTGTGATTAACTGAAGAAACCAACAAGTGAACAATGAGCCTGCCATGCTGCAGTCCTCACACACAGATCACCGGGGGAGGACGGAGAACGCATGTGTTGGTTTTATTCGGCACGTGTCCATCTTTAAATGTTGGCTCAGAGGGAGGCGGAGAGGGCGGAGCTTCTTCAAGGACGTTACCATAAGTGTTAAATGACTCGGTCAGATATCGACTCTCACACACTTCTGGAAGTCAGACCTCCACCTCCGTGTGGTCCTGACTGACTGAAGCGTCACCTCTGCTGCAGTTCCTCCAGTGTCCACTTGAGGGCTGCCTCCAAACATGAGTCACTCTAAACTCCAAAGTTATGCAGTCATTCATTAATAAAGGTGTTTAGTGCTCATTAGTATTGTTGTCATGGCGATAAGCATCACACCTGGATATCATCAGCTTGTTGCCATGGTTACTGTGATGATTGATTAATATTGCTATTGATTAAAAGGACGCTGAGTCAGAAAAATAAATATCTGAAGCCAACAACACATTTCTATTGTTTTCCTCAGCTTCAAACTGACCAATGAGAGAGGAGGTGAAGTGAGGGGGGAGAGAGAGAGAGAGAGAGGGGGGGGGGGGGGTACAGGAGCAGTGATCACACACTCCGAGTCTGAGAGTCGACGCGGCAGCAGAGCGCTGCGCTCCCACCGTGGATGTGCGCTGAAGAGTGTGACAGAGCGAGCAGAGACCCAGACGGAGGACCCGAGGACCCGAGGACCGGAGGACCCGAGGACCGGAGGACCGGAGGACCCGAGGACCGGAGCCGCCGCTGCTGCTGCCGCTGGATGTGTGAGTCTGCTGCCGGGCCGCGCTGGATCTGTGGCAGCCCCGCTGTGGATGGGATTACACCGGTTGCTGTGCGTCTGCTGTCGGTGCTGCTGGAGGAACCATGCGGCTGCGGAGCGTCCCGGTGCCCCCCGTCCCTCTGCTGCTGCTGCTGCTGGTCGGGCTCTGCAGCGGCACAAGTTTCCCAAGTAACATCAACATAGGTGAGTGAGCAGCGGGGGTCGCGCCCCCTCCGGGCCGCTGCGGGGCTCATTACCTGGACGCGTACAGTGAGGGGTCTGTCCTCCAGCTGTGACTGCAGCAGGTGTTTGTGTTTCACACAGTGACGCACTGACCGACTCTCTTTAATAACTCGTGTTCTGACATGTCCTCCTCCACCTGCTCCCTGTAATGACCCTGCAGCCCTGGTCTGATCTACATCTGGGTGACATGTCCTGTCCCCCCTGTAATAACGCCTGTGGCCGGGGTTCCCTCTGTGACTTACTGTACGTTAGTATTCATATATTCATGTTGTGACTTACAGTACTTTGTCTCTTTAATATTCCTGCAGCGTGCAGCACAGTGTTCATCAGTGCAGGCTCCGAGCTGAGCAGCAGCACAGTTCACAACGTCTCACATTAATAAGAACGGAAGACGGAGACCATGGACAGACGGCCGAGACCTAAGAAACACATTCTGTTATTATTACTATTATTATTACTACTATTAGACAGAAGTGATTCATAAGCCCGTCACTGGAGCTTTAATGTACATCCTACACATCACAACATCACATTTCGTGTCATTGAGGTGCTCGGTGCTCATTCTTCTGGTCATCGTCCTGACTCTGTTTAATGCTCCCATCCTGTCCTCTGAGGACTGCAGGCTGTGGGGTCTGCAGGCTGTGGGGCGGTCTGTGGGCTGTGGGGTCTGTGGTCTGTGGGGTCTGTGGTCTGGGGGTCTGTGGGCTGTGGGGTCTGTGGTCTGTGGGTCTGTGGTCTGGGGTCTGTGGTCTGGGGGTCTGTGGTCTGGGGGTCTGTGGTCTGTGGGGTCTGTGGTCTGGGGGTCTGTGGTCTGGGGGTCTGTGGTCTGGGGGTCTGTGGGGTCTGTGGGGTCTGTCTGTGTGCAGCCTGAACTCTTTGTGTGATTTCCTCTGCGGCTCCACTCTTTGAGCTGGGCTCTGTCTCAAACAGATCGGGTCACTGTTCATGAACTCTGTCCTCTGTTCTCTGGACGTCACTCAGTGATACATTCAACACAGAAACCATGTTTGAGTTGAATGCAGAGCAGCCCCAGGCATCAACATACCTTCAGTAAGATGCGTGTTTATCAGGAGAAGCATCAGTGTGAAGCGGGTCCGCTCTCTGGTCCACAGCCAGCATCAGTAACCCGATCACGTCCGGCTCTGGAACAGGCCTCAGTGTGGCGCTTGTCCTCGGGCCGCCTCCTCTCTGTGCTCCTTCAGTCCCGCTGATCCTCGCTCAGCCTCAGGGTGCTGGGTCGGGCAGCTGCGGGCTGCGGAGCGTGTGACTCGCCCAAAATGAAAGTTTTAATGCGATTCATCGGCCCAGTGGTTCAGAGAGCTCCAGTTGAACTAACAGGCCTTTCACTGGAGTACAGTCAGAGAGGCGAGCAACCAGGGAGCCGGCACGGAGCATCCATCGCCTCCCTGTCTGTATTGAACCAGGAGGTCCTGCTGTCACAGCAGATGGGCGCTTCCAGCCTCCACAGCCCCGAATAAATCACACACTCCTGTAACGTTCTGTTATTGTAGCATTAGCAGTTCTTATATTATATAAATATTAGGTAAGGTTTTAAGTATTAAGCAGAAACAACACATGATCAGTCTTCATGTGGCCGATCCTCCCTGCTTGTTAAACACAGGGCTGATTATCAATACAAACATTTCATCTGCTCACAGTCTGTGGGCTGTCGGGGGTTCTCTGCAGGATGTCAGCATGTGAATGAAGCGTCTCTTCACTGAAGAGGCTCCATCAGAGTTTCAGTGTTCAGGTCGTTGTCCTCTGACCCTGTGACCCGCTCTGCTGAGAGGGAGAGAGAACAGCTCCAATAAGAAGCTACTGTGCAGCCGACTGCTGACGGGCAGCAGAGCCTGTGAGCCGCCGGCTACAGGACGACACACACACACACAAATGCACACACACACACACACAGACACACGCGCGCACACACACACAAATGCACACACACAGACACACGCGCGCACACACACACAGACACACACACACAAATGCACAGGCACACACACACACACATGCACACAGACACACACGCACACAAATGCACACACACACGCACACAAATGCACACGCACACACACATGCACACAGACACACACACACACAAATGCACACGCACACACACACACACATGCACACAGACACACACACACAATGCACATGCACACACGACCACGCACACCCACAAAAACGCACACAAATGCAACACAGACACACACACAAAACACAAAACACAGGAACACAATGCAAACACACACAAATGCACACACACACACACACAGACACACGCGCGCACACACACACAGACACACACACACAAATGCACACGCACACACACACACACATGCACACAGACACACACGCACACAAATGCACACGCACACACACACACACACAGGCACACACACACACACATGCACACAGACACACACACACAAATGCACACGCACACACACATGCACACAGACACACACACACAAATGCACATGCACACACACGCACGCACACACACACGCACAAAAATGCACACAGACACACACACAGACACACACACGCACACAAATGCACACAGACACACACACAGACACACACACGCACACAGACACACACACAGACACACGCGCACACACACAGACACACACACACGCACAGACACACACGTGCGCCTGCTGCAGGACAGTGCTGAGCTCTTTCTGGGTTTCTTGCAGGCGGTCTCTTCCCCACGGGCTCCCATGAGTACGAGGTGTTTCGCTTCGCCCTGGCTCAGCACCAGGACGTCCCCAAGCTGGTGCCACAGGTGGACATGGTGGACACAGGGAGCAGCTTCGCCATGACCTACGCCTGTAAGTCCACACAGAGCCGGTCCACTCCTCCTGTCTTCAGAACATCAGTACCTGTGGGATGTTTGTGAACTCTGGCTTCAGGTCTGTGTTGTGTATTGTCCTGGTATCTGAGCTTGGGCAGCAGATCTGTGGTTGGTTAGGACTAGCTTCTTCTTCTGCTGCTGCCAGAAACCAGTCCCTTCAGCTTCCTGTACTTCATATCAATTCTTTTTTAAAGTGATTAGATCAAACAATGATGTGTCCCTCAGCGATCCACGGGACGAGGAGGGGTGAGCAGCTGTCCATCATCCATCCATTAACCCGCTCTGTCCTGCAGCGCAGGGTCACGGGGGGCTAACTACGGGTGAGAGGCAGGGTCCATGGACATCAGTCCATCGCAGGGCAACACACAGACAGACAGCCATTCACACACTCACACAAGCACAGCTACAGAATTTCTACAGCGACCAATTGACCTAACAAGCACGGAGGAAGCCGGAGCACCCGGAGAGAACAGAGCAAAAGAAAAGAGCACGCAGGCCCCCGGCAGAATGGAACCATCTTATTTATCACACGCAAAGCATAGTTTAGTTTTCTCTTGAGAATGTTATGTTATCACAAAATATCACAAAACTGAACTCCTGCCAAACTTATTTCAGTATCTTGAGATAATACTGATTTTAACAACCTCAGATAATTTATTTTATTCTGTCAAGAATAGAAGACAATAACAACTGATTTTATCTCCTCATCCTGACAGAGCTGGATTTCCTGTGATGACACCCACAATATCAGAGCTAACGCTGTCTTTGTCTGAACGCTCAGCGGCCATCTTTCTCTAAGTCTCTCTTATATTTGGTCTCATTTTTTGTTAAGAGAAATACATGAGGAAGCATCAACCTTTCCTGCTGTTCACACACACACACACAGACAGACAGACACACACACACAGACACACACACACACACACACACACACACACACACACAGACAGACACACACACACAGACACACACACACACACACACACACACACACACACAGACAGACAGACACACACACAGACACACACACAGACAGACAGACACACACACACAGACACACACACACAGACACACACACACACACACACACACAGACAGACACACACACACAGACAGACACACACAGACACACACACAGACACACACACACAGACAGACACACACACACAGACACACACACACACACAGACACACACACACACAGACACACACAGCCATCCCAGCGGTGGCTCAGTGGTAGAGCAGGGTTGTAGCGGTGGTTCGATCCCAGCTCCTCCCTAGTCATTGTTGTGTGTCCTTGGGCACGGCACTTTACCCACACTGCCTCCAGTGCACTCACTGTGTGGCGCTCCTTGCTGGGCAGCCTTAAGCAATTTCCCTGATGGGATTATAAAGTATTTCAAAATAAAAAAATCACAAAGGTCTGTAGCTCAGATACAGATCAGACAGAGGTGCTGTTGAGTTCCCAGCGGGTGCTGCTTGCATCTATCGGACAGGTTTTACTACATTAGTGAGATCAGTTGTTTTTGTGTGGAGTGTAACAGGGTCTGACCAGAAGGAGGCTGATGATGCCGCGCTCTCCATCACGGGTCAGCGCATAATCCTTCCTTCATCCAGACTTCCTGCAGCAGACGTGGGCTGTGGGGAGAGCAGAAGTAAATGGAGGAGGGCTGTAAGAGAGCAGACAGCGGCAGTAAGTGGATGTGGAGCAGAGGGAGCTCAGCGCTAAATGGACTCTGGCTCCGGGGAGCGTTCAGTACAGTGAAGAAGGCTTACAGAACAATGTGCTGACCTTGTTGTGTTCTGCCCCACAACGCTGGATGAGCAGCCGGCCCGGTTCACCTGAATGTGGCTCAGCATAATGAAGCTATTCAGACACAGGCCTCATGACCCGTCCCTCAACGTTAAAGCAGCGCTGCCTGTCAGACAAAAGGCAGGGGAAGAATGAGGCGCCTGAAAGGAAAAGCAGACTGGAAGGATCGTTGGATCATACAGGGGGGTCCGAGGTGAATCTGAAGGTGAGGCAAGTGATGAAGAACACAGAGCAGCAGGAGAACACGTTCACTCACAGAGACAGAGACAGGACACAGAACAGACTCAGTGTGTGTGTGTGTGTGCTGGGTTTAAAGCAGCAGAGGGAGTGTGTGTCGGCTGTTAGACGTTCCTGCTGAAGAGACTCAGAACTTCAGCAGGAAGACGTCAGGGCGGCAGAACTTCCGACTCCTCCGTCAGACCACTTCCTGTGGGCGCAGCAGAAACCGCTGACGGGGTCCAGGCAGCTCGCTCAGTTCGGTAGTTTTGCCGGTCAGCAGGTAGCACCGACTGTTTCCATGGAGATGATGGTGACTGGATGTCACCATAGAAACATCAGTCAGTGGGTGTAATTGATCGCTACCATGGAAACAGTGGTCAGCAGGAACATGGTCTGAAGTTTTGTCCAGGCTGATCCCTGTGTGTGATCCTGCTCTGACACACCGACATGTTTCCGTGAGTCATCTGTAATCAGCTCATTACAGCAGTTAGAAGGAACCTGATTTATTAGAAACTCATTTTCAGCACAGGTCCCACACACAGATGATCTGATTAGATTTGGGGGCAGCTCCTGCATGTATTTGCATATTCCTAGACAAACGTGGCTCAGTTCTTACTCCTGTGCGCCTGACAGAAGGAGGAGCACGTCCTCCGGGCCGTGACTGGCTGAGCGGCTGTGAGCTCTCAGCTGAGAGCAGCTGTCAGTCTCTGACCTCGTCTTCACTGAGACTAATTCCCGGTAAAGAGCCGGAGCTGGTTGTGTGAAAGCATCATCAGGTGAGAGCAGCTCCGAGTCTCAGCTCTCACAGAGATGTTTGTTTCTCTGCCTCAGAGCTCAGAGCACAGCACAGGGAGGATGCCGCCGCCGCCGCGCTCCGACAGCACAGTCTGTCTCACAGGAGGCCCGGCTCTGTTTTACACAGAGGGAGGGGACAGGTTCTGGGATCTGAGGCCGTGGTTCTGATGTTTGAATAAACACACAGACTGATTTCATTTCCCCAGCTGAGTCTGGAGTGATTAGATAAACGCTCGCATTGATTGCACCATGTGTTCAATCAGCTGATTCACTCTGCAAAATGTCAGAGAATCATGGAACGTTCCTCAAACAGCTCATTTTCTCCACTTCACACGCTTCCAGACATGTAGCAATTAAAACCGAGAATCCATCTGCAGCTTCAGATTATTGAAGTGTCGCTGCAGTCCATGTACTAAAATCAGAACAGTCAGTCCGCACAGACTGAAGCTCCATATGCACAGCAGGGATTAAACCGTGTGGACTTTATTTCTACCTCTGTGTCCGTGTCTGGTCTGGGAGCAGTGGGTGAACTTCGGCTCTGCCAGGATGGCGTCTTCCTCCCCCCGCTCTTCTAAAAACATATGGGTGACGTCTGTGGTCGGTAAGATCGCAGCTGATGCTCGGCCTGATGTGGAGGAGAGAAGCCGGGATACATTAGAGAGAAATGGAAGGAGAGGAGGGAGGACGAGGCTTCACAGGAGGAGACAGAGACAGAGAATGAAAAGGGCAAACCAGAGAGACAGACGAAGAGATGGATGGAAAGAGACAGGGAGAGAGGGGGGGAGGCAGGAGTGTCCAGAGGGCGGCAGAGGATCAGCTCAGGTGCAGCAGCTCCATCACTCAGACAGAAAAATAACCTGCAGCGTGGAGTGGAATCAGGACGGCTTCCGCCGCTGACTGTACACGTTAGCGTCTTTTAATGTGGACGTGTTTGGGAGCGTCCTCGTCCCTCCTGTGGCAGCTGCACGTCTTCCAGTCAGACCCGTCTCCTCTCCCTGCTGCATGTCTGCAGGAAGACAGCAACAGACACCGTGGACTAGTTTCACTTTACCTGGCTCACCTGCATCGTCATAGCAACGTGTTCTCATCTTTAAAGGCAGGTCTCACTCCTGAAACCCCTCCGACCTGTGACTGTACACACTGATTGTTTTCTGCTAGGACTCCAGTGTAATAACAGCCAGGCCTCTCTCTCACCTGCTGTCCTCGGCTCTCACAGCTTCCTCTCTTGTCCTCTTTTTAAGCTGCTCTTCCTCTTTAGTGGCCCAGAAATCCAGGTCACCAAACAGTGAAAACTCATTCATGTGTTCCAGTCCTCACTCACTTGTTTTTTAGCTCTATTTTGTCACATTGTGCTGCTTTTAGCTTCGCTGTAATAAGTTCTCCTCTGAATCAGCGTCCCCGCCGCGCCGGGCGCTCTGCACGTCACGCACATCCTCTCTTTTTTTTATCTGCTTTTGTCACAGAACAGAGCGCTCTGGGTTCGGTAATAAGCTAACAGATGATAAAGCGTCCTTATCTTTCTGGCAAACACACATCATTTGTGCTGTTCCTGTTTCACACACAGTAAATCCCCGTTCACTGTAATCTAATTACTCTTCATGCAGAGATCCTTCACAGTCAGGGATTAAAAACACCACGCTCTTATTTTATGGATTCAGAGGGAATAACAGTGTGTCCACGCCGCACAGTGGATCCTCTCTGAGGAAGCTTACACACAGTTGACTGTGACAGGCGGAGGCACCTGTCAATCAAGCAACCCCCCATGGTCTTAATGATGGTAGCAGCATCTCTGTTTCTGACTGCGGTGCTGAAACCCGCCTATAAATAACATATAATCACTATAAAAACCACTGATCAATGAAAGAACGATCATGTAAAATCTGCCACACACATCTGTGTGTGTGTGTGTGTGTGTCCTTGGTACAGCTTTACGTCCCCATGGCCAGCACTAACATGCTACAAACAAGCCTCTGAGCAGGCTGGCACTGAAAATAACTATTCCCTCTGAGGCCATGCTATCATGCTAACAATAGCTGTTTACCCTGAGGCGAATGCTATCATGCTAACGAGGTATCTGTCTCTTAGCATTAGCGCTGCTGTCCCACTGGGACGACAGGCGGCTCCTTCATCACAGTGGGGCGGGCAGCAGAGAGGCGACAGATGCTGCTAGCTCTGGGGACCTTTGTGGTTATTTGTGTGTGTTTACGTTAAAAACACCGCCATGATGGAGGTCCAGATGCAGAGCCGAGTGCTCCTGTGGACTTATTCAGGCTTGTTGCAGATTATTTGTTGATGAATCGTGTTTTTTTCTAAAGGAGCTGCTGCTGGGTGGCTCCATCTTAAATATTTGATCATGTTACAGGAGCTCCACATGTCAAAGATATTTCATCAATGCAGCTGCACATCAGCTGTAGAAACCCTCAGATCAGCCAAATACTCTTTGACCTTTAGTCCTGTGACTGCTGGTCACATGTGAGGCAGCCATGGCGCTCTAGTGGTGCTGAGTGCTTTGTTTTTTAGAAAGGTCTGAACTGAGAATCACAGTTTGAGGCTTAGAGTCATTTCTTCGGAACATTTCGACATCATATTGAAGGAATAAAGTGTTTCCAACTGTGCAGATGTTGCTTCACACTTGTGATGTGTCGGTCGCGAACGATTCGTTCAATATGAACTAATCTTTTATATGACTCGGGAGTAATGAGTCACCTCAGTGAGTGATTCGTTCTCTCGCCACACGGCAGGCAGCCATGAGCTCAGTCGGCAGGACAGGAAACAGAAATGTATAGTTCACCAGTCGTTTGTTCTCGTTCATCGTTAATTTGCCATGTGACAGGCTGCTGTCGCCGCACAGATTCGTTCACAGCTCAGGCTGTGTGGCGAGCAGGACGGTCTCTCCTTCATTTGTCATGTGACAGCTACAATGAAGGAAATGACTCACAAAAAGATTCGTTCAATTTAGTGTTCGAGAGTAAAAGATCTGAGTCAAAAAGAGTCGAACTTCCCAACACTACTCCACACCGAGCTGCAGAGCCGCCCTTCAGAAGCCCGTGTGAGGGGTCATGTGTGCTGGAGACTCTGACGAGCTGTTTTCATCGAGGTGAACGGCGAGTGTTCATCATCTGACTCCAGCCGCCTTTAATGTTCACAGACACTGGCTGTGGCGTCGCAGAGGCCGGGCCGACCTCGCCTCGTGCTCGCTGAGGCTCCTCCAGTCAGACATCTCGCTCCTCGCCACCGGAGGCTGTGAGACAGAGCTTTATTTAAACACAGCCCAGAGACGTTGACGACAAGGGCCGCGGGGCCGACAGCTGAGGCCGCGCTCCTCCTCCTGACACATGCGTCCATCTCTGCACTGCAGCTCTGCCTGTCTGTGATCACGGAGCGGGGGGACCGTCCCGCTGAGGGGCGTTGGTGGGTAACTCTGAGGACGTCTGTTAACTGGAGGCCCTCGCCGTCATCATCCTCCGCTGCCTCCATTCATGACGAGCTCGGCTGTTTACGATCCTCCACTGAGGAGCCCGGGGACTCAGCCGACGATCAGGTCACTGTTTCAGTCCGTCGCCGCGCGTTTCCGTCACTCAGCCGACACTTTTTACCGCCGCTTTCCCAGAATGACACGCAGTGGGGCCGGAGCGAGCTGGGATCCCAGCACCCAGCCTCAGAGTGACATTTATATGTGCTGTGTGTTTTATCTGAAGTGACGTACAGTGAGAGGTTCAGCTGGAAGTCGCTGACATGGCAGAGTCACAGGCAGCGGAGTGGGCGGGTCAGACACCATTTTACTGCATTTACACTGTGAGGATTAAGACTCTTAATCTGGAGGCAGGTTCAGAATCTGGACAGTGTTTGTTTGAAAGGAAACTGGCAGAGACTCTTTCTGTGGCCACTGAGGCGTCATAGGCCCCGTTCACACTGGAGAAAGTCATTCCAGCTAGAGTAGGATTGAGCCCAGACAGCCTTTAAGCTGGATGCGTTTAGACCTATTTTCAAATCTGGCTAGCACACACTTGTGTCCGCACTCAATCCGGCTTCATCCAGCGTGTATGCTGTCCTCCAAACCACTAGGTGGCGACTCGTAATATACAGAGTCCATTCAGGCCGCGGTAGGGCCGCGTGTGCGCATGCGTTTTTATTGTCCACCTCTCGTGGGTGGATCTAGCCGGATTGAAATCAAACTGGATACAGCCGGATTCGAGGTGTTCACACTCAGAAAAAAACATCTGGATAGGCCCGAATCCCGCTTTAGCCAGATTTTTTCCCCCAGTGTGAACGGGGTAATAAAGACCGACACAGTCTGGGAGGGGGTGGAGCTAAGATAAGAGAGGACTCAGGTCAGGACACAAACGTTCAACACAAGGCACAAATCTTTATCTGCAACAAGCTTCATCACCGTTTTCTTACAGTCGGGCCGAACCAGCCACCAGGTGGCGCTCACTCTGGTTTCCAAAGATGGCCGCTGTGCAGAGGTTGGACCCTAAAAAAAGAGAAGACACCAGGTTTAAACCCAGAGCTCTCAGAGCACCCGTCTCCACCTCAGGCTCTAATTAATGTGTTTAGTAGCAATGCTGAATAATAGATTAAATGGCTGCCTTCCTCCGGGTGATACACCACACACACAACACACACACAGCACATAAAAATTAATACAGAGCACACATCCACATGCTGATTCACACACACACTGAGTCTAAAGTCATTTAGGCAACCGCTGCCTCCTAGGCATCAGTGCAATAATCTCCTGCTGAGAATGCAGCTTACACACACACACACACACACACACACACACACACACACAGACACACACACACACACACACACACACACACAAACACACACAGACACACACACACACTGGCTCTACATGTTGTCCCTGATCAGTTGCAGCAGTCTGCAGCTTCCTGCGTTGTCTACATATATATTTTGGTTGTCCACAGAGAATTTTACCCATAGTCCTCTCTGAGGTGACCTCATCTAAATATTTGATGTTGGCTTTAAACATCAGAATGTTCTTAATAGTATTTAACTTCAGTTTGAGCTCTCAGAAGCCATAACGAGCCAGAGACTGCAAAAACTGAGACATTCCATTTTCTGATGGTCCTTGAATGCATCATCAGATTAGATTAGATCAGATTAGACTAGATTAGATTAGATTCAACATTATTGTCAGCACACATGTAAAAGTACGATGCAACGAAATGCAGTCTGGCATCTAACCACAAGTGCAATGAGCAGCAGGCGCTGGATGTGCAGTGTGTCCAGTGTGTCCAGTGTGTCCAGGTGACTATGCTACAGAATAAGGCAACACAGCCGACCAGCACACCCCACGGATGCAGCGAAACCTGGACGCTAACACTGGGCGGAGGCAGAAGGAGAGAGAGAGAGAGAGAGAGAGAGAGAGAGGGGGGCCGTGTACTTGGTGATCACACATCCCAGTTATCCTTCAGTCTATTCTGCTGACTCGTTACAGCCGGCGTGTGGTGCAGCCTCTCAGCAGACCTACATGAACAAACTGTGCATGAATCAGCAGAAACTCATCAGCTAATACAGCAGCAGACAATGACTCATGACTTTTTGCTCATTCAGGAACACCAGGGTCCGACCTGACAGACACTTCCTAAACTCCTCCAACAACATCCACTCCCTCAGAGTCTCAGAGTCAGGACCATCAACCGGGGCTCCTCTGTTTCTAGTGAACGTGCTGCAGGTCTGGGTTTCGTTGGTTTGCCAGCAGGCCCCAGGCACAGAGTCATAGTCAGGGAGACTTCCTGCACGTCACTGTGTTTGTTACACTGTAGGAGGAGAGGCTGAGCCAGGAGCTCACTGCAGAGCAGAGGCAACGCTCTCACACGGTCGGAGTCTGAATACAGGAAGTAGATCAATGAGTCCACCGACATCAAACGTGAGGTGGGATGGATCAGTGGGCCGCAGTCACTCACAGCGTGCTGGGCCGGCCTCTGCAGGTCCAGCTCAGGCCGCTGCAGCCTCACAGCGCTGTCAGCTTCTGTGTTTCCAGCTGGAGACTTTCAGTCTGATGACCTTATGAGGACCAGGACTGACGGAGGAGAGGATTCAGACATGTGCCGGGCACACAGCTCCCTCACAGGGGCTGGGCGAGCAGCAGCAGGCCCACCTGTGCAGTCGCCCCCATCATGGTGTGCTACGACCCGGCTCGCTAGGGGAAAAGGGAAGTGACATAAACCAGATGGAGCTGGTTATTTAAGACATTGAACCCACGAGTCACACATTTGCCCTGTGGCAAAATGACCGCTGGAGGGCGGAGCGCAGCGCCAGGTCCTCCTCCGTCAGCCGCAGCTTTCTGTCTGCCACCTGATAGCGCCTCTGTTTGTCCGAGATGAAGCTCAGGATTAGCATCATTAATTAAAGATAATCCCGCTCGGCCCGGTGTCTGAGCGCCGCCTCCTCCTCTCTGTCATTATTTGCCAGATTGTGCTGTTGAAGATAAGCGTCGCTCCGGCGGTACGTGCCGCGCTCGTTATCCTCGTTTCACATGTGAGCCGTTCAGCTGAGCGTGTAACTACAAGTGAGTCCTGAAGGGCGAAATGTCACCAGCAGACCTAATCCTCCCCCTCTCCCCCTCTGCCTTCCTGAATGTGTCCGACATGAAGCGCTCTCTCTCTCTTTTTTATTTTTTATGCCAATAAACAATAAATAAGACAAACTGAGGGAGGCCGTGTTCTCCGTCTGTTGTCTCAGTCTGTAGGCTCCTGATAAGGGAAGTCCTGGCAGCCAGACAGAGAAGACACACTATTTAATTTCCCCTCCGTCTCCCCCCTCCTCCCCCTCCTCCCCTCTTCCTCCTGCAGACCTCAGGGAGGCTGGTGTGTTACAATGTAGTTACAGCTGATGTCTAAACTTGCTGCAGGAGATGAGACGACTGAAGCTACAAACACAGATTCTGACATAGTATCAGATCTTCTTCTAATGCATCATGAATATTGAGACGTGTTGTTTCAGTCCTTGTGTTTTATTGTGAGCGCAGCAAATCTGTGCAAATTTGGCACAACCACTCAGAATCACAGGGTCAAAGGTCATGCACCCTATGACCTCCACAAAAACACAGAAGCTCATCTCTTCCATCCAGAGTTAGAGTCAGGTCAGAGGTCAGACTAGAGTCAGGTGGTCCACTGTGGACAGCTTTTGACATAAACTATCTGCAGTGGTCAGTGTCATGGGACATGACATCATCATTCATCATCCAGAAGGGTTGCAGAGGTCCCTGACTCTCTCTGATGTTTGATGTTCTTTAAAGATCGTGTCCTGTGTGTTTCGGGGTTCTGAGGGTTCTGATGTCCATTCAGAGGTAAATGGAACTTCACTGTGAAAATGAAGATCAATCCAACGACCTTCTGTCACACACACACACACGCACACACACACACACACACACACACACACACACAGTGTCTGAGAATACCCATCAGAGTTTCTGCCAGTAATCAGTGTGCGTCCTGTAGGTGCACGTTAACAGCCCACATATGGCCGAAATAAAAGGAACATGTATGTTCTGTGCTCTGACGACTCTCCTCCGTTTCTGCTCATCTCTCCTTGTTCTCTCCGCCGCTCAGTCCGAACCCATCACTGCAGCCTGAGGATGAGCGGAGCTGCACGTCCTCCATGAAGCGTGCTCTCCTGGGTGTTTAACATGCAGCTGGGTGTGAACTCACGAGGCCCATGTTAACACAGGTCACTCCCAGGTTAAAGCTCCGTTCTCAGCCCTGTTACATGCCGGAGACAATGGCTCCGCCTCCCCGCCTCTCCTGATTCATCCTCCTCCGCTCAGCACCGCCTGATTTGCCGGCCTGACTCCATGACTCCATGCTGAAACAGGACGTGTGCGTGGCTGCAGCAACATATTCACTAAGATCCAGACTGTTAACACTCTGCAGGATGACGAGGACTAAAAAAGGTCACGACCTCCGACCTTCATTAGCTCATTAGGGAATAGTCCAGCACTACAGGAAGTCCATACATCCCTGTGTTCCATTAAAGTGTAAACATCTTATCAACGGAGCCTGAGAACAGCTCCTGACAGATGTAAACAATCTGATAAGTGTTGGTAACTATGAGGTGAGAGCACAGACAGACAAATCCTCCCAGGCTTCAGACATCCAATAAAAACATTCAGAGAGATGTCGAGCTTCATCATGATGAGACGTCGAGCTGCATCATGATGAGACGCCGAGCTTCATCATGATGAGACGCCGAGCTGCATCATGATGAGACGCCGAGCTTCATCATGATGTGACGCCGAGCTGCATCACAGGTTAGTCACGGTCTGAGAGCAGAATCAGGTGCTGGCTCAGCATGATCCTGAGTCTGAGGTGGAGGCAGCACATCAGCAGCACGTCCCTGCAGCTGGACTCATGTTAGCTTCGTTGCTAGATGTTGGAGCTCATCCTGGGCTTTAATGATGTCACAGATCACATGACTGAACCTGCTGTGTGTCAGCAGATGTTGAAGCTGCAGAGTCTCAGCTGCACGTTCTTCCATCGAACTCATTCCATTCATGTGAGTGCACAAGTCCCTCTGAGCCCCCCCCCCCCCCCCCCCCCCCCCCACACACACACACAGACACACACACACCCGTGTCTGTACTGTACGCTGCACTGTGTGTGTGTGTGGGGTAACTACACAACACGGAGCAGCCCTCCATACCAGAGTCGTAACCCGCTGCAGCCTGCAGGCTGCGTTAAACAGGAAGTCATCAGACCTCTGAGGGTCGAACGTGTGATGACATCAGATGTTCTTCAGATGTTCTTCAGATGTTCTTGGTGCTCATCATGCTGACTTTAACCCCTCTGTTTCCTCCCTCCCTCAGTCTGCTCCCAGTTCTCTAAGGGTGTGTACGCCATCATGGGTCTGTACGACCGCCGCACCGTCAACATGCTGATGTCGTTCTGCGGCTCGCTGCACGTCTGCTTCGTCACGCCGTCCTTCCCCGTCCAGACCAACAACCAGTTTGTCCTGCAGCTGCGGCCCCAGCTGCAGGAGCCCCTCATGGCCCTGCTGGAGCACTTCTACTGGACCCGCTTTGTCTACATGTACAGCTCCGACTCAGGTGAGGACACTTGTAGTTACACCTATAACCTCCTAAATGTCACGTCATCCTCCTGAGCCAGGCTGCACAGGATGTCCTCGAACAGAACCAAGACCAACACTTTTATCCTCTGCCGACAAGGGTCACAGACTCTCAGTCAGACCCCTGCCCCTCCTCCTCTTCCTCACCCCCCCTCCTCCTGCCCCTCCTCCTCTTCCTCCCCCCTCAGCCCGTGGTGTCTCCCTGCGGCCTCTGGTCTGGCGTTACAGTCCATTGGACGGTCTGTATCAGACTCTGAATCTGCCCGGGGACCAGGGTAAATCTTTGTGGAGTAATAGTCCAGAACTGCTGGCCTCCGCGGTGTCGTCCCTCTAATGTGGTTTCTCCTCAACATCTGCTGGAGACACATCAACTCTTCACGCCTCTGACACACTTTATGTCCACTCTCAACATCTAACGTCCCTTCAGGTGACGATTAAACATTCAGACACAGATTTCCACCTAAAGCTCAAACTAAGCTGAAGCAGCCACAATCCAAAGCCAAGCTTTAAATCAAAGACAAATCCGTAGCAATACACTGTAAAAACCAACGACTCTGCTCCACAGAGCGACTCGGAAATCAGACTCACGGCATATGTCAGCAGGCACATCATAAACATTCTGTTTCCAAACCTCCATTAAAAAGTCTCCAAGATGAAATGTTTCTTCCTCAACACACCAGGAAGCCATGATGGACTCACATGTGACCAGCAGTCACATGACCAAAAACCTGTGACAGGCGGGGCAAACAGAAGCTGCTGATCACAGCTGATAAGCTTCAACAGCTGCTCCTCTGATCGTCCAGTGACAGCGAGCTAGCTGCTGCTGTCAGGGCGCCAGCTCCAAGCATGTTGAAGGTTTTCTGTCAGTGCTGATGAAAATCCCTAAACATTAACATTCGAGTGTGTTTGACTGAATCCCTCCACTCTCCTGGTTTTGTCCCCCCCGTCATCCTGTCTCCTCCTGGACCCGTCCCCTCCTCTCTGGCTTCATCCCTCTCAGTAAACACTGTGCTGAGTGCCTATTTTCTGCTTGGATGCTGGTGGACGGCTCTCTGCTATGGACTCTCTGCCTTTGTAAAGTGTGTGTGTCTGTGTGTGTGTGTGTGTGTGTGTGTGTGTGTGTGTGTGTGTGTGTGTGTGTGCGTGTCTGTGTTTGTGTGTGTCTGTGTGTGTGTGTCTGTGTTTGTGTGTCTGTCTGTGTGTGTGTGCGTGTGTGTCTGTTTGTGTGTGTCTGTGTGTGTGTGTTTCTGTGTTTGTGTGTCTGTGTGTGTGTCTGTGTGTTACATGTATAAACCTACAGCCTGCTCTGACCTTCACTCAACACAAACAGATAAGAAAGTTATCGACCCTGACTCATCCCATAATTATCCGCCTGTGTTGTTGCCATGGATACAGACTTACGACTGTAACAACACTGTGCTTTGTGCGGCCGGCTCCTCCTGTCCTCCGCCTCCTCTTCCTCTTCTCCATCCTTCTTCTGAGCGGGCTCTGAAATGAGATGTGTATCTAAATGATGTTAGCATTTTGTTAGCTACATTCAGCTACATTTAGCAGCACAAAAATCATCCAGCACATTAGCTAACATTAGCTTTGCTAACATCCCCCTGGGATTAATAAAGTATTTCTGATTCCGATTAGAAATGTACACAACTAGCAGCTAACTGTAGTTAGCAGCTATATTTAGCAGCACAGAGTTAAACGAGTTAGCTTGAAGATCTGCTGAAGCCTCTGAGCGTTTCCTCTTCTCTCCTCTTGATACCATCAAGATGTTCTACGTGTCACTGTGGTTGAGCTCAGCCGACCGTCACATGATTGAAAAAGCTAGAGCGTCATTGGACAGACAGACAGCAGCTGCTGAGGAAATAATGAGGCAGAGGGAGCGTCAGCAGAGACTGTGTGTAATTGAACATCAAACAGATTCTGTGTGCGTGGTTGACATAACCGCTGCTGCCTCGCCAGGCTAATGTCCTGCTAACACACCATTAGACACGCAACATGCACACACACGCACACACAGCGTTAACTTAGACAGGAGGTATGAGTCCTCCGTCTCTCCTCCTGTCCTTTGGTTTGACATTCATGATGTTCAGTCAGGTCTTATTTAACTGAACTACTTCCTGTGTTTACTTCTATGATCTCAGGTTCACCCAGATGTGACCTGGATGAACTTCTTCTTCCTCTTCTGCTCTCCTGTTCCTCCACACTCCTCTTCTTCTCTGGTCATCTGCTCGTTCCTCTCATTCACCGTTCCTTCAGACTAATCTGATCTCTTCGTCCTCTTCCTCCTTTCCTCTGCTCCTCCTCTGCTCTCCTCTTCCTCTCCTCTCTGTATTAATAGTAAATGACATGCATGCAGTATGTTTATGGAAATCAGATGCAGAGCGGGGAGCCGATTAGTGTCTACATTTATAAAGCTCCTCTCTCTCCTGTATACACTCCTCTCTCTCGCACAGCTCTTGTTTCCATCCTCTATTTTTACATTCTGCCTCTCATTATTGTCTTCTCTCTCTCTCTCTCTCTCTGTCCTCAGTATTAGTGATGCTCGCACTGCCCGGGTGGGTGTCTTGCTCTGCTGTATCTCTAATTGAAGGTTGCACATTATCATTAACACACTTGACTTGCTGAGCGGAGCCTTGGCAGCAGCTGTAAACACTGTCAGTGTATGGACTGTAATGAGCAGCTGCCTCTCAGAGACGATAGCATAATCTCAGCAATTATCTATCGGTGTCCGTCTAATGGTGGACAGCTCGGAGCGGAGGCAGCGTTCGGACTGAACCTGGCCCCGAAACTGTACGTCCAACACTTCCTGTGTGACAGGAAATAAAAACGGCTGCACTCCAGGGAGGAGTCCTGCTCCTGGTCTGCAGGTGCTGATGCTGGGGGGACCGTCCAGGTCGCAGCAGAATGAGACCGCAGCCACACGAGACATCCTTAATGTTCCCAGTCTGACTGTGAGATAACCCTGGAGGTGTGTGTGTGTGTGTGTGTGTGTGTGTCTTTGAAGTCATTTCTTCAGTGTGTCTCTTTGAAGTCTGAATCTGAATTATGCTGACTTGTATTTTGAATGCAGTGTGTGTGTGTGTGTGTGTACTGTAAAGTGCTGATGTAATTACTCTGTGTTGACTCAGTACGGTTTAAAAAAACTTGCAGACCTACAGATACGCTAATTGCTGCTTCGCCCACTAGGGGGCAGGAGCCACGGAGAGGACCTGGAAGCAGACCTGCTGCGACCTGCTTGTGCAGCTGTAATGTTTCTCGTGGCTGCTGATCAGAGTTTGAGTCCTTAGTACAGAGCCGCTTCAGTTCTGACATGTTGCTGGGTTTCCTCACATGAGCTGCTTGTTTCAGCTCCTTCACAGCAGTTCCGGTGGATTAAGGTCAGGACTTTGACCTCCAAACATGGCCCAGAAGCAGCTGGACAAATCATGATACTACCACCACCGTGCTTCACAGATGGGATATGGTTCTCATGCCAGAATGCCCTGGGTTACCCTGGGTTACCCTGGGCTCAGTCTCAGTTTTCTAGTGATCTTTTCAAGCTATGGTAGTAATAATGGTAAACACCGAGCCCGGCCTGAGGCGGACAGCCAGCATGACAGGAGTCTGACTCCTCCAAAAAAGCAGTTTGACATTCAGATCGAGAAGACGCTGCCTCTTCCAATCCACTCCGCAGCGTCTCACAGGAAAAGTTCCTCCTCACTAGTTAGGTGTTACGATCACCGAGACTGGCAGTGTGGAAGAAGACCGACAAACACAGAAACACCCCAGAGGTCATCTACGGGTGAAACAGCGCGCTGTGCAGGGCTCTGTGACTCCCTGTGACTCTACACATTAACAGGCCCTCTGTACTGTCCCTGTGCCTCACACCACTGTAATGTCATCCTGTCCCTGCTCTACCTGTTCACCGTGTTTTTGTGGTTCCATCCATTCAGCCAGTAGTTGAATGAGACCAGAGATCAGCTGACCTGTGTCTGTACCTTCTGCCAGCTGAAGACGTTGTCCTGTTGTCTCGTCTCAGGGCTGTCAGTGCTGCAGAGGATCCTGGACACGGCAGCGGAGCGGGGCTGGCAGGTCACCTCAGTGAACCTGGATACTCTGACCGAACTGGCCTTCATCAAGCTGCTGGCAGACCTGGACTACAAGAAGGAGTTCCAGATCATCATCGACTGCGAGCTGGAGCGCCTCAACTCCATCGTCAACCTGGTAAGACTCCAGCTCGGTGCACTGTTGGTGTCTGATGGTGTGGAGCGCTGATCAGCTGACTGTACATAAAAAAGAAAAGGCCACTTAACATGCCGGGCGGAGCTGCTCCGACTGTAATAACCAGATGACAGAGATTCATTAGAGCTCCTGTATTAAATATAATGACAGTTTCTATTAGAGATGATCCGCATTAAGGCTGAGCAGCGCCTCTGTTAGTTATCGTGGTTTGTCTCGGCTCGGCCTGGCTCGGCTCGGCCTGGCTCGGCTCGGCCTGGCTCGGCTCTCTGAGTGTCCTCCTGGGAGGCTGCTGTTGTCTGCCAGCTGTTAGGAGCCTGTCAGAGGCAGGGACGCTCTGACAGCAGGCTGAACAAACAAACTGCAGCCAACAGCTCGG
Organism: Parambassis ranga; assembly: GCF_900634625.1. NCBI lineage: Eukaryota > Metazoa > Chordata > Actinopteri > Ambassidae > Parambassis > Parambassis ranga. The sequence goes on along the minus strand of NC_041034.1, from coordinate 1,007,500 downwards.
CGGCAGAGCGTGAGGTGAGGACAGTGTGCAGCACGTGTCTGGACCTGTGGGGGCAGAAGAACATCTGTACATATCCAGCATCAGGAGGCATTTAGCCTGACCTGGAAGGTGGAAACAGCCGGAATACTCCACTGTGGCTCTGCCTCCACCACCTGTACAGAGGCGAGGTGAAGCATCTCACAGCCGGGCTGTCACTGCTCCACCCAAACACCCGCCAACGTCTGCGCCGAGCACGCCTCTCACTTTTTACACAGCTGGGCGCCTCCGCTGGCTGCTGACCGCGACGTCACGGCCTTCGTTTTTAGCCAACAATAACTATTAAATATTCATAATAATCAATAATAAACCAGCTGGGCCCATGTCCACTAACACGGAGGAGGAAGGATTTATCATCTATACTGCATCAACAGGGATCTGTTGATAGGATCGTATTCTGAGAGTGTTAGTGATGATTGATCTTTGATAAGGAGGAGGAGGAGGAGGAGTGAAGCAGAGAGAGTGAAGAGGACAGAGATTCAGCAGCAGTCAGACCAGCTGTGAATATTAAGAGCTGGACCTGAGAGGGAGCAAGCACCTGCTCCTCTTCCTCCTGCTCCTCCTCTTCCTCCTGCTCTATCGTCAACCTTTCTCTGGATGTTCTGGCTCCTTCTTGCCTCTTCCTCCTCCTCCTTCCTGTCATCTGTCAGTTGGCTCGGCTGAGGAGGGCCTCTCACTTTCTCTCTCCTCTCGCTCTGATGAGCAATTAATCCCTCACAGAGGAACCGAGTCGTCCAATTAGCAGCTGTTTGAGAGGACACACACACACACACACACACACAGATGAGTGTGATTAATGCGTGATGTGATGATACTTTTTATCGTCATTAGAAACATCAGAATGTAATCAGCATATCATTTATTCTGACTCAGATTGCTGCTCAGAAGAGGAACTTGAAGAACTACCACTACATCCTGGCCAATCTGGTGAGTTCAAGTTCAGCTTGTCACACACAGAAGCTGTTTATCCTCATGAAGCAGCGAGCAACACAGAACTGTCAGAAAGACTGAATAACTGCAGGAGGAGGGCTGATTTTAATCATCGCTCATGACATCTAAGTGAACTTAGATGAACATCTCTCCTCTTTTCAGTCCGGATGAATGTATCATTCCACTTTAAGGGTCTTTGAACTTCCCCGTGGTTTTTGAATGCATCCTTCACTATGAAAATGTCACTAAATCCAGATCACTTCCCACAGGTCTGAGTTCACACCAAAGATTCTAATAACGAGTTATTCTGCACACACACACACACACACACACGTCTGCAGACATGATGGAGCAGTGACCAATGAGAACACACTGACTGGTCATGTGACAGGAAACACAGAAAGTACCCAGAGTTCAGGCGCTTAAGTGTGTGTGTGTGTGTGTGTGTGTGTGTGTGTCAGGGTTTCATGGACCTGAACATGACAGAGTTTCAGAAGCTCGGGCCGAACGTGACGGGCTTCCAGCTGGTGAACTGGTCCCATCCAGCTGTGGAGAAGATCAACCAGGACTGGCTGGACTTCGACAGCAAAGACCTCAAACTGGCGCGCAGGAGGCTCAAGGTGTGCCCACACAGACACACACACACACTGTGGATAACAGGGGTGTGCATCTGTCCAATATAAGACAATCCGTATATCGATACACAAGGTACGATACAATGCAGAAACAACACACATCAATAAAATGGAACAACTCGATTTGGTAGGACTTCACTATGATACGATACTCTTTGATTCGATGGGGTATGACCCAATTAGACAGTTTTAGACAATCATTTTTACATTATGAATTCTTCTTCCTCTGACTATCAAAAACAAACCATATTCATTTCAGTATTGGCGGAAATTAAAGCCAAAGAAACGGCTAAACATGGTGAGGGAAATCACATCAGATGAAGGAACAACAGCTGCTGAGGTGGAATATTCAGTCTTGCAGGGTATTTCAGTGATGTTTGAAAACAGTAACGAGATCACTGCTGCCTTCTTTTGGACTGCTCAGTACACCGGAGCTCTAACCTACGATGGTGTCAGCGTCATGGCGACAGCCTTCCAGAACCTGCGGCGGCAGCGCATCGACATCTCGCGACGCGGCAATGCTGGGGAGTGTCTGGCCAACCCTCCGGCCCCCTGGGGACAGGGCATCGATATACAGAGAGCGCTGCAACAGGTATGAAGACACACACACCGGACCTCTCTCCTTATGTCTGAAACCACTACCTGTGTGTGTGTGTGCAGGTTCGTCTGGAGGGGCTGACGGGTCACATCCAGTTCGATGAACGTGGGCACCGCACCAACTACACCCTGACAGTGATGGAGCTGAGCCACACTGGACCCAGGAAGGTGCAGGCTGTTCTGTTGAATCCATTAGTTCTAACAGACGATGTGGAGCCGGCAGGTTTTCCCTCCGTCAGCTGCTCTCAGTAATTAGCTCCGCCTGATGGAAGGCGTGATAATCAGTGAAATCAGTCTGTGCAGCGTTCCTTTGGTGAAAACCTGCCGACTCTCAGTGTTCCGCTAAACTCTGTCAGACTCATCACAGCGAGGTCACATCCAAAGTTTGTCAGGAAGCTGACGCTCAGAGGGTGAAGCTCTCCATCTAACCTTGCTGCTCTTTGTCCAGATTGGCTACTGGAACGAGAAGAGAGGCTACGTGAACACCGCCGTGTACCGCCCGGTGCTGGAGGACTTCCACGGGCTGCAGAACAGAACCTACATCGTTACCACCATACTGGTAAGACTGTACACAGAGATGTCACAGATGTCACAGTTCCAGAAAACAGAACTAGTACAAGAGACTCCCCCAGCTGTCCCTGCCGGTACCACAGAGGGCTCGGTTTCTCCTACTTATGTCTTACTTATATACTGTTTTATTTTTGACACAACATAAGTAAAGCTCTAACTCGCAGGAAGCTCCGTACATGATGCTGAAGAAGGACCACGAGCGGTTTGTGGGGAACGACAAGTACGAAGGGTACTGCGCTGAACTGGCCTCTGAGATCGCCAAACACGTGGGCTTCTCGTACCGACTAGAGCTGGTGGGTGACGGCAAGTACGGCGCCAGAGACCCAGAATCGAAGCTGTGGAACGGCATGGTGGGCGAGCTGGTGTATGGGGTGAGAGAGCACAGAGGACACAGCTGTAGCTTCAGGTTATGTGGAGATGTTGTGTTTCAGTGTTTGTGTTGGTACGCCTGCAGAAGGCCGACATGGCCGTCGCCCCGCTGACCATCACTCTGGTGCGAGAGCAGGTCATTGACTTCACCAAACCCTTCATGTCTTTGGGAATCTCCATCATGATCAAGAAACCCACCAAGTCCAAGCCAGGTGTCTTCTCCTTCCTCGACCCGCTGGCCTACGAGATCTGGATGTGCATAGTCTTCGCCTACATTGGTGTCAGCGTGGTGCTCTTCTTGGTAGGGGGCGGGGTAGGGGTGGGGGTGGGGGTGCACAGGAAACATGGACGTAGGCTCTGACTCCATGAGGTTTGTGTCTTTCACAGGTGAGTCGGTTCAGTCCGTATGAATGGAAGAACGAGGACTCTGATGATGAAGATGAAACTCTTCCCTCCTCTGCCTCTCGACGAGCTCTGCCAACATCGTCCTCTGAACTCACCCCCTCTCCAGGTACCATCCTCTTCATCATCTCATGAGGATGTCATGTCACAGAGATGTCTGATCCGCTGTGTGTGTGTTTTCAGGGTCTCCAGGGGCTCAGACCCAGAACCAGCAGAAAGAAAAGGAGGCTCCAGAACACACCAACGACTTCGGCATCTTCAACTCTCTGTGGTTCTCACTGGGGGCCTTCATGCAGCAGGGCTGCGACATCTCTCCCAGGTAACACTTCGTGGACGTTTGACCTGTCAGTCTGAAACATTTCCCCTGTCTGTCCATCAAATGTTGGAATACATTGATTAATCATAGATAATCCATCAATGATGTAGTCATCCTTCGTTCTTGTGTCTTCAAATTCAGCTTTTGGCCCCGACACAGCAAGCAGCCTCTGTCAGTGTGTGTGTGTGTTTCCACCGTTTACAACACAAGAACACACACATTATGTAGGGAGACACACACACACACACCATCAGCGACATACAGTTAATGCAGACACACACATACACACATCTTGACGCACACACAGGATAGGGTGTGACGTGCTGCCGGCTTGGCTGTATGTTGCTGCTGTGTGAGGGCCTCAGGCTGTTTCTATTTTGGATGCAGCAGTGTGTGTGTGTGTGAGTTGGTTTATGTTCTACGTGTGTGTGTGTGTGTTGGAGTGTGTGCTGCATACAGGTGTGTCATAGTGTGTTCACTCCATTGGCAACAGATCTGAGCCCCGCTGAACATGGGGTTGTTTCCATGACAACAAACCAGCTGCAAACTTGGTAACCGTGGTGACAAATCCCTCACATAGGATTGGTTACTTACTATAACACCAACACCTCAAAAAAAGATGCACACACTCGTTGGCATCTGGGCGGAGTCAGGTGGTGACATGATGGCGCCGGGCGGAGTCTGAACATAGATGTTCAGAGGTTGGGTCAGTGTGGCGTCGGACATCACATGGGGCGGGCTCAGTGTTTCTGATTCTCCCTGATCTTTGCAGGTCTCTGTCGGGTCGCATCGTTGGAGGGGTCTGGTGGTTCTTCACCCTCATCATCATCTCCTCCTACACAGCTAACCTGGCAGCCTTCCTCACCGTGGAGAGGATGGTGTCCCCCATCGAGAGCGCGGAGGACCTGGCCAAGCAGACGGAGATCGCCTACGGCACGCTGGAGGGGGGCTCCACCAAAGAGTTCTTCAGGGTGAGCTTCTGGATCCACGTCATGCTCCTCTGGCTTCTCTTTCTGTGGTCTTCAGAATCAGAACTCCTTCAGGTGAATTTAAAGGAAGTCCTGTTTGGTTCTTTCTCTGCAGCGTTCAAAGATCGCCGTCTTTGAGAAGATGTGGTCGTACATGCGCAGCGCCGACCCGTCGGTGTTCGTCAAAAGCACCTCGGAGGGCATGATACGCGTCAGGAAGTCGAAGGGAAAGTACGCCTACCTGCTGGAGTCGGCCATGAACGAGTACATCGAGCAGAGGAAGCCCTGCGACACCATGAAGGTCGGCGGGAACCTGGATTCTAAAGGCTACGGCGTGGCCACGCCCAAAGGGTCGCCGCTCAGGTACACCGTGCGAACGTGGCACTGATGTCGGCGTCCTGTCCTGTTCTCTGTGAGGGAGTAAAAGAAAGTTACAGCACAAGAACAAACATAAACAGGCACATCTGTAGATGATTAGATATGATATTGATTAGTTATGGTTAGCTTTAGCTTCATCCTAGCTACACATATTAAAGCCACTTAACATTAATCTGCGGGATTATTCCAGAAATCACAGCTAACATCATTTCTAATCTGAACATTAGCCTGCTATTCAGGGCTCTAATCTGCTGCCATGTTGGGGATTATGTTCTATTTCTGTAGCTTCACACACACAGATGGAAACATATTACAGCTTATTTTAACACAGTGTACGAGGTTGTGTGATGTTATTAAATCAAGATGTCTACTGGTGCCGGGGTCTAACCTCGTCCACATGATGTACAGCTGTTTGTTGTAATCTGATCCACCTCTCACAGAGCAGGTTTACTGTCTGTCTGTCTGTCTGTCTGCGTGTCCGTCCACTGTCTGTCTCTTAATCTGTCTCTCTGTCTGTCTTGTCTCTCTCTCTGTCTGTCTGTCTGCTCCTGCCCTGTCGGTCTGTTTACCTGTCTGTCGTCATGTGTTCTGCCCGTCTGCCATCACCAGAACCCTGCTAACATCCGCTAACACCCTGCTCTGTCTGTGTCTGTGTCTCCGGCCCCAGCTGCTGTCAGGTAACACAGCATTCCTGCACTGAGCGATGTGTGACTGTGTGTGGCTGCACAGCTTCCTGTGTGCCCTCGGCCCAATTAAATGATGTGTGCACAGTCAGCAGGGACTGATCTCAGGTTGTTCCTACCTGACAGCAGCACTGTGTTTGTCCTTTGTCTCATCAGACATCAGTGGACTCCGTCCCTGTCCTTATCAGATGTTCTGTGAAGAACATCTTGTTCTCATTCTTTCTGCATCACGTCAGCGCTCCACAGCTAACCCAGAGCCACAGAGAGACGCTGATTAGATCGCTGAACGGAATCATTTCTTCTTTTATGTTTTCAAATGTTTCAGAAAATCAGCCAGACGCTCAGCGGCACACTCTGCCTCCACATTCAACTGCTTTTTGCTTCTCAGAGTGTTTTAGTGTGAGCTACAACAAAAATCACCTCCAAAAAAAAAGATGGAGTCAGGTTTGTCATCAGTTGCTTAGCAACACAGTTGTGTTAAAGCACCTGAATGCTGAGTGTATGAAACACATGAGCTCTGTGGGTCTCTGGGTTGAAGCTCTGCTTCTGTTCAGGAGAGTCTTGTTCCAAAATGACCGGAGCCCCTCTGAACCCCACAGACCGCGCTGAACATGTACGACCTTCACGGCCAGAATCACAGTCAGACACAAAAACCCTCCAAACATGAAGAGTTCAATCCAACAAGGCTCAGTAAGAACACAAAGTCCCGCACACATCAGCAACCAGCAGGAAGCCATGATGTGAGCAGCAGTCACATGACCAACATTCAGAGAGCATCTGTCTGACCTGCAGCTGATTTCTGTCTGAATAACTGAGGGTTAAACACTGATTCTATAATAACATATGGATAATTACAGGCTGGTCTGACTCTAAGAGGATTGATACATCAGCAGGACATTGCTCCGTCTTCATTTTTCATTTTGAACAAACTCTCAGCTGCTTCCCATCATTCATTGTTATTAAACCTGCAGTTCTGTTGCTCATAGACACGTTTCATTGCTTTAACCCTCGCTGGTGTGTGAAGGAGAACAACAGAGAAGTTCAGCCTGAAGGACTTCCTGTCTGTCTGTTGATCCTCCTTCACGTTTTTCAACCCAGACCAGATCAAAGGGTTCAGAGGGGGTCAGTGATGAAGAAGAGGGTCAGTCAAGAAGAGGGTCAGTGATGAAGAGAAGAGCGTCTGTGATGAAGAAGAGGGTCAGTGATGAAGAGAAGAGGGTCTGTGATGAAGAAGAGGGTCAGTGATGAAGAAGAGGGTCAGTGATGAAGAGAAGAGGGTCTGTGATGAAGAGAAGAGGGTCTGTGATGAAGAGAAGAGGGTCTGTGATGAAGAAGAGGGTCAGTGATGAAGGTCGGTGATGAAGAGAAGAGGGTCTGTGATGAAGAAGACGGTCAGTGATGATGAAGAGGGTCAGTGATTGAAGAGGGTCAGTGATGATGAAGGTCAGTGATGAAGAAGAGGGTCAGTGATGAAGAGAAGAGGGTCAGTGATGAAGAGGGTCAGTGATGATGAAGAGGGTCAGTGAAGAAGAAGAGGGTCAGTGAAGAAGAGGGTCAGTGATGAAGAAGAGGGTCAGTGAAGAAGAGGGTCAGTGATGAAGAAGAGGGTCAGTGAAGAAGAGGGTCAGTGATGAAGAAGAGGGTCAGTGAAGAAGAGGGTCAGTGAAGAAGAGGGTCAGTGATGAAGAAGAGGGTCAGTGAAGAAGAAGAGGGTCAGTGATGAAGAGGATGAATCTGTCAGGATGAGTCTAATGTTCGGTGTGTGCTTCTCAGACTAGTAAAGAACTCTTATGTTGTGAGCATCAGCTGGATGCTAACTGAAGCTAACTGAAGCTAACTGATGCTAATGATGCTCCTGTTGACGGTCTGGGTTGAAGTTCTGAAGCTGTCCATGGTGTCGAGCTCACATGTGATGATGTTGCTGTTTCCTGTGGACGTGCTCTGCTCATTAATCACCGTTCTGTCCCTTATTGTTGCTGTCGCCCGTAGAAACCCTGTTAACTTGGCAGTGTTAAAACTGAACGAGCAGGGCCTGTTGGACAAATTGAAAAACAGATGGTGGTATGACAAGGGAGAGTGCGGCATCGGGGGAGGGGACTCCAAGGTCAGATCACCGTAACCCCAACGGGTAACGACAGGCAATGGCACACCAGGGTAACCGGCAACCAGACACGCCTTCAGTGCTCAGCTGAAACACTCCGGAAGGCACCGAGACACTCAAACACTTTGGTCATGGAGCCATCAGAGGAATCCAGCCTCCTGATCTACGGGGTACTTTACACAACACAAAGGCCTGCTCCAGCTGGCTCCATTTACTCTGACGTGACGATGACCTGGATGACTGAGCGCATCCAGACGTGGGTCCAGGAGGGTCCAGGAGAGCTTTTATCAACAATAAATCAGCTTCTGTGACCAGCTCATTTCTAAAATACGGAATCATCTGCAGAGTCCTCCAGCTGTTATCACTGAAACAGCCTGCAGGTCCTGCAGCCTCTGATAGACCAACGATACCCAGCAAGGTCCAGGTGTTGTTGAGCGTTTATCCAGACAACCAGCCAGGAGGTCAGTTTGAAATTTCAGACATATTACGACGAAAAGTCAAGAAGATGCTAACACAGCACAGCTCTGTTTTCAGCTGTCACAGGAACAGAACGTAATAAAGCTGTTGGAGCACTCAACAGGAGCTAACAGCTAGCTCCTTAGAGTCCCCGGTAAAATACCCTGTGATCGGTCAGCTCCTTCTTTTTGGGCCTGTTTTGAAGTTACCCTGCTGCCGTCTTTCAGCGCCCCCTCACACACCGAGGGGCAGTGCAGCGTTTGGCTGGAAGGTTCCGGAGCGTTTCCAGCTCTTGCCGGTTACCCAAAGTGATATAGTAATACACATCTCGCACGTAGGGAGCCAGGCCGAACCAAGCTAGATGGAGTATTAATGCATATCACTTTGACGTTTTCCAGAACATGTTTTTATGTGTGATGTGCGTTTTTTGTTTGTTTTCCTTTCTGTTGTTGTTGTTGTTGTTGTTGTTGTTCTCTGTAGCAGCATCTGTACTGCTAAATGCTACTTTTGCTAAAACTTGCTGCTGCTGCCTCGCCGCCTCTGCAGCCCTGCCGCTGTGCAGGTGAACAATAACATAAGATAACATGGAGGTGCATAATGTTATTTATGTTATTCCCCTCCCCCCTCCCCCTCCCATGGTTCTTTGAAGAATCCCAGTAAACCTAGCAGTACTGAAGCTCAATGAACAAGCCGTCTTAGACAAGTTGAAAAACAAGTGGTGGTATGACAAAGGGGAGTGTGGACACAAGGACTCCGGCAGAAAGGTCAGTTCTGGAGGTGCCTCGGCCTGGTCCGAGGTCATGTGTTGGTTTGTCCCCACCCACCCCCACCCTTCCTCCATCAGACCCCTAAACCTCTGCAGGTACGCTCTGAAAGGAAAAGGCCCGTTGCTCATTAGCTTAGCTTAGCACAGAGAAGAAGCACTTAGCCTGGTTCTGTCCAAACAGAAAGTCTTAATGTACTTTTTGTCAGTTTTTTGTCAACTTTTTAATGTGTCAAGAGAAGTTTGTTTGTTTACAAATAACATGTAGCTGTACATGTTTGCTAGGGCTAGCGTTGGTCTGTCTGTCAGGTCTTAAAGACGTCTTGACATCACCTACGGGATTTTTTGAAGCGTCGCCATCTTGGCAGCACCGTAAAGCACTTAAAGCCTCCTTATAGCTTACTTCCAGAGCCAGCCCTCCAGTGGCAACTCTGGGAATTGCAGTTTTCAGCACTGCAGCGTTCATTTCTCAGTGCTGTAGGTTGCTTTTCTTGGACAGAACTAGCTGTCTGTAGCTTTAAGCTAGGCTAACTATCTGCTGCCTGTGGCTACAACACATGCTGAGGAGACAGTTCCTTTAACGTTATTTTTCTGTAGCGAGGAACCTTTTGTTTTCAGAGTGTACTGCCTCTGCTGGCCGTTCTGGAGAACTGCAGGAAAATCATGAAACGGGCTGATAGCATAACAATCGGACTGCTGTTTGTACTTTTACTGAACCGAGCAGCTGCCGGTCTTTGATGATGCAAAACTTTCTTCAGACTCAAAATTTATGCAAATTGATGTGAAAATGAGTCGCCTCTGACAAAGCCCAGTCTTTTTTTTTTTGGCGATAAGGTTTTTTTTTCATGCCTGCAGATCAGAAACCCATCAGATGTCTTCAGAGGCTTTTCTATTCTCAGCCCTCCTTCTGTTCTCCAGAATATTCTGTGGTCAGCACAGTTCAGTGGAAGCAGCCGCAGACAGACGGACGGCTGCTGCAAAATGTGACTTTCTACATCACTTTTCATCTATTAACCCCGCAGCGCCCGTGGGGCCGACACATTGACATTCATATCTTCGGTCCGCCGCTGTAGAGTTTTCAAAATGAATCGGGCTGAAAGCTGCAGACTGTTCCGAACACGTCAGATGTACAATGTCACATTTTCCTCTCTCTCTCTCTCTCTCTCTGACTTTAATCCTTTGTCTCTCTACCTCTCTTTCACTCTGCTTGTGGCTGCTGACCAACAATGATGAAATTAAAGCAACTGACCACAACTCCCCCCCCCCCAAACCCCAAACCCCAACACACACACACACACTGATGTTTCCGTCTCCAATCTGTCATGTGCCTCCTGTTTCCTCTCTGAGTGACAGACAAATGTCCACAAACGCCTGGAGCTGCAGCCACGTGACCGCGCTCCTCCACGTCTTATCGTTAATAACCTGCAGGTGATTTTCTCAGTTCAGTTTTTGTAAAATGCAGACCTGACGTAGCGGGTGTCAGGCCTGAATAGACGCTCGATCTTTTCGCCCTCAAGTGGCAGCAGCAGCGATTACATTAACAGATGTTTTTGTTTCATAAAACCATCATGGAGGACAGGACAGAACTCACAGCAGCTGATTGGCTGAACCGTCTGTCAGTCACCGTGTATCGCAAGCGAACCCAAGCCAATCAGATCAAAGAGGAAACACATGACAGTTTGGAGAGGAAAACACGCTGACAGACACGCTGACATCACTTCCTGTTGAAGAGCCACCACTCAGGCTGTGTCTGAACTCACTCAGTACAGGGCAGCATGCAGTGAAGCATCTTCAGACACTTCAGACTCCACCTCCCTCATTTTCTGTCACCGTTCATGACGTCATTGATCTCTGCCGGCTAATCACTCTCTGTTCTACAGTTATCATTTGTGCCGTTATAGATAAACGCTTTATTAAACATTAATAAACACAGCCGGTCACGCTACGTTCTTCACCATCATTATGTTTATAAGACAGGTGACCTGTGCAATGCATGATGGGACATATTGCTAAAAGTACTTTATCTGATGCATTGTGGGATACATTGAGGGCCCTTATATGGGGTCTGTCATTTCTCACTAAGACTTCAGACAGCAGTACAACATGGCAGAGGCTCTGTATAGAGCCATATGTAGTGACTTCAGACACAGCCTCAGAGGGCTGTTCGTTCTCCTGACAGGCTGCATGCGATTGGATGAGAGAGCGTAGCCACGCCCACCACAAAAAACCATGTGATGCATGTGACAGAGGAACACAAAGCTCAACGGCCAATGAAATCCTGTTTCTCTTACAGCAGATACCCTGAAGACGAGCTGTCTGTCCTCAGGGACACTTCGTTCTTTTCTTTTCTTTTTTTTGGTTTATTTGTTTTTTTGGTTTGTTTGTTTTTGTTTTGTTTTGTTTATGCATGATGATGCATGTGACGACAAAGGCTGTGATTTGAGGCAACAAAAATAAATTTGCCACAGTGCAGCACAGCTCCGAGCTCCTCCGCCACGTTTACTTTTAAACTTCTCTTTTCACATAATACTCCTGATAATGTGATTGTTAGCTATGAATTAGCAACTAAAAAGCTAACATAATAATTAATCTAATCTAATCTGACTTTTTACAGCAGTGCTTACTAATGAGATCAATAATATAATACAAAAAATAAATTGTGATCAGAATCTGATCAGAAAAACGTCCAGAGGAAGATCACTGCATGATCAGCATCCTGCTTTATTTACTGAGGTGGATTATCTGAGCCTCAGTTAATCCAGATTATTCTAGTTATTCTAGATTATTCTAGAAAAGTTCTGTATTTGTGGGAAACTTCCCTGTAAACATGAGCGTAACCATGGCAGCCAGCTGCCGTCGCCGTGGGGACAGGTGGAGCTCAGTCTGTGCTGGTCTGTGTTTCAGTATCGTCTGGAAGCGGAGCTTCCTCACGTGTTGCCTCGTCGTCGCAGCCTCCGGTCGCTCAGCCAGCGTGTTCTCAGTTAGAAAGATCAACTGTAACTCAAACTGTAGTGATGTCACCACCTGTCTGTGCCCCTGACTCCGCCTCTGTGCGCTGACAGGACAAGACGAGCGCGCTCAGCCTGAGCAATGTGGCGGGAGTGTTCTACATTCTGATTGGTGGACTGGGGCTGGCCATGCTGGTGGCGCTGGTGGAGTTCTGCTACAAGTCCCGCATCGAGTCCAGACGGATGAAGGTGAGTGTGGACAACATGTGGAGGAGTGACACACAGCAGGGGGTGTCAGAAAGGTCAGAACGCCTCCTTTCAAGCGTTCGTCTGTCAGTATTCTGAACACAGACACAGGGACGCCGTCGTGTGCTCGCCAGCGCCCTCCTCTGTACGGAGCGCTGCATGACGCAGCCTCAGGCTCAGCCTGCCCGGTTGTACTCAGGCTTTAAAGAGCTCCTCTGAAGGAACAAACAAGTCATTAGAGTCGCAGCGTTTCCTCCGCAGCCCGCCGAGCTCCGCTCAGCTGGACCCTTGTTGTTCCCTCCTCATGTGTATGAGCACAAAGGCGGGACTGAAGGCGGCGCCGACACTGCCGCTGTGCAGGATTACATCAGAGCAGCTGATCAATACAGGCTCACCACACACTCATCACAGAGGTGGCCTGATGATGGCGCTGCAGGGAGGGTCAGAGGGTCAGAGAGGAGCATGAATGTGTGGACCTTCACCACAACACGTCGCCCAGAATCCTCCGGCTCCTCTTCCTCTGGCTGAGATAAGCACAGCATGTCACCGCTAACACCCACTGAGCAGCTTTGACAGCTAGACAGTAGCTAGTTTTCTACCTTCTCATGATTCTGAGGGGAGAAACTTTTTTACTTTTACTTCCTGCTCTGCATACCATCAGACTCCCGCCTCATACAGACGTGTATCTCCCTGCTGTGTGAGGCTGTGAGGCTGCAGCAGCCACGCACCTGCAGTCAGCGGAGGCTCTGTGCAGACACACTCTTGTTTTGACAGACAATAAAAGCAGCTCAGAATAACAGGACGGGGGCGCCCGCAGTGTGCACGCCCGCAGTGTGCACGCCCGTGGTGTGCACGCCCGCAGTGTGCACGCTGCCTGCCTGTCTGCTGTGGAGGTGGGAGTGCTCTGAGGTGTGTTTGAGCCGCCTCACTAAATGAATAAACCGGGGATTTATTTGTACCAATCTGCCTGACGACTGTCGATGCCCAGCAGCAAATGGCGAGGGAGAGCGGGAGCCTCAGAAGCCCCGCACAGGATATTAACTCTGGATACACATCATTAGTTTTACTGAGAGGTGAGAGAGGGAGGGGAGAGAGCTTCACACACACACTGTCTGAGTCATACTTTAACCCTCAGGTGTATGAAATGCATTCTGTTTTACTTTTAATTGCCCAAATAACTTTATGGTCCTTGAACGCATCATTTATGGCGTTCAGTCTATTGTCTTCTAAATTCAGTATTTACAAAAAAAGACCAACCAGGAAGCCATGATGGGTCATGGGAGCAGCAGTCACATGACATCTTCTGATTTCCCCCTCTGTCTGTCTTGCAGGAGCTCATCGATGCCGCCATGAGAAGCACGAGCCTCGGCGGGATGGCGGGCGGCGGTGGTGGTGGAGGAGTCGCCGTGGTCGGTGGTTTAGGCGGAGGAGCGTCAGGACTCGGAGGCGAGAACGGCCGTGTGGTGGCCCACGACTTCCCCAAAGCTGGAGCTCAGGGTTTACCCTGCATGAGCAAAGCCGCCGGGCTGGGTCTGTCCTCCATGTGATCCAAAGCAGGACTCCTGATTGGATGAAACGCTCCTGTCAGTGTGAAGTAATGAGAGAGAAAAGGAAGAGGAGGATGAGTGGAGGAAGGACAACAGGAAGCGTGGTGAGACATTTGTCAGGCAGAAGGAGGAGTGTTTGAATCCAACAGAACTCTGATGAACAGAGAGCACCTGAACACAACACCTGAGCCGCCTGCGGTGAGCTCCAGCAGGACGGGCCACCGGGCTCCGCAGACAGGGACTACTTTTTGTACGAGTGCTGTCCTCAGCAATAACAGGACCTGAGGAGGAGGGGGGGATTTTTAACGCTCCTCCTCCTCCTCTTCATCACATTCACACTAAACGAGGAGACGTTGAGCATGGAAACATTTGTACTCACCTCGTGCTGCTGGATGCAGTCAGCTGATGCAGCCGTGTGTGACGACACACTGCTGATCACCACAGAGTGTAAACAAAGATGGACGCCGCCCGGAGGTTTCTGAAGAGCTGCCTTCAGTCCGGAGAACCCCCATCCCAACAGGAAGTCCACCATTTTCTCCCACATCGCATGAACTGCTCCCACTAGAATCATCCCGCCTGCTCCAAATTCAGCCGCCTTCTCTAAAGATCCTGAAGATGAAACGTTGCCATGGCAACCTCTTCAATTTTGACATCTCCCCCTCAGTCACTGTTAGTCCAAACTGTACATGTCAAAACAGTCAGAGCGCCACCTAGTGGGAACAGGAAGTCAGTATCATGTGATAAAACAAGGGGGTTTCTGCTCATGACAAGGACTGGATGGACTCCGCTGCCACCTTGTGGATGCAGGAGGTACTGCAACTCACCTGTCCGTCATCAGGTGAGTCCGGTCTGTCTGGGCTCTTCAGAAACCTGTGGGTGCCATGATGGAAGGTTCGTCCATGTTTATTTACAGATGCACTGAAAATGTTGATTTTATCCAAACGAATGCTCAGAGGCCGAAAAATGTTCTGATAGAGCCACGAAAACATGAAATAAATTCATTCTGCTCAGACAGCGGACAGCGAGACGCTCTGAGCAGAGCCGCAGTGACATCACAGCCACAAGATGGCTCCTGATGCCACTGTGACGTCTTCATACACGGCCCATGTTGCAACCTGGACATGTCACATGTTCCAAGACAGATGCATTATGGGAAATGTATTGTTGTGCCTCTAACGGGGCACAGCGGCCATGTTAGAGTCTGTCAGTCCGAAAGAAGAACAAACCATAGATTCAAAGCCCTGAGGAGCAGACTGAGCCAGGAGCAGCGTCTCTGGAATTCTGTCAGTGTCACATTATTCACATACTTTGGGCTTTTTCAGACGTTTTTCTGTCAGCTCTTAAAAACCATGAGGCTGAACCTCGCAGCTCTTCTGAGGCGGCGTTCTGAGCTTTTTATACCAATCAGAAAAAGTGTTCACATTTGTATGATATGAATGAAACCTGTTTGTCTGCATTCTGCTCTTTGATTTATTTATAATGGTTTGATTTTGTCAGCTATGCTGTTTAATAAAGACTCTTACATTCTCTCCACTGATGTTCTACTTTGTTCATGTGAGATTCACCTCCTTGTGTTGAGGAGCAGAGACTCCTCCAGTGTGATCTTAGACCCGTTCACACTGGGGAGAGTCAGTCCAGCTGGAGCAGGATTGAATCCAGATTAAGCTGGATACGTTCAGACCCATTTTCAAATATTTTCAAAGCTCAATCCAGCTTAACCCGGCTTGTTGGTTGTCCTTCAAACCGCTAGGTGGCGCCTCGTAATATACAGAGTCCGTTCAGGCTGCGGTCGGACCGAGTGTGCATGCAATGTGTGTTTTTTTGTCCTGTGTCGCTCGTTCTTTAGTTTTTTTCGGCAGTTTATTCCTGTAGCCCTGTGGAAAATAAACTCGGGGCAAAGCTGTCGTAGTTCGGCGGTTGTTACATGCGGCTTTTGACACTGTCCCCATGAAGTATCACATCACTAGCCGGATTCGCTAGCTGCATCTGTGTTCAGCCCTGAGCCAGATGAAACGTGTTCTCACTGCGTCCTTCACGTTCAGTCTGAGCTTCTTCTTCACTGTAAATGAAGCTGCTGCAGAGTTTTCAGACAAACTGCTTTCTTCCGGAGACTTCAGTAAATTGGACGTCTCTGTCTCGGCGTCCCCTGTGGGCTCCTTCACCTTTTCCTCTGCTTCGCTCTGTCTCCCGCTGCAGCGTCTTTATTTCTGTAACAGGAACCTTCCTCGTTTCTCCCATTAGCATCAGCTCCTCTCCGAGCGCTGAGGACCTCTCATCGACACTTTGCTGTCCTCAGGGGAGGCGTCATATCACGTAACACCTCATTAGTCCCCCTGCTGTCAGGGAGGACAAAGACAGACGGGATCAACAATTAGCCCCAGAAAGGCCGTGAGGAAGCTTGTGGCCCATTACCTTCAAAAGCTCGCCTCATAGGAGGAGGAGGGAGAGGGAGGGAGGGGAGGAGGGGGAGGAGGAGGAGGGAGGAGGAGGGGGAGGAGTAGGAGGGAGGGGAGGAGGGGAAGAGGAGGAGGAGGAGGAGGGAGGGAGGAGGAGGGAGGGGAGGAGGACGAGGGGGAGGAGAAGGAGGGAGAGGAGGAGGAGGAGGAGGAGGGAGGGAGGAGGAGGAGGAGGGGGAGGAGGAAGAGGGGGAGGGGGAGGAGGGGGGAGGCTGGATCCTTGAGGGGCTCTAAAACACCATCCTCCACTGCACAAACACTCAGAGAAGCAGCTGAGTCCCAGACCTGCAGTCCAGGTGTGTGAAAAAAGGAGAGGTCAGACCGGGATTCACCTGCCAAACACAGACCGACCCGGGTCTGACACCAGCCACTGCTCCGCCCGCTGGTCAGCCTCAAACATCAGCTGCACTGTCTGAAGGTGGTTAAGTCAATTATTGTTCACATTAACAGATCTGATGCTGAAGACTCATGAGGAGGAAGCTTTCACACACAACAACAACAAGGAAGCATCCAAGAGAGCTGACCACAGACACCACCTCCTGCAACATCCACCCACAGAGGTCCTGAGACCTGAGCACATGAACACACACAGATCTCACACACACACACACACAGATCTCACACACACACACACACAGATCTCACACACACACAGACAGTTCTCCACCAGAACACCAGCAGAACTCAAGAAGCCACACGTCCTCCAAAAAACTACCGAGTCCACACACAGACACACACACACACAGACAGACACACACACAGATCACACACACACACACACAGACAGACACACACAGACACACAGACAGACACACACACACACACAGACAGACACACACACAGATCACACACACACACAGACAGACACACACAGACACACACACAGATCACACACACAGATCACACACACAGACAGACACAGATCACAGATAGTTGAGGAGAAAAAACATCTGTCACAGAAGAACACTTGAGGAGCAGACTCAGAGTTAGTCTGAGCCCTCGGAGGATTAACGGCTTTAAAATGACCATCACACATGGAACATGGAGCCCGGCCGAGCTGATTGGCTGTCAGGTTTAAAGTAATCACAGCATGCAGGCTGTAGTTACTGCAGCAGCAGATTATTCCATCACACAGTCTGACATGTTCCACATACAAACATGTTTCCAACACACAACCTCAGGATGGACACAGCTGCTGGAGCCTGATATCACAGTGACACCCAGTGGACAGCGAGGGAACTGACAGACAAAAAGAGCCATCTGACACCAACTCAGTGAAGAGTGTCCACTCTGAGGACTCATGCAGGGCAGGGCGCAAGAACCAGGAGAGCCAGCTCCACAGGACTAGACTCAGCAACCCGAACCCTGACTTCATAAAGCACCGTGCAGCCAAAGCCCTGTACACAAGTATACGAACATTTAAACACCTCACAGACAAATTAAAACAAATAACAACACTAAGACATGAAACACCACCGTCTCAAACTGAGTCCAAAGCCAGAGAGATCAGGTGTGTTGTAAGGAGGACTTAAAGCCTGCCTGATGAGGCAGCTTCTTCCACAGTCTTGGAGCAGCGCCTGACAAAGCACCGTCACCTCTCAGGTTCCTCTTTGTCTTAGGACAGACTGAAAGAGACAGATCTTCAGACAGATCAGACAGATCTTTCATCCATTGTTCAGTCCTGAGGCACTCCACACGTGAGGGGTGCTGCTCCAGACTCAGCAGCTCCAACACGGAGTCAGCAGTCCTTCTACAGCTCAAAGACAAGGGTACACACATCCAAGGACAATAACACACACCTGGACAGAGAGGACAGGTGGTCTGAAGGAGGAGCCCTTAACAGAGGAGGTGGACTCAGACATCATCTTTCCATCCATCCCAGGATGGTGTCCAGTGAGGACAGTGTTAACCAGTTTAACCAGTTTAACCAGCCCAGTGTCCCACAGCCTCATAGTGGTTCCTGTCCTCACTGCTGATACACAGAGCCGAGAGCAGAGCGGCAAGACACCAGGTCACTGACACAGACAGACAGAGACACAGACAGACAGCACAGTCAGGACACATTGCCCTCACCTGCTCTCCTTGTTGTTGGGTGGTTCCTTCACGGCTTCCTCAGACTTTCCTCATTCTTAATGAGCATCATGGCAGCACATCAGCTGTTTTAAACAATGACGTCAGCGTGCTGCGTTGCCAGGTTTGGCAGTTACCCCTGTTTGGAAACATTCAGCAGCCTAATGTAATGTTCACTCTGTATTTATGATCAATGGATGGAGGTTTGAACTGTCAGCCTGGAACCAGGACCGGTCAGTTCTGACTGCAAACATCATCAGCTGCAGATCCAGCAGAGTTCTGCAAACAGAGCAGCTCAGGCCTGACATGATGTAAACACACTGCTCATGGAACATCAGCCCGTGCAGTACCTCTGACCTCCTGCAGGGCTCCACAGACTGCTTCGTTAGCTCTTTAAACCGCCGCCATCAGCTCTATGAGCCAAGCGAGCATCTGTTCCCAAAGCTGTCCTCTGGGAGAGCGCAGCATTAAGACCACGGCTACCCAACACCTTAACAGCCTCTTTACCAGAGCTGACAGCCCGCCTCCCCCAGACCAACCCCCCATATCCACAGAGCTCCTGGGTTTGAATCCTTCTTCTTCTGTAAAACTCAAAGTGACATTAAAGCAGATACATGCAGCAGTGTGAGGCCATCAGTCAGGTGTTTCCTGTCTGACAGTGAGTCAGCTGCCTGCTGGGTAATTGGCCCGCCGAGGGTTCAGACAAACAGCCGGCGTCCTCTGAGAGTTTTCCCTGCAGGAGGACCCGGATCACACGGAGGACTGATGCTGTTCAAAGTCTCATCAGTGTACAACAAGCTCACACCTACACAGTAACACCTGACGCCTCCACTTGAAGGGTTTTTGAATGTTTCTCTTTTTTCTTTGTGAACTTTATTTTGCAGCACATTACTTTGTAAGAAAATAAACATCCACATCATATTGGGCAATCAAAAATATTAAATTCAGCAGAATAAACCTCCATAAATCAGGGGACAGTGGAGAGCTTCTGGTCACAGTTCTTTATTGAAATGATCTGACAGTGTTTTTGTTCCTCTGAGCTTCATGAACTGAAACGTCTTCAGCAGCGAACACTCTGCGAGTCCTCACAGGGTGAAGGTGTGTGTGATGTTGGTCACGTTCTCCTGCAGTGTGTGTTAGCGCTTCATGGACTGCAGCCGTCCGCTCAGAGCAGCACAAAGCAGAAAATCTGCTCCTAAAACTAACGTTGATTTCCAGGCCTCTGGTTTGACGGCAGTGAAAGTCGGACAGCGTCACCGATGACACACGACACAAAATAAAAACACAACGATGACGATCAGCACAGGAGGAAAACGCAGCACAAACGTACGCTTTACTGCACAGCATCGCACGAACACCGGCCTCCACGCAGCAGGGGGCGCTGCAGGTAAAACAGCCGGCTGTGAAATAAAATGTTCAGAACTGTTTGAAATGATAACTAATGTGAATGTTGGAGCTTTTAGAATATTTCAGTGTCTTCCACTGAAAAGCTGAGAGCACAGGCACGCTCTGAACCTCCGGTCCCACAGGGGGCGCTCATGTACAGTTCATGTAACTATTAACATACTCGAGGAACGAGCTAAGAATGCAAAAAGGTAACAGAGAAGCGAACTCAATATTTTGACCTTTTGAGACTCATAAGTATTTGTTCTTAAGTCTGAGACCAGCTCATTAGCAAGATGCTAACAGGAAGTTAGCGGCTTCTGAGCATGCTCAGTGCAGCATGTTGGGACTTCATGGGATTTATTGATGAAATGAAAGCGTTTTTCATATTTTGGGTGTTGAAATGTGACGTTCAGGTTCGTGTCCGGAGGTTTGTGGTTTTGTGAATCTGATGGACCTTCAGGCGCCGTCAAAGCAGAGGCCTCAGTAACAGACAAAAGACAGACCCGAGTCTCCGCCCACCTCTCAGCTGATGATGAAGACTCTGGGTCCTTCCTCTCTCATTGGAGGAAGACTCTCGATCACCATGTTGTCCATCAGTCCGTATTTGTCCTCCTTTTTACTCCACCGTCCTCCTCCATCGGATGCAGCCCCCCCATCCCTCTCCACTGGCAGAGCCAGCTGATTGGTCAGCTGCCTCATGGTTATCTGAGCGAACACACAACAAAGACAAATGACACCGTGCACCTTCACGTTATAAAAGCCCATGTCTGATTTAACGCCGACCTGCAGCTCTCTGAAGAGGTGCAGCATGGCCACGCCCACAACAATGACCACGAAGGACCCCAGCGTGGTGGCAACGTCCACTGCCGACATGCTCCTCCACTCCTGGAACAGGATGATGGAGGTGGTGAGGACCACGGAGGTGAAGAGGACGTAGTAGATGGGATAGACCATCAGTGTGTTGAAGGTGTCCAGAGACTTGTTCAAGTAGTTCACCTGCAGGCGGACACAGCGGCGGGTAAACACACGGCTCTCTCTGTGCACGCGCTCAGACCGCACGCAGCTCACCTGTGTTACTATGGAGACGACAAGAGTGACCAGCAGGATCCAGGTGAGCGGGTTCGCCAGCACGGAGAGTTCATGAAACACTGAGAACAGAGAGGATGGAGACTACATTACCCACAACCCCCCTCGTCCAGCTCCAGGTGGGAGGCCTGTCAGCAGCTAATGCTGAGCTGAACACTCTGCACGAGGACCTGATGAGTTTCTGAGCTCATCCGCTCAAATCAAACTCAGAAAAACCCAAAGCAGCGGTGTGTGTCTGCTCGCTCTCACCGGTGTTGATGGCGATGGCGAGGCCTTTCACGGAGGACACGGTGAACGCTCCGAGCAGCGAGCAGATGCTGATGTAGATGAGGATGTTGGAGGGTCCGTACCGAGGGCAGAAATACAGGATGAGCACCACGCACAGCAGCAACACGGCCGCCACATACACCAGGAAACCTAACGCGCGCACACACACACACACACACACACACACACGGAAGGTTACTCCTGTAACTGGAAACATATCTGTTGTCATGGAAACCCTCATATGTCAAAGAAACGCTGTTCTGCAGTACAGCCGACGCCCAGCTGCTGCTCTCACCAGGCTCCAGCAGCTTGCTGGTCATGTCCTGCAGTGATGTCACTTCCTGTTCCTGGGGGGCGTGGATGACCAGCAGGATGCTTCCCAGCACGCACAGCAGGCAGCCGAGCTTCCCCACCAGGTTCAACACCTCCCCCAGCAGGTAGGAGGACAGAAGTGCACTGGAAACACACACACAGCCATTTTAACTCTTCATCAAAAGAACTTTCGTGCTCACAGAGATCAGTGAAAGGTAACAGCTACCTGATGAGGACGCTCAGAGCGCCCAGCGGCGTCACCAGCGTCGCCGGGGCGAACATGTAGGCGCCGAAGTTACAGGCTTCTCCTGCTCCCACTGCGGAGACGGAGCGGAGTCTTCATCATCCCACAAACCGCCACAGTTTAAACTTTCACTCAGGTCAGATTTCATGTAACAAAGCTTTAGTTTGAAAGATGTGGTGATCAGAGACCAGAGACCGATGGATCTGATGGAGCTCACAGCAGGATCAATACAACAGAGTGATCTGATCTGTGTTTACCAGCAAACACCTCCGGCCCCCCCGCTCCGTCTGAGCTGTGACTCATTAGAACACTTACTGGTTAACAGGCCTCCCCACCACAGCCAGTCCTTCAGGTAACCATGGCCTCCGTCACCTACAGCAACACACACACACAGGTCACAGCTTCCCTTTGTGGCCTCATGAAGAGTTCATAGGTTACAGACGATAAAGTTCCACAAGCCACTTCCCAGCATCCTCCACTCTGATTGGACACATCCAGCAGCAGCAGAGCCCCTACAGAGATATATGTGTGAGGACTCCGGCTGCCATGGAGGGAGGACCTCCTGTCCCCATCAGTCCTAAACTGAACTGACCAATCAGCAGCCGTTAGCAGCATGCTAGTGTTTGATGGGCTAACTCGGCTTCAGCTGTCAGAGAGACCAGAGGACATCAGGCTGTTTACATTCAGCTCTGATACAGGATCAATACTGGACCTGACTTCTGCATCAGCTGGACGCCGTTTGTCCAAGCTGAGCCACGTCTTGTTTAGTTCCACAGTTCAGATGAGTTTCTGTCGGCCTCTCCCTGCTCTGTTTATTTTACAAAGCACTTTTTAAACTCTGTGTGTGAGTCAAAACAAACATCCCTGATAACGTCAGTGTGCTCAGCTCACCTGCCCGGGTGTGTCCGTCCGCAGCCAGCCGGAGGAGAGCTTTTTTCTTCAGAATGACGCTTCCACCAATCAGGAAGGCCGACAGCAGCGCGAGCGTGAGGCCCAGCCACAGGTTGTAGGAAGTGCTGGACTGTAAGTCTGAAGACCAACATTCAGTCACTGTGTGTGTGTGTGTGTGTGTGTGCAGAGTGTACACTTAAAAACTCAAGGACACTGACAGACAACAAGACAACACAAAACAAACACATGACACACAGTATGACCAGAGACAGGACACAGACACAGAGAGGAAGAGAAGCTGGAGAAACTGAACCAAACATGAATCTGTTCCTTTTATTTAAATGACACAGCTGAAATGAGGAAGGTTCAAATCAACACACACACACACACACACACACACACACACACACAGCTGCACTGTTCATGAGAGCCTGGAAGTCATTTCACCTCCTGGAAAAGATGTTCCAGGAACTAAACCAACAGAAACAGGAGCCGACAGAGCTGCAGGTCATTAACATCAGTGGTTACTAACACACTGTAACACACACAGAGACACACAGAGACACACACACACAGACACACACAGACACACAGACACACACAGACACACACACAGACACACACAAAGACACACACAGACACACACACAGACACACACACACACACACAGACACACACAGACACACACAAAGACACACACACAGACACACACACAGACACACACACAGACACACAGACACACACAGACACACACACAGACACACACAAAGACACACACAGACGCACACACACAGACACACACACAAAGACACACACACACACAGACACACACAGACACACACACAGACACACACAAAGACACACACAGACACACACAGACACACACAGACGCACACACACAGACGCACACACACAGACACACACAGACACACACACAGACACACACAGACACACACAAAGACAGTGACTGTAGGGGACCTGAAGGTTTTTACAGTAAGACTACACACTGAGCTTTAACAAACAGCAGGAACAGGTGTGTGTGTATGTGTGTGTGTGTGTGTATGTACCTGTTGTTTGAGTTCCATTGGTCAGGTGTGTGTAGATCACCGACTGATCTCCGGTGACCACACACACTGCAGACTGAGAGCCACACCACAGCCTCACCACAGACCCTGCAGAGACAGGAAGTGACACAAACCATCAGCCTGAAGAGCTTCAACACAATGTCCTGCTGCTCTACACACACACACACACACACACACACACACACACACACTCCATCCTGTCTGCAGTCAGAGAGCAGTCAGAGTGTGTGTGTAGAATCACTCAGGTGTTCAGACAGAGATCAGCTGCAGGAAGCTGCAGGTCAGACAGACTCTCTGAGTGTTGGTCATGTGACTGCTGTGACCATGTGACTCCATCATGGCGTCCTGCTGGGTGCTGAGGGGGACAGGACTTTATGTTTTTGAGTTTCTAAAAGGCACTAATGCTGATATTCTCACACACACGCTGTTCTTCATACACCATGTGCATGTATGATCCTATGGAACACCCAGCAGCAGCTCAGCAGCAGACAGTGAAGGCCTGCTGAGCTGCTGCTCTGCCTGCTGATGAGCTGCTCTGGCTGCTGAGCTGCCGCTCTGGCCGCTGAGCTGCCGCTCTGGCCGCTGAGCTGCCGCTCTGCCTGCTGAGCTGCTGCTCTGCCTGCTGATGAGCTGCTGTGGCTGCTGAGCTCAGTGAACGGCTGGTTATTTGCTCTGCGAGGCTGCTGCAGGCTGGAATTCTGGTCTGACCGCTGTCAGAGTAACACGAGGAGCAGCTCAGTGTTTACACTGTCAACACCGAGGAGGACTGAAGGACGGGTCCATGACGGCTTCAAGTGTCTTATGTGCTCCACAATCAGATTCCTCCACTGTCTGTTTAAAGTTATTGATCCTCTCAGGTGGAGTTCAGCAGCAGCACCTTCACTGATCAACTCCACTTTATGATGTTTGAAGCCTGAATATGATCACCAGGAGCTAAAAGCTAATGCTAAGCTATAAACCAGATCAGCCCGGTCACATGACTACACCATCAGCACCACCAGGTTCACCCTCTGACCTCTGACCTCTGCTACAGCACAAACACCTGGAGGACCTTTAATGACCTCGTCTGTAGTCCCATGTTGCCACTCGTTAGCATGTAGCCTGTGTTCAGACAGTGAACAGTCATCAGTGGATTCACTGTGTGTGTGTGTGGGAGAATAAAAACCATGGTGCTTCTCTGCCTGCTCACAGGGACTGCTGCACACACACACACACACACACACACACACACACACACACACACACACACACACACACACATACAACATACACATACTGCAACACACACACACACACACTGCAACACACACACACACACACTCACACACACACACACATACAACATACACATACTGCAACACACACACACACACACTGCAACACACACACACACACACTCACACACACACACACATACAACATACACATACTGCAACACACACACACACACACTGCAACACACACACACACACTCACACACACATACTGCAACACAGTAACACACACACACACACAGACACACACAAACACAAACTCCCATCATGCTCTGCAGCTCCTCCGCCCTGACAACAGGCTGACACACACACACACACACACACACACACACACACACACACACACACACACACACGAAGTGATCACACAGCTGTTTGTTAACGTTTGAGCCCTGATCAGTAGTAATCAATAACTTCAATATTGACACACACACACACACACAGGCGTGTCTCACCGTTGCTGCATGTCTCTTCCTTCAGGTGAACATCTCGCATTGTGTTTCTTTGTGGTAAAACTCCGCGCTGACCGGAAGTGCCGTCTCCTCGCGCCACAAACAAACAATCAAACAATCAAACAAACAAACAAACAAACAGTCCGCCTGAGGCCTCGGTTCGGACACTCTGTCCGGTGACACCGCTGTGTGGTGTCGCAGCTCCGCTCTCTCACACCATGTTTCCTCCCTGAACCAGCAGCAGGTGAACACCTGACCCCGCCCCCCTCCCCGCCCCGCCGGGACGAGCGACGTCATCATGGCGGAAAAAACAGCTCATCATGGGCCTCAGAGGCGAAGACAGGTAGTTATGACCAAATGAACCAGAGGGTTCAGACTGTATTCCTTCAAAACGTCACTTTACACGCTTTATTTTACTTTTATCTTCATGTATTTTTCATATTTTGGTTTATGACGCAAATTAGGGCCATTGTATGAAAAAAACAAGTGTCAGAGGAACCTCTAAGCTTTTTGGAGTAAATCATCATTTTATCTCCATTAAATCACATGCAGTGAGGAGCAGCTTCAGAGCGCCCTCTGGCGGCTGGTCACTGCACACTGACGTCAGCAGGAAGCCAAAGCAAAGGTCCGTTCATCCTTCAACGTTACATCATCATCTTGTTCTGAAACAGGTCCACAGACTTCCACATGACGTCACATGTGTTCTATATTTACAGGATCATGTGTGTGATATGATGCAGTTATTATTTATGATGTTGTCTTCAGACACACAGTGAAGTCAGCCATGTTTCTCAGGATCACCAGCCTGTTTGGCCACCAGGGGGCGCTGAGGCTGCGTGTGTGTCCCTGTCACAACCCTTCACTCCAACAACCACAGTAACAGGGAAAGACTTTCGGACGTGATTCGCCGCTTCATCGATTAAAGAGCCGTACATCTGTAAGACAGGTCGCCAGCCGGCTATCCTCACAACGCATGATGGTCCATATCAGTGTGGTGACCACCTGTTGTACACTGTGAGGCATGATGCATTGTGGGATACAGTGAGGGCAATGGACGACAGTTTTTTATGAACATGTGACAGACCTGTTTTTCTCTCACCAACGTGATGAAGACGTTTCCTCTTTGAGCTGCCATCAACATGTTTTCTAAAAAGATGAGGAAGCACACGAAGTAAGTCGAAACGGGGGAAACCCGCGATGGGCCTTATCAATGGCTTAAAAATGTTGGGCTGCCATCAACAACATGTGTTCAAGGAAATGAGGAAGTACACAAAGTATGAGGGCTTAAAAACAAAAACTCACACGAACCTGATTTATGGTTTTAATCAATTTTTTTCCTGCTTTCCTAAAAACACATTTTGGACATGACTCTTAGTGTGGGCTGTTTTCCAGGACTATCTCCCACTCGGCTGCAGGCCTCTGTTCACGGCGCTGAAATAATGCTAGAAATCCTCGAAGTTAAAGCTGACGATGTGCAGTTAAGACAACGAGTCCAGTCTGTGTCAGGCTGAAGGCATCAAGTGAAGAGAGAGGTTCATGGAAACAATCCCTGTTCTACAACCAGCTGGCAGCATGCACAGACACTACTTTAATGTTAACTGGCCTGTTATCGATGGATGGACTCATGTTAGCGAACAGCAGCTTGTGCTGATGTTGTCATGACAATGAAAACTCATCACGTCTTTGTCTCCGTTCACAAAACTTTATTTTCTAGGAAAAATAATTTCATTCATGTCTCAGCATCTGACAGCAGGCTTCAGAGAGGAGGCAGCACCGCCGCCTCTTCTGACACGAGGGAGGTGGAGGAGGCGGGGTCGAGCTAAGCTAAGCTAGGCTAAAGCGAGCCCAGCTGTTCAGTTGCAGTAGTTCTGCAGGTCCAAGATGGTGCAGGGTTTGTGGCAGCACTGCTCCACGATGCCTCGCTTCACCATCATCTCCATCTGGTCCTTGAAGGCGAACTCGGCCACCTCGTTGTCGCCGCCCGGAGCCGCAGCTCCACCCGCCTTTGGAGGGAGGAAACCTGATGGAGCAGAAAGATGGGTGGGTGTTCAGAGAGGGAGGCACAGACCCCAGCAGGGTATCTGCAGGGTTAAGGAAGCCATGTTTAAGACTTTTTAAGACCTTTTTAATGCTGGTTTGATCATATTTAAGACCTTCCATTCACAAAATGCAATACAGCTCGGAACCAGTCAGTTCAAGCACTTACTGGAACTGAGGGTTCTAAAAGATACATGTTAAGGTAATTGCTCAGCAGAGCATGTAAGTGCATATATTTATAAACACAACTTTACAGTACTAACAGGTTCAATGAACTAAATACCAGAAACATAAAATGAAAAATGAACTGTGACACTTCAGTTAGAGAATATCTGAGTTCTTTGGTCTCTGCATCCAGCTCAGCTTCCAGGTCTTCAGGTCTGAGTCTCAGCTGCAAGCACGTGATCCATGAACGCGCAGCATACGTGAACTATGTTAGATGAGCTGGAGGTGGAGGAGAACCGTCAGGAGAGGGACAGGACAGGCGTGATGGAGGGGCCGCCCACACACCCGAATAAATGTTCGCTCATTCCGACCTCTTATACAAAAATACAAAACACCGAAATTCTCCACATTTTAATATATAAGAAAATATAAAAATGTTGTTTATTTGACCTGTGCTAGCCTATTTTAAGACCTCTGAACTCAATTTAAGGATTACCTGTCGTAAATAAGACTTTTTAAGACTTTTTAAGGATCCGCGGCTACAAACAACCACAAGATGACACAAAGCGTTACACAAGCGCTACTTAACGTTACACAAAACAGACACACAAACACCACAAGCAGGACAAACACGATCACAGAGACACTCAGTGACCCTGAAGACGTGTCCACAAAGGGACACCAAGCAGCCTCAAAGAGGTCTCACCCAGCAGGGGGTGCACGTCTCTCTTGGGGTTGTAGAAGAAGCCATTGTCCCCACAGACCAGGTAGAGGGCATCGACCAGGTGGGAGCCACACAGGTGCTGCGGGGCGGAGACGGCCTGGGAGCCCGGCCACGATACCACCAGTAAGACCAGCAGGGAGAAGGACTGGAGCCACAGCGCTGCCATGCTGAACTGAACACACACACACATCAGACACTCCTCACCACAGCTGGAGGAGGATGAAGAGGAGAACCACTCACCTGCAGAGTCAGAGGAGGAGCAGGAGCCTTAGTGATGAAGAGGAGGGGAGGCTGAGAGCTGGTTGGAGTGAGGCAGAATGGAGGGCATCGTCTCCATTTATCTGCACCCCTGGACACGCCCCCACGCTCTGATGATGCATTATGGGAACCCAATGTCAGGCTGTCGGAACAGATGGCACGACAAACGAACCTGACTGTGTGTGCGGTCAGCACATTGAAGTGACAGATCATTTCTGATTGGCTGCTTCCAGCACTTAGTAAAACAAACAGAGCTAATGAGCCGACATGATCTGATCACCTCCGACTGACAAACACTCATCACTATTAACCTTCTGCTCCACCTGCTGAGCTCAGCGGCTTTACGTCTTTGCTACTCTGACCCCGCACCATGCAGTCTGCAAAATACACCAGGACCCAGGACCAGCGCCAATGAATGTTATTTTAAACCAGATTTACATGTTGTGGAGGACTTTGTGTTTCTCGGATGTGTCCACACCGCACTGTGGGGATGAAATCTGGGTATGAACAAAAGGGTGCAGAGCTCAGGCTTCACCTGATGAAGCCACTGTGGGGGTCAGGGGGGACCTGGCCGACATTGTGTTGGACCCAGGCTCTGGACCGTGCAGGTGCTGGGTTAGGGTTAGGCCCAGACCACAAGCCCCTCTGAGATGAGAAGGCCTCAGTTCAAAAGGGTACAGGGCCAGCTGGGCAGAGAGACCAGGATCCATCCTTACACCTCCCTAATGAACAGATGAGGATGGATGATGACGGAAGAAGACGCCTCTGCCCCCCTGCTGCTATGGATTATTATATGTCCCTTCATAATTACAGGCAGCTATCTGTCCTGTCGTCTCTGAAAACATGTGGACCTCTTGGACTTTCTGGTCTGTCTTTGCCTGTGGTTTAATGACACATAGAAACCTCAGAGTGCCTTAAACACACGTTCACCTCTGACACACACAGGATGTGATAATGGGTGTCATGCTGACGGAGCTTGTTTGTCAGGTTCGATCCCAGCCTGGCCATGTGCCATCATCACACCTATCATTAGATTATCTAACATCAGATGTCAGCTGTCTGTCAAGGTATCTGATGGAAAGACCAGTGGGACAGGTTCTGTCCCCAGCCCTCACACCTCTTTCATCTGCTTTATAAAGCTCACTCAGAGTTACAGACACACTTCACCTGTACAGGATCCACTGAGAGGATGAAGACCACCGTGATGTTCCTGCTGTTCCTTCTGGCTGGTTCTAACTCCAAGAATCTGACAGAAGCAGAAAACGAAATTCTTGCCCGGCAGGTGGAGTACCTCCAGCCATGGCCCCTGTCGGACATCCACGCTGTGCTGAGAGAGATGGCCGCCTCTCTGGCTGTTCAGAAGGAGGAGATCAAGTCCCTACAAAGACAAAATACAGGTACATGTTACGTCAGGTAGAAGTGACAGAGATGGTTTTATGTTTTTATTGGATCCAATATTTATTCTACAAATGTTGAGTTTCCAAAGAAACTGATGGTGTGAAGGTTTTTTTTCCAGAACAGGTAACAAACCTGGAGAAACAGAAAACTGAGATGGACCAGCTGAAGCAGCAGCTCCAAGGTACAGCCTGAGTTCTGAACAACACATCATGTCTTATCCTCCTGACTTTAACCTTTTCCTGCCTGTTCAGAGCTAAAATACAATTTAGAAATATTTTCCCTTGAGATTTCACAGCATAAACTGACATTTGTCCTTGTTGTATGTTTTGTTCTGTACTGATGAAAGGGTCACAAGTTCTACTAACAAAAGGTTTTTATTCTGAACCCAATAAAACAAAAGTCTCCATTTCATCTTGGCATGAAGAGAAAGTTGCCCTCAACCCAAACACTTGGCTTAATATTTGGACCACAAAGGACAGAGGACACAAACAAGCAAACTCTGCAACTGACTGAAAATCAACTGACTGAAAATCAAGTTTTAAAGGTTTAAAATAACATTTTTCTGCCTCAGTCAAACAGGTGGCTTTCTCAACCTCACTGCTGGGGGAAGGTCACAGTGTAACTCTTGGACCCTTCAACACACATACCCCTCTGATCTTCAAACGTGTCTTCACAAACATCGGAAACGCCTACAGCCCACACACAGGTAAGCACAGCCATCACACCTTATTACTAAAATCACAGGGCAGGTTTCCAAGCATGTGGAAGTCAGCTGTTGTGGTCCCAGTATTTAAAGATGGTGATCCACACATTTCTGATTACAGGCCGACCTCCGTCTGTGTGTCCCAAACACTCATCGTCACTGTCCGCTATTACAAAAACACAAATCTCTGTCTCATTTATCAAATGAGTGATGGTCTGTCATCCCCTCCTCTTACACAGTTCGTTAACATCCGATCAGCTGATCATAGCAGAACCAGAGGGGCAGTGAGAGGGGACTGTATCACCCCCCTTAGGAAAAGTCTGTTGGGTCAAACAGCCTTTTCTGTTCAAGCTGCTGCAGAATGGAGACTCCCCCAAAACCATCAGAAACCTGAACACATACAGTGTCACTGTCCCTGAAATCAACACATACATTAAATTAATTACATTAAATAAAGGGAACAGCACTGAACGTCTGCTCTCAGCTGAGGTCAGTCTGATGGTCTAACTGCTGCTTCTGTCCTCAGGTATCTTCACTGCACCTGTCAAAGGAGTGTACAACTTTGAGTGGTGTATCACTGCAGGTGGAGGACAAAATCCCACAGGCGCTATGTTGTACAGGAATTCAGAGTACATTTATATAGCATATGAACATCAACCGTCTCATCACTCATCTGGGTCCAATGCTGCCACACTGCTGCTGCAGCCTGGAGACCAGGTGTACCTGAGTCAGTGGGTTACCTCAGTGGTGTTTGACAGCTACAACCACCACACCACCTTCAGTGGTCACCTGCTGTTCACCATGTGAGAGGGGGTCACTTCCTGTTGTAATCAGATCAGCATGAATCACTGTAACAATGTAAAGATCTCATCTTCCTCCATATGAAGAAGGATGCAGGGCAACCACTCATTCACATGTTTGAAATGTTTCCTCTGCATCTGCATCAAAACACTCTGAATGATTGACAGTGATGGAACATGTGTCTTTATCCACAGTGTGATGGTTCTGATTCTGTCTTCATTAAACAATAAACACAGCATTGCACATAAAGTCTGTGTGTTTTGATTTGGGGGAGGAACCAGGAAACAGATGATGAAGCAGGAAAACACCTGCTTCACACGCTGCAGCTCTACAACACCTTGCTGCTGCTCTTCAGTGCTCCAGGATTCACTTTAACTTCTACAGTGTCTGTTACAACCAGAACAGCCTGTAGAACCTTGACTGAAACCCAGAGCCTGATCCAGCAGTGCTTAAAGAGACAGTAAGAGGACCAACTCCCTTTAAACAGGGAGAAGCTTGGAGCAGCGTCAGCCTCTTGCTGCCGACTGGCCGGGTAAAGCAGCAGAGGAGGACGTAGATGCTGGTATTCATGGTGAAAGAGGACTCTTGGCTCTTCCTGCTCCCAGAACAACCAGAGCCACAGCACCTCTGTAGTCCAAATGAAAGCTTCCATTCTAACACCATCGTTGTGCGACAATAAAACAAGTTTTGGTCGAACATCTAAATAAACCTCCAGCCCTCCATTTTCTTCCACTGGAGGCCAAGGCAGCACGTGTATACATCTTTGGCTAATGTTAGCATTGAGCTAACACTTAGGTAACATGTAGCTAGCGCTACCAAAAGACAGAGGTTCACATTCACACTTTAAAAACCAAACCAGCCAAGAAACCGTCACACACTGAAACACACACTTCAAACAGCCAGACGTGTTGGTAGCTAAACTTCTGAGGGTGCTCTGTGCTAACTAGCTAACGTCTGGAATATTCTGTATTAACACTACAACAACAGAATATGTAGCTCTGACTCTATAAACTAGTTTAATTCGACTCATATGATGCAGTTACCTCAACTGGTTTGTTCAAATACAAGGATTCATATTAACCCACCATTAACTCCTGCTGTTGGTGCTGTGCCGGCCTCACAGAAGGCCCATAGGCTGGTCAGATAACAACCAGCTGATCAACATGTATCAATCCCTGAGGGCACCTGTGACCTGCATGAACAGCACTGGAATGTGTTCACACAACCAACACAGCAGCTTGAACACGTCCACCAAGATCTCAACTCAGCTGAAGACGGAAACAGCAGGAGCTGCACTGCTCATTTATTCCACACCTAACAGACTGGAACCTTCAAGGTAACCACAGTCACTGCAGGATGACCAGCCCCGTGTCCTCCAGCTGCTGCCTCACACTCCACAGGCTGCAGCACTAACACATGGGTATGTAGCACCCCCTGCAGGCAGGCAGGGAGAACAGCACCACTAAAACAAAACATGACAGAAGGAAAAGAGGGACAGAGCAGAATGCACAGCTGATAATGTTCAGCAGCACAGTCAGCCTGCCTCCTGATCCCAAACCTCCTCGTGAAGATTCTCCTAATGCTTAAGCACTGCTGGGCTGCAGATCAGCTTTCCCTAAATCTAGACAGGACGACTCATAATCATTTGCTCTTGAATCCAGACAAAACTGAGGTCATTGTGTTTGGATCTAAACACTTCAGGAATGGATGAGCTGTTCATGTTGTTACTCTGGATGTCATTTTGTCCTCTGTGAGGACCCTCAGAGTCTTGTTGAGCAGGGTTTGTCCTTTTATGTGAGAGGTGCTTGACAGCTAAAGACTCTTCTACTTACTCTGGGAACCACGAGTAGACCTGCAGTCTCACAGTGGGCTGTTCTTCAGGGACTGCGTGGTGCCATCAGGCCCAGCTGGTGCTTTGCGTCTTACGTACTTTGAACTTTGAGGAGGGATATGATCCGTGCTGCTGGTTCCTGTCAGTACTCTGGCTGCAGTGTTCTGGAACCCAAACTGGGATCTGGTTTCACAGGAGAAGGGTCGGATAACTAAAGGCCCGGCTCCCATTCTGCTTCTGAAGATCCTAGGAACCACAACTGAACCAGCACCATGAGAGCAGAGCCTTCTGTGGGGATTGTATGGTGCTGTTGGGTCCTGAAATGTGATGCTGCTTGGTCTCTGAGGGCCTTGTGGGTGAGGAGGAGGAGGATATGATCCATGCTGCTGGTTCCTGTCAGTACTCGGGCTGCAGTGTTCTGGATCAGCTGCAGACTCCTCAGAGAGCGACCTGGGCGTCCTGATAATGATCAGTTACAGCAGTCCAGCCTAGAAGAGACAAAGACCTGGACTAGTGTCTGAGTCAGCATGCTCCTGTCCTGTCTGTAACAATAACAGGTTCTGGCCGCACTAGGATGTGGTTTTGATT
The DNA here is from genome assembly GCF_900634625.1 of Parambassis ranga. Taxonomy (NCBI): domain Eukaryota; kingdom Metazoa; phylum Chordata; class Actinopteri; family Ambassidae; genus Parambassis; species Parambassis ranga. The sequence goes on along the minus strand of NC_041034.1, from coordinate 973,527 downwards.
GACAGCTTGGCACTCGGCTGAGCCGGACCTTCAGTAAACATCCAGCAGTCGGCCTGTCAGCTCAGATGTTCACAGTAGCAGCACTGTGAAAACTCAGAAACACAAAGAAAACAAGAAGTCACAATGTGGACTTGGGCTGACTCTTAATGCTGAGGCAACACTAACTCACATCAACATGTGCTAGCTCTGTCCTTTAGCGACTTTAGCATCAATGCAGAGTTAACACTAACACTGCTGAGTCAGCAGATGTGTGCAGGCCAACGTGTCTCACTCCAACACATGAATCATAGCAACACTTCTCCAAACAACAACACAGCACATCAGCGCATCCACACTGCTAGCTGAAGCTGTGCTTTTAGCTTTTTTCTGCAGACAGTAAAGAGCATCCAGCCAGATGGAAGATCACTGTACAGGTGATAGAAGGAACTACATGTCAGCATCAGGCTATTTTATGCAGCTTTCATACGTGATGCTGAATTTAAACCAGTGGACACTGCAGCATTCAGTGTGCCAATGAACACCTGTCCCACAGAACCAAGACGGACTGAGATCTTCAACAGAGGAGGCCCAAACTCCTGACTGCAGCTCTGGACCTGTAGCAAGAGACCACTTCAAACAAGCAGCCAGATCCTGGTCTCAGCACGGATGTTGTGGTAGGACTGAGGGTCACATGTCATGCAGCCGTTCATGCAAAGAGAAACACTTCCACAGTGCTGCTACTGTAAACATCTGAGCTGTCAATCAAAACCACATCCTAGTGCAGGCAGAACACATGTACTGATGAAGTGATCATATCCTCATTGGCCTGTCTGGCACACAGTGGACCGACCAGCTGTTACAGCAGGACAGGAGCATGCTGGCACAGAGCCATGCTCAGACACTGGCATGTCTGACCTTTGAACCATCAGGACAGATGGACCCTTCAGACCAGAAGAGTCCCACAGTGCCTGGAGTCAAAGGTCATCAATACATGAACACACATGTGAATCAATAAATACAGAACCAAACCACTTATGTGGGGCTGGGTTGTGAGCGCAGCACCATGGCCTCAGGCTTGAAGCTGCTGATCCTTTTCCCTTCTCAAATGATATGCTTCTCAGCCTCACTGCTGGGGGATGCTGACAGTGTAACTGTTGGACCCTTCAACACTTTTACCCCTCTGATCTTTAAATGTGTCGTCACAAACATCGGAAACTCCTACAGCCCACAGACAGGTAAGCACAGCCATCACACTTTATTACTAAAATCATCAATCTTTCAAAGGTTTCCAAGCATGTGGAAGTCAGCTGTTGTGGTCCCAGTATTTAAAGATGGTGAGCCACACTCCATTTCTAATTACTGGCCGACCTCCGTCTGTGTGTCCAAATGTCTCGATACAGATGTATGCAGATGACACTGTTCTCTATGTTCATTACAGCAGTGAGCGGGGTTTAGGGGGGGGGCGATCGTGGAAGCAGTAAACTCACGCTGTGATACGTCAACTGTCTGTCACTCAAGCGGCAACGCCCATAATTATGCGTAATTGTAAGTCAGAATACAATTGAAACGAGTGAGTTGTAAAAAAAGGGCTGGAAACAGGCTGTAAACACGTTAATTTCTGCTGTGAAGTCGGCTATTTTAACATGGGAGTCTATGGGAAATTACTTGCTTTTGGAGCCAACCCCTAGCAGTTGCGGCATGAATTACAAGTTTCGACATTTCCGCATGGGCTTCAACTTTGAGCCCCGAAGGCTGCCACTTGGTGTGAATATAAGTAAGTGTTACAAACGTACAACAAAACTCTGGATAGGAAACCAAACACTCATCATCTCTGTCCGCTATTACAAATACACAAATCCAAGGATGCACCGAATATATTGAGCCGAATATTGCAAAAAAGCCACATTCGTCCTTCGGTTGTGAGTTAAAAGCACAGCCGAATAGTGGCGTGTGTGATGCGATCACGCAGTGTACAGTGACGCTGAGACCTGGCGCCAGTTACCATGTCGGCGGTGTGGAGATATTTCAAAGCGCAGGAGAGCGATAACAGAACTGCAGTTTGCAATGAATGATCAGCCAAATTATCTAGAGGGGGTTCCTCCACAAAGAACTTCAGCACTACTACATTAACTTGTCACCTGAAAGCCAAACACCCCACACAGCATGCTGAGTGAGAGAGAGACGGCTGCAGCAGCTGCAAGGAAAGCTGATCCCAGGATGCCCACTCCGTCCATGGCCGACATCTTTGAAAAGAAGAAAAGTTTTCAGAGGACAATGCCAAAGCAAACGGAATCACAAAGAAGATAATGGAGCACATGGCTTGGATGACCAACTGTTCAGTGTTGTGGAGGACATTGGCTTTCGGAGGTATTCGGTACCATTCAGTATTCGGCCAAGCTTTTAATTTTTTATTCGACTTCGGCCACAAATTTTCATTTCGGTGCATCCCTATCGGAAACAAAGAGTGTTTCTCAGAATCACAGTGAAGACGTCTCCTCCCCTGCAGGACCTCCACACGTGGACCAGAAATCCAGGTCTGCTGAGGAAAACTTCCTCATACTTCCTCTGCAAACATTCTTATGGCTCACTTCTCAGCTCTCTGAACCACACCAGTCAGTTCAAATGATTGAATTGAACGTTTTCCTTCACTGCAGTTATCCAACACCAGGCTTCAGCTGTCTGTCTGGTTATCTGATGTAATTAAAGAATGAGAACACAAAGAGCATTGTAACAACATATTATGTTCCAGCAGTCACACCTCTTTCATCTGCTTTATAAAGCTCACTCAGAGTTACAGACACACTTCACCTGTACAGGATCCACTGAGAGGATGAAGACCACCGTGATGTTCCTGCTCTGCCTTCTGGCTGGTTCTGACTCCAAGAATCAGACAGAAGCAGAAAAAGAAGTTCTTGCCCAGCAGGTCAAGAACATCCAGCCTCGTCCCCTGGACATCCACGCTGTGCTGAGAGAGATGGCCGCCTATCTGGCTGCTCAGAAGGAGGAGATCCCTACAAAAGTCCCTACAAAGACAAAATACAGGTACATGTTACGTCAGGTAGAAGTGACAGAGATGGTTTTATGTTTTATTGAATCCAATATTTATTCTACAAATGTTGAGTTTCCAAAGAAACTGATGGTGTGAAGGTTTTTTTTAGAAAATCTGGAGAAACAGAACACTGAGTCCACCCAGCTGAGAAAGCAGCTCCAAGGTACAGCCTGAAGTCTGAACAACAGATCTGTGCTGCTGAGCTGTGTCTCAGTCCAAACATGTAACGACTTCTTTCCTCTTTTTTCCAGAACAGGTAACAAATCTGGAGAAACAGAAAACTGAGACGGACCAGCTGAAGCAGCAGCTTCAAGGTACAGTTTAAGATAAGATAAGTATAAGTGTCACTATAATCCAAAAAGAGTACAGTACGCGGTATGAGCACAATATATGATACATGGATACAATATGGAGATGTAAGGTGCTAAGTAAACATAATATAGGAATGACAGTGATGCCTGACATGATTATCTAGCGCTTCTCCCTACAGAAAGGGGAGGAGTTACAGTCTAATGGCCACTGGCAGGAAGGACCTCCTGTGGCGTTCTGTGCTGCTCCTCGTAGTCTCAGTCTACCACTGAATGTGCTCCTGTAGGACAGCAGTGTGTCGTGCAGGGGGTGAGACGTGTTGTTACGAATACTGAGGAGTTTCCTCAGTATCCTCCTCTCCGTCACCTCCACCACAGACTCCAGCTCCACTCCCAGCACCGAGCCAGCCTTCCTAATGAGCTTGTTGAGTCTGTTGGTGTCGGCCGCCTTCATCCTGCTGCCCCAGCACACTACAGCGTAGAAGATGACGCTGGAGACCACCGAGTGGTAAAACATCTGCAGCATGGTCTGGCAGACGTTAAAGGACCTGAGTCTCCTCAGTAGATACAGGCGACTCTGTCCCTTCCTGTATATTGCCTCTGCGTTTGTGGACCAGTCCAGTTTGTGGTCAATGTGGACACCCAGGTATTTGTAGCTGTCCACAATGTCCACGTTGGTACCCTTGATGCTGACCGGGTTAGGGAGTGTCTGGTGCTTCCTGAAGTCCACCACCAGCTCTCTTGTCTTTGTGACATTCAGCTGCAGGTGGTTCTGTCCGCACCACTCCACAAAGCTGTCCACCACACTCATATACTCCGCCTCCCGACCTCTGCTGGTACAGCCCACAATGGCAGAGTCATCCGAGAACTTCTGCAGGTGGCAGGACTGTGAGCAGTGTCTGAAGTCCGATGTATAGAGTGTGAACAGGAATGGAGACAGTACCGTGCCCTGGGGTGCCCCCGTGCTGCTCACTATCGTGTCCGAGACGGTGTTCCTCAGCCTCACAAATTGTGGTCGACCTGTAAGATAGTTAGTGATCCAGGTGACCAGTGGGGTCTCTACCTGCATGTCCAGGAGCTTCCTATTCAAAAGGGCAGGCTGCATGGTGTTAAAGGCACTGGAAAAATCAAAGAACATGATTCTAACAGTGTTACCTGCCTCCTCCAAGTAGGTGTGTGCTCTGTGCAGCAGGTAGATGATGGCGTCCTCCACTCCAATACGGGGCTGGTAAGCAAACTGCAGGGGGTCCAGCGATGGTTCCACAACAGCACGCAGGTGTTTCAGGAAGTCTGAACAACAGATCATGTCTTATCCTCCTGACTAACTTTTTTCCTGCCTAGTCAGAGCTAAAAGAAGAGGTCAACTCAGGATGTTCTAAAAGTATTTTCACAGCACGTTGTGTACAACTTGTTGAACTGCTTCAGAACAGGTTTTCTGTTATGTACTGAGGAAAGTATTGAATTGAAAGCGTTCAGGAGATCTAGGTAGGCCAGGTTTGAATCTTTAAATGAAAATAACAAAGTAAGCAGGCTAGTTAGCTATTGGCTAACCTCATTAAATCGTTCTCATGTCCATCACAGCTGTTACTGATGAAAGGGTCATTATTTTTACTAACAACAGGTGTTTATTCTTTTTTATTTATGATTTATGATTCCTGGTTACTTGGGTAAAAAAGTCTCCATTTCATCTTAGCATGAAGAGAAAGTTGCCCTCAACCCAAACACATGAGTAGTCATTGCAAAGGCTGGAAGTCCTCTATTGAGCACAACAGGACTTAGTAGGGTAGCTTAATATTTGGACCACAAACCACAAAGGACACAAACAAGCAGACTGGGTCTCAGAAAAACAAGTTTAAAGGTTTATAATTACAATTTTTTTTTCAGAACAGGTAACAAATCTGGAGAAACAGAAAACTGAGACGGACCAGCTGAAGCAGCAGCTTCAAGGTACAGTTTGAAGTCTGAACAACAGATCATGTGTACATATGTACAGCAGAACAACACAAAGCTTAAAATGACACTTTCCTCTCTCAGCCAAACAGGTGGCTTTCTCAGCCTCACTGCTGCCCAATGATCAGATTGAAACTCTTGGACCCTTTAACACATACACCACTCTGATCTTCAAACATGTCGTCACAAACATCGGAAGCGCCTACAGCCCACACACAGGTAACAACAGGACTGAACGTCTGCTCTCAGCTGAGGTCAGTCTGATGGTCTAACTGCTGCTTCTGTCTGAATTCAGAGCACATTTATATAGCGTATGAACATCAACCATCTCATTACTCATCTGTCACTAATGCTGCTACACTGCTGCTGCAGCCTGGAGATCAGGTGTACCTGCGTCAGTGGGCTAACTCAGTGGTATATGATAATCACAACCACCACACCACCTTCAGTGGTCACCTGGTGTTCACCATGTGAGAGGGGGTCACTTCCTGTTGTAATCAGATCAGCATGAATCACTGTAACAATGTAAAGATCTCATCTTCCTCCATATGAAGAAGGATGCAGGGCAACCACTCATTCACATGTTTGAAATGTTTCCTCTGCATCTGCATCAAAACACTCTGAATGATCGACAGTGATGGAACATGTGTCTTTATCCACAGTGCTGATGGTTCTGATTCTGTCTTCATTAAACAATAAACACAGCATTGCACATAAAGTCTGTGTGTTTTGATTTGGGGGAGGAACCAGGAAACAGATGATGAAGCAGGAAAACAGCTGCTTCACTGTACCACACCTGAAAGAACAAACAGACCAAGGAAACATTGAATGAACCAGTGAGCACAATGGAGACAAAAACATTCAATAAAAGCATTAAAAAAAACATACACCACAATTCAGGCTGATTCAGTGCCGGCTGGGATCTTTGGATGAGTGTCGTCTGACAGGACTCCGACACAGACCCTATCAACAGGTGTGTTGTGGCATGAATGACCTCCTCACACCACACAATCTGTCTGGACTGCACGACAGCCACGGGCACAGATCCAGACTAAAGGCAGGGCTTTTCTTTACCTCCTCTGGTAGCTGTCAGACGTCCTTCTTGATCCTTTGGTTTGTCCGTCCTCCCAGAGCGTCATGGTGGATTATTCAGTAATATAAGGATTTTCATCAGGTTTGTCTTTTTGTGTTGTTCCAATGCAAACATGAGATAAACATGTGAATACCGAAACATTTGCAATTTCAATAGCTTTCTGGAAGAAGACTAGTGAAGCCATTACAGTCCCACCCAGGTAGAGGAGAGCGCAGGAGAAACAGCAGGGCCAGAGAGGAGGTCTTTGTGTTAAGCTACAGGCTAACTCACACTGACTAAAAACTGCAGTGACCAGACAACACCAAGTTCCCGACGTCTCCACATCAGGTCTCACCTGAACCTCCCACCTGGTCAAGAAAGCGCAACAAAGCTTTCTCTTCCTCAGGAAGCTGACAGACTGTCCTTCCAGCTGTTGGTGAACTCCTACAGAAGTGCTACACAGAGCTTCATCTCACTGTGACCCCCTGCCAGACCTGGACTCAGTCTACGCTGACAAAGGAACAAGGCCAGCAGCATTGCCACAGATCCCACCCCCACAAATTGTGTTGTTCCAATGCAAACATGAGAGATAAACATGTGAATACCAAAACATTTGCAATTTCAATAGTTTTCTGGAAGAAGGGTTTCATTTTCTGACCCATCTGTCCTGATGGTTCAAAGGTCAGACATGCCAGTGTCTGAGCATGGCTCTGTGCCAGCATGCTCCTGTCCTGCTGTAACAGCTGGTCGGTCCACTGTGTGCCAGACAGGCCAATGAGGATATGATCACTTCATCAGTACATGTGTTCTGCCCGCACTAGGATGTGGTTTTGATTGACAGCTCAGATGTTTACAGTAGCAGCACTGTGAAAGTGTTTCTCTTTGCATGAACGGCTGCATGACATGTGACCCTCAGTCCTACCACAACATCCGTGCTGAGAGCAGGATCTGGCTTCCTGACCCGGCTGCTGGTTTCTTCTGTGGATGAGCTCTTGCTGTCGTCTCTAAAGACCTCTGGCAGAACCCACAGGAATGGGCTGTCTCCTGTGTAGTTCTCTGATGTAGAGCAGTGCTGATGAAGCCATGGTGGAGGAGACAGAGCAGATGGAGCTGTGCAGCTCTGAAGCCGCCAGTGACTCTGCTGGTGATGTGTGGTGGTGTTTAGGGCCTTCAGGCGCTCATAGCATAGCAGGTGTCAGTGCAGTGGACACATGTAGCTCTGACCACACACTGTGACTGTCCTCCTGCTGTCAGCTGGACAAGGACCTTTTTTAAGTCTGAGTGGACTGCACCTCAGTGCAGTAAATAGTCTGTCCCCAGTGTCCTCAGTGTCCTCTCCTCTTTGTGGAGAAAGATGGTTAAGCTTGGAGGTTCAAGGCCGTACTGTCCCTGCAGCAGCTGCAGTCAGGAGTTTGGACCTCCTCTGTTGATGATCTCATGTGACTGCAGTGGATCAGTTTTAAGCAAAACACAAACATAACAGTTATTTATTGAAGAAACATGAGTTCAGCAGTTGATTCAGCAGCGTGTAGATCCAGCTTTAGCCGCCAGACACTGCAGCTTCCTGTTTGATTCCATCAGTCTGTCACATGGAGGGATTCTGATGCTTTCTTCTTCACATCATGTCTTCAGTTCATTGATGCTGTTGGACCTCACTTATGCACAGGTGGGAGCAGCTCTTCATGGCCTCTGTGCCATGTTCTTCCTGACCCTAAAACTGTCTTTGCAGACTAGTGCCTGTGCAAACAGCCTGAAGAAGACACTCCTCCATAGTGTGTCTGCAGTTGTCAGAGTCCTCTGTGAATTCTGCTCGCTGTCAGTTTATTTATTTAATCAAATAAGTCTTAACTTCCTCCTCATGTTCACACCTCTTTTATCTGCTCTATAAAGCTCATTCTGGGTTGCAGACAGCACAGTTCACCTGCACAGGTTCTACTGAGGATGAAGATCACCATGTTGCTCCTGCTGCTCCTCCTGGTTGCTTCTGTTTCCGCTCAATCGGCTGTTCAGAAGGTGGAAATCGTCTGCTCACCAAAGGAGAACGCGGGTACGGCGTGATATCATTTCTTCTCACAAACTGCTCACAGTGGTCTCTTCATCGTCTTTGTTCCTCTTTATAACCACAGCTTTAGGTTTGTTGTTACAGTTGATGTGGGTCAGCAGAGAAGCTCTTTGTCACATGCAGAAGTTGGACTGAACATAATGTAATCATGATCTCTCTCAATCAAACCAGTGGCTTTCTCCGCCTCCCTGGTGGTTGGAGGCGAGCTAACTCTTGGACCCTTTGACAAACACACGGTTCTGGTCTTCAAACACGTTGTCACCAACATTGGAAATGCCTACAGCCCAGAGACAGGTAACCATAGCAACGCCTCATCTCAGCCAGTCAGTTCAGTAAAATGTGGTTTCAGTTAGACGCTCTGTGCAGAACTCCGATGGTATTTTAAGGGCTGAGGGTAAAGACATAAAGCCATAAAACTCCTGGTAACATGTCCAAAACAATGTCCTACAGGTTTGTTCACGGCGCCGGTGACAGGAGCGTACCACTTTGAGTGGTACATAGGTGTCCACGGTCCAAGTCCTACATCTGCTGGGTTGTTCAAGAATTCAGACCAAATCTTTTTAGCGTGGGAGCAGCAGACAGCCGGCCTCTTTGGAACCGCTGCCAATGGCGTGACGCTGCAGCTGAAGGCGGGAGATCAAGTGTCTGTGCGCCTCTGGGCTGGAACCAAGATATTTGATAATCTCTATCACCACACCACCTTCAGTGGTCACCTGCTGTTCACCATGTGAGAGGGGGTCACTTCCTGTTGTAATCAGATCAGCATGAATCACTGTAACAATGTAAAGATCTCATCTTCCTCCATATGAAGAAGGATGCAGGGCAACCACTCATTCACATGTTTGAAATGTTTCCTCTGCATCTGCATCAAAACACTCTGAATGATTGACAGTGATGGAACATGTGTCTTTATCCACAGTGTGATGGTTCTGATTCTGTCTTCATTAAACAATAAACACAGCATTGCACATAAAGTCTGTGTGTTTTGATTTGGGGGAGGAACCAGGAAACAGATGATGAAGCAGGAGAACACCTGCTTCACACGCTGCAGCCTGATACAGACCTGTATCCAACCAAAACAAACCAAACCTGTTTACAGCAGCTGCAATGACCCCGAGCTGCATCACTACAACAACCAGTCTGCAGTTCTTTGAATGGAAGCCGGATACATTCAGAAAGTATTGTGATTACAGGGCTCAACAAACCTGTAACTTGATGGATGGTCAGCTGTTCAGTTTATTATCTTTGCATAAACACCATTGTAACAACATATTATGTTCCAGCAGTCACACCTCTTTCATCTCCTTTATAAAGCTCACTCAGAGTTACAGACACAGTTCACCTGTACAGGATCCACTGAGAGGATGAAGACCACCGTGATGTTCCTGCTCTGCCTTCTGGCTGGTTCTGACTCCAAGAATCAGACAAAAGCAGAAAAAGAAGTTCTTGCCCAGCAGGTGGAGTACCTCCAGCCCTGTCCCCTGAACATCCACGCTGTGCTGAGAGAGATGGCCGCCTCTCTGGCTGTTCAGAAGGAGGAGATCAAGTCCCTACAAAGAAAAGATACAGGTACATGTTACGTCAGGTAGAAGTGACAGAGATGGTTTTATGTTTTATTGAATCCAATATTTGTTCTACACTGAGTCCACCCAGCTGAGAAAGCAGCTCCAAGGTACAGCCTGAAGTCTGAACAACAGATCTGTGCTGCTGAGCTGTGTCTCAGTCCAAACATGTAACAACTTCTTTCCTCTTTTTTCCAGAACAGGTAACAAATCTGGAGAAACAGAAAACTGAGATGGACCAGCTGAAGCAGCAGCTCCAAGGTACAGTTTGAAGTCTGAACAACAGATCATGTGTGTACATATGTACAGCAGAACAACACAAAGCTTAAAATGACACTTTCCTCTCTCAGCCAAGCAGGTGGCTTTCTCAGCCTCACTGACAACAGAAAGTCAACTTACGGTCGGACCCTTCAACACTTTTACCCCTCTGATCTTCAAACATGTCGTCACAAACATCGGAAACGCCTACAGCCCACACACAGGTAACAACAGCACTGAACGTCTGCTCTCAGCTGAGGTCAGTCTGATGGTCTAACTGCTGCTTCTGTCCTCAGGTATCTTCACTGCACCTGTCAGAGGACTGTACCACTTTGAGTGGCACGTGGTTAACCATGGAGTACACCCCACAGGTGCTGTGTTGTTCAGGAATTCAGAGCACATTTATATAGCGTATGAACATCAACCGTCTCATTTCTCATCTGTCACTAATGCTGCCACACTGCAGCTGAACCCTGGAGATCAGGTGTTCCTGCGTCAGTGGTCTGACTCACAGATATTTGATAATGGAAATCACCACACCACCTTCAGTGGTCACCTGCTGTTCACCATGTGAGAGGGGGTCACTTCCTGTTGTAATCAGATCAGCATGAATCACTGTAACAATGTAAAGATCTCATCTTCCTCCATATGAAGAAGGATGCAGGGCAACCACTCATTCACATGTTTGAAATGTTTCCTCTGCATCTGCATCAAAACACTCTGAATGATCAACAGTGATGGAACATGTGTCTTTATCCACAGTGTGATGGTTCTGATTCTGTCTTCATTAAACAATAAACACAGCATTGCACATAAAGTCTGTGTGTTTTGATTTGGGGGAGGAACCAGGAAACAGATGATGAAGCAGCACCTTTTTATCTTAGTTTTATCTGCTTTTAAGGTTCACCTTTATGTCGCACCTTGTATTGAAGGTGCAGGGTGCAGGTGATACAATAAGAACCAATTTAAAGTCTGTCCACTTCCTGTTCATTCTGTACAGAAGGCTGTAGCCTGCTCTGTTTAGTCTGATTCATTACAAAGAGCAACAGACTATGAACTTACCTCCTGGTAGCTTAACACAAGGAAGAAGTGGGTGCGACGCTGAAGGTGTAGCCCGCTCTGGATCCAGGTCAAACCCACCAACAGAAACTCTTCTCTCATCCACCAGCGTAGGCCCCGCCCATTTAGGTGTACTGAAGTCGCAGGACCGATTTTCGAGCAAACCAATCAAAATAAATCTTTGTGTTTTTATGGAATAGTAAAGAAACGACTGTAACTCCACAGACTGCAGCTACAGCAGGGGTCTCTAAGCTGCGGCCCGCGAGCCGATATTTTGTGGCCCCCTACTTGAGATCAATGTTTAGTGTTAGTGTGGACGCTGTTATGATCCTGTGCTTGTTCCTGGTTTTGTATTCTTATTGTTTATCCCTCTTGTCATTTATTAGTATTTTTGAGATTTGGTTCCTCTTTCTCTGCTCTTCCTCAGTCCTTCCCTCTCTCCTTCTGTTCCTCCCTCCTCCTTCTCTGCTCCTCCTCAGTCCTTCCCTCTCTCCTTCTGTTCCTCCACCCTGATTATTAGCTCCCCCCTGATTGTGTTCACCTGTGTTTCACCCTCCTTATTTAAGCCTTGTGCTTCCCTTTGTCTTAGTCAGATCATTGTGTTTGTCACTCCCGTGCCATGAACTTCTTCTCCCCAGGTTTGTTGTATAGCTTTGTATTTTTGTTGCTCAGTCACAGTTTAGTTTGGTCTTTCTTGTACCCTGGACTGTGTTTTTGGCTTCATTAAAGCTCACCTTTGTTTAAACACCACTTTGGTCTGCATTTGGGTCCAATTTCCTCACCGAACACAACAGAATGATCTGACCTACAAATGGACCCAGCAGACCAATTAGTTGACCCGGTGGAGCTCTTTTTCAGTTGGAGGGTCTTAAACGAGCACATGGTAAGGCTCCATGATGCCGTGAACTGGGTGGACCACATGCCATCTCCCCCCTCAGATGAAAGGGAGATTCAGCAGTGGTGTGCCCACCGAATGTCCCTGCTGCTGCGCTTAGGGGACCTCCATGGGGAGATGCAGAAGCTGCGGGTTAAGATGGAGGAGGTCCTGGTCACTGAACCGTGGATGCACTCAACCTACCACCCTGTGTTCCGGAAGATGGAGGAGTTCCCCCCTCCGGTGGCTCCAGCACTCCCTGCCTGGGCCATTCGCCCAGCCCCTGCTACCCCTTCAGCTACTCCTTCCTCGCCTGTTCCTGCTTCAGCTGGCAGGTCGACGATGTCGCCCCCAGCTCATCTCTCCCTGGGTGTTCCTGCAGAGGCCGAGGGCTCCGTTCAACCCAGGGGGGCAGGTCTCCCCGCTCCGTCAGAGCTCCTCCCCGCTCCTTCAGAGGGCGGACTCCAGACGACGTCGCTCCTCCCCGCTCCTTCAGAGGGCGGACTCCAGACGACGTCGCTCCTCCCCGCTCCGTCAGAGCTCCTCCCCGCTCCTTCAGAGGGCGGACTCCAGATGACGTCGCTCCTCCCCGCTCCGTCAGAGCTCCTCCCCGTTCCTTCAGAGGGCGGACTCCTGGCGACGTCGCTCCTCCCCGCTCCGTCAGAGCTCCTCCCCGCTCCTTCAGAGGGTGGACTCCTGGCGACGTCACTTCCTCCCGAGCCACCCGAGGGTGGTCTTCCCTGTGCTGCCCCTTGTGAACTGTCCAACGAGACATTGGATTTTTTATTTTGTGGAACAGCTGTGGCTTTGACGTTGACTCTGGGGATAGTCTATTCGGATTATGTTGGACTTTCAGCCTCAGCCTCCTGTTCGGTCCTGGGTCACAGTCCTGACCCAGTAGAACCTTCAGCCGTTGTGACCGGTCTAGTCACCGAAGTTTCCTCGTCTCTGGTTTCCTGTCCGGTCCCCGGAGGGTCCTCGTCTCTGGTTTCCTGTCCGGACCCCGGAGGGTCCTCGTCTCTGGTTTCCTGTCCGGACCCCGGAGGGTCCTCTGCCTTGGCCTCGTCTTCGGCTCTGGCCTCCTGTCCGGACCCTGGAGGGTCCCCGGCCTCGTCCTCGCTGGTGTTCTTCCGCCCTGACCCTGGAGGGCCCGCGTCTCCGTCTCTGGTGGTCTTCCGCCCGGACCCTGGAGGGTCCGCCTCCTGTCCGGACCCTGGAGGGTCCCCGGCCTCGTCCTCGCTGGTGTTCTTCCGCCCTGACCCTGGAGGGCCCGCGTCTCCGTCTCTGGTGGTCTTCCGCCCGGACCCTGGAGGGTCCGCGTCTCCGTCTCTGGTGGCCTTCCGCCCGGACCCTGGAGGGTCCGCGTCTCCGTCTCTGGTGGTCTTCCGCCCGGACCCTGGAGGGTCCGCATCTCCGTCTCTGCTGGCCTTCAGCCCGGACCCCGGAGGGTCCAGCTCCCTGTCCCTGCTGGCCTTCAGCCCGGACCCCGGAGGGTCCAGCTCCCTGTCCCTGCTGGCCTTCAGCCCGGACCCCGGAGGGTCCAGCTCCCTGTCCCTGCTGGCCTTCAGCCCGGACCCCGGAGGGTCCAGCTCCCTGTCCCTGCTGGCCTTCAGCCCGGACCCCAGAGGGTCCAGCTCCCTGTCCCTGCTGGCCTTCCGACCGGACCCCGGAGGGTCCAGCTCACTGTCTCTGCTGGTCTTCCGACCGGACCCTGGAGGGCCCATGACTCCGCCTCCACTGGCCTTTTGCCCTTCTCCCTGCCTCTGTTGGGCGTCTGTCAGGACCCAGAAGGCCCCAACCCCTGAGTGTTTTGGCCCCCTGGCCATTTTGACTCTGTTTTGCCCCCCTGGCCATTTTGACTCTGTTTTGCCCCCCTGGCCATTTTGACTCTGTTTTGGCCCCCTGGCCATTTTGACTCTGTGGCCTTTGGCCATTTCTGTACCTCGTCGTCCTCCTGAACTTTTGCCCATTGGGTCACCCTTTGTTGAACTTTGGCTCCTTGTAATTTTGTTTTGGTCCCTCCTCCGGGCCTCCCCCCTCCCTCCCGGCTCAGCTGCGCCTTTTGGTTTTCTTTCCTGGGACGTCTGGGAGCCGTCCCTTGAGGGGGGGGTACTGTTATGATCCTGTGCTTGTTCCTGGTATTGTATTCTTATTGTTTATCCCTCTTGTCATTTATTAGTATTTTTGAGATTTGGTTCCTCTTTCTCTGCTCTTCCTCAGTCCTTCCCTCTCTCCTTCTGTTCCTCCCTCCTCCTTCTCTGCTCCTCCTCAGTCCTTCCCTCTCTCCTTCTGTTCCTCCACCCTGATTATTAGCTCCCCCCTGATTGTGTTCACCTGTGTTTCACCCTCCTTATTTAAGCCTTGTGCTTCCCTTTGTCTTAGTCAGATCATTGTGTTTGTCACTCCCCGTGCCATGAACTTCTTCTCCCCAGGTTTGTTGTATAGCTTTGTATTTTTGTTGCTCAGTCGCAGTTTAGTTTGGTCTTTCTTGTACCCTGGACTGTGTTTTTGGCTTCATTAAAGCTCACCTTTGTTTAAACACCACTTTGGTCTGCATTTGGGTCCAATTTCCTCACCGAACACAACAGACGCACATTTTCTCACGCACACTTTGTGCTGAGGCTCATCCTGTGCAGTTCATTTTTATTATTAATTGCTCGTCAGTATTTCTCTGATATTTAGTTTGGGATTTTTTGAGGAGTGGCAGCCTCCGTTCTGTCTCTACATGCTCGCACATTTCTCCGCTGCTCTCCGTACTGTGCACAGAGGAGTTCCGCCCCAACACACACACACAGGCGTGCACACAAACACACACACACACACACACAGGCGTGCACACAAACACACACACACACACACACACACAGGTGTGCACACACACACACAGGTGTGCACACAAACACACACACAGGTGTGCACACACACACACAGGTTGCACACAAACACACACACAGACACACAGGTGTGCACACACACACACACAAACACACACACACACACACAGGTGTGCACACAAACACACAAACACACACACAGGCGTGCACACAAACACACACACAGGCGTGCACACACACACACACACACACAGGTGTGCACACACACACACACACACACATGTGAGCGCACTGCACGAGTGGACAGAGAGCGCGCATTGAAAACTGTGCCAAGCGACGCGCTGTCTGTTGGACAGGTCTCAGCAGCCTGGCTGCTGGTCTGTTGACGGTGTTTGTTTTCAGGTGCTGCGTGATCTCTGTGCGCCTGTAGCAGTGCTCCGTCAGAATATAGTCCCAGAATAGATCAAACTAGTAGATTGCCGAGATGCTAGTTGAATAGAACCCGTGTTCCCAGTAGCTGCCCTCACTGTAAACAAGCTGCACACATGTGGCATGTGTCTGTGTGAGGAGCAGCCGACATTTCATTTCTATTCACAACTGATTCTGTTATTCTACATAAATGTCATTGTCTGTACTGTATCCCAAAGGTACACTAAATCACTCATTAAGGAATATGACGTGCAGGTTTTATCCAGTAAACAATGTTTGGCTTTATCTCAGTGAAACTGAGGGAAATTCAGCCCCAGGAAAATCACTGCTTATCAATTAATCATTAATCAATCGATAAGGTCAGTGAACTAACGATTAATGAATTAATCAATAATTTGCATCCTTATTCTGACCTGTTATTAACACAGATTGAGAAGATTGGACCAGTTGTACTTTTTTTGTGGAATACTTGAGGCCCAGCCTGACCCAGACTCTACCCCCCCAGGTAAGTTGACCCCTGAGCTAGGGGGGCTGTGCTGACAGTCCTGGGTGTAAAGGTCTTACATGGTATTTTTCTAGATTTGAAAAGTTACGTTAAAAATGGAAAGTGGAACTTTATTATACTCCGTCATTGTTTGGGACCTTTTCTTTAAATGAGCTTCAAATGTTCACTCGGATGCAGCGATGGGCACATGATAACCCAGGTCATGGTCAGCTCCGCGTCACATGACGTCAGCGTCACATGACGTCAGCATCACAGCCACCATGTTTTATTGCTCTGACCTCGGCCACAGTACAAACACCCTGTGAACACACCCCGACCAGAAGCCACACACACCAGGCTCACTGCAGCCACATCAGACTGCAGAGGAGTCAGAGCTCCTACTCGGCTCTACAGCGCCCCCTGCTGGTCGTTCCCCTTCATAACACAGAAGTTATTCTACATGTATTGTTGTTTATTTTTTTATTAGCCGAATATAAAAGACGCGTTCGCTGCTTTAGTTCAAATGTTTGAACAATACGTACGTGGTGCGTTTATTGTTTTATTGTCTATATTATATTGGTTTAATGGAAAGTTTGGTGTTAATAACATTAACGCTTGTAAGTTTATTTAAATGGATGTTTCTGTGCATATTTTCGTAGCCGAATATAAAAGAGGTTCTGGTTCTTTGACTTGAAGTAATAACAGAGCGTTTCCGTGGTGTGTGTAAAGAAGCTAAATTAAAATTAGACAGTTTCCGGTGGTAGTTTGGTATTGAAGTGGGTTTTGCTAAGCTAACCCTAACGGAGCTAGCGTTAGCATGCCTCCGTTAAAAGCACGTTCCAGCACTCGGCCTGATCTTTTCAATTGCCTGAGCTCATGTCAGGGGGGTTGTGAGACGGAGGACACAAATGCAGAGTTAGGTGAAAGCAAACTCAGAGTTTAATTCAAGCAAGGTTTGGTACACAGGAGTTCAGTCCACGAGGCAGAGGTAATCCAAAAAGGCAAAGGCAAAATGCAGTAGTCAAGTCCAATCCAAGTCACACACAAGAGAATCCAAAACTTACTCGAAAAGACGTAGGGAAACTTACTCGAAAACACGTAGGGAAAAAACACAAGAATCCAAAACTTACTCGAGAACACGTACGGAAAAATCACAAGAGCAGAAAGGCTACTTGGACGGCTGTGTCGCATGGAAGACTCACAAGACGAACTGGCAACAAGGGGCAGGAAACACACAGGCTTTATACACAGGAGGGCGGGAAGACAATTGGACACAGGTGAAGCACATTAGGGCGGAGCAGGTAATCACAGGTGGGGGAAGGGAGCACACATGAGGAAGGGGAAGTAAACAGAACTGAAACACAAGGGGAAGATCGAGTTTCAAAATAAAACAGGAAGTGACTAGTAAAACTAGAACTAATACAAACAGAAAATGAACTACAAAATAAAAGACCTGGCTGAAACCATGACAGTACCCCCCCCTCAAGGAACGGCTCCCAGACGTTCCACTAGAAACCACGAGTCTGAACAAAAATACAGGGAGCAAAAAATCAGTCTAATAAGGGTCCAGAAAACAAAAACTCAGAAAACTGGGTAGAGACCCAGCGTGACGAAGTCTGGGGGGGCTCAGAGAGCAAGGCCAGAGGCTGAGAAGGCCGAGATTTCCCAGGGTCGAGAGAAACGGCGGGGGAACACCAGAGACGAGGTTGCAGACCCTCCAGGGTCTGGGCGGAAGAACAACAGAGATAGAGACGCGGCCCCTCCAGGGTCCGGGCGGGAAAACAACAGAGATGGAGACGCGGCCCCTCCAGGGTCCGGGCGGAAGACCACCAGCGATGACGAGACGACGGACCCTCCTGGGTCCGGGCGGAAGACCACCAGCGATGGAGACGCGGACCCTCCTGGGTCCGGGCGGAAGACCACCAGCGATGGAGACGCGGACCCTCCTGGGTCCGGGCGGAAGACCAACGAGGACGAGACGACGGACCCTCCTGGGTCCGGGCAGAAGACCAGCAAGGAAGGCGAGGCGGACCCTCCTGGGTCCGGGCAGAAGACCAGCGAGGACGAGACGACGGACCCTCCTGGGTCCGGGCTGAAGACCAGCGAGGAAGGCGAGGCGGACCCTCCTGGGTCCGGGCAGAAGACCAGCGAGGAAGGCGAGGCGGACCCTGCTGGGTCCGGGCAGAAGACCAGCGAGGAAGGCGAGGCGGACCCTCCTGGGTCCGGGCAGAAGACCAGCGAAGACGATGGGACTGACCCACCAGGTTCAGGGCAGAAGGTCGGCGGAGATGAGGAGGCTGACCCACCAGACGAGGAGGCTGACCCTCCAGGGTCAGGGCAGAAGGTTGGCGGAGACGAGGCTGTGGACCCTCCCGGGTCCGGGCAGAAGGTCGGCGGAGACGATGAGGCTGTGGACCCTCCCGGGTCCGGGCAGAAGGTCGGCGGAGACGATGAGGCTGACCCACCAGGGTCAGGGCAGAAGGTCGGCGGAGACGAGGCTGCGGACCCTCCAGGGTCCGGGCAGAACGCCGGCGAGGATGAGACAGAAGACCCTCCAGGGTCCAGACTGGAGACCGGCGCTGGAGCAGAAGACCCTCCAGGGTCCAGACAGGAAGCCAGAACCGAAGACGAACCGAAGACGAGGCAGAAGACCCTCCAGGGTCCAGACTGGAAGCCAGAGCCGAAGACGAGGCAGAAGACCCTCCGGGGTCCAGACAGGAAGCCAGAACCGAAGACGAGGCAGAAGACCCTCCGGGGTCCAGACTGGAAGCCAGAGCGGGGGACCCTCCGGGGTCCCGACAGGAAACCAGAGCGGGGGACCCTCCGAGGTCCCGACAGGAAACCAGAGCCGGGGACCCTCCGGGGTCCCGACAGGAAACCAGAGCCGGGGACCCTCCGGGGTCCGGACAGGAAACCAGAGCCGAGGACCCTCCGGGGTCCGGACAGGAAACCAGAACTGAGGGAGGACCACCGGCGTCGGAACTGAAGACCAGAGGCGAAGGACCACCGGCGTCGGGACTGGGACTCGGGAGCGGTGGACCACCGGGGTCGGAACAGGGACTCGGGAGCGGTGGACCACCGGCGTCAGGGGTGGAGACCAGAGGCGAGGGACCACCGGGGTCGGAACAGGGACTCGGGAGCGGTGGACCACCGGGGTCGGAACAGGGACTCGGGAGCGGTGGACCACCGGGGTCGGAACAGGGACTCGGGAGCGGTGGACCACCGGGGTCAGGACAGGAAGCCGGGGACGGAACCCCACCAGGCTGAGGGCTGGAACTTGGGGACGGAACCCCACCATGACTTGGACAGGAAACTGGGGTTGGGGGTTCCCCAGTGACAAAATCAGTCGCTGGGGCTGAGGGTCAGGGCGTGGACCCAGAACAGATGGCCCTCCAAGGTCAAGGCTGGATGCACCCCCTGCATCCAGACAGATGGCCTCCAGTGTCTCTGCCACTCCAGTCTTGGCAGGAAGTCCTCTGCGGGGGGCACTGGAGGTTTCAGGGGCAGGTGGCGATGTCTGGAGCCCGCTCTCTGGCCAAGACGGGAGGAGCGACGACGTCTGGAGCCCGCCTCCGGGCGGAACCGGAAGTGGCGACGTCGTCGGGAGCCCGCCTCCAGGCAGAACCGGAAGTGGCGACGTCGTCGGGAGCCCGCCTCTGGGCGGAACCGGAACTGGTGACGTCGTCAGGAGCCCGCCTCTGGGCGGAACCGGAACTGGTGACGTCGTCAGGAGCCCGCCCTCTGGCCGAGACGGGAGGAGCGACGTCGCCTGGGACCCGCCCTCAGGCAGCAGAAAATCCCCAGATGAGTCGTGGACTGGTTGGGGGAACCATGAGGGCAGAAAAGAGGCCACAGGAGCAGTGAGCTCATCCATCTCCTGGAAAGGCCTTAGAAAATGGAGGTGGAGCCAAGGCTCAGCATTTAGCGCTTGGCTCATCCCTGTTCTCAGTACCTCTTTCCAGTTCCACATCTCCCCCAACTGCTTTAGCAGGACAACCCTGCGGTTAACCAACCGCCACATCTCCTCGTGGTCTATGGGAGGGGACGGCAGATTGTCCACCCGGTCTAACTCGGCCTGAACAGTTTCCCAAAGCCGGTAGACCTTCCTCCAGAGATGCACCATCTTAAATGGCGATTCCAGAGGGCTTTGGCTCGAAACAGCCGCTCCGACTGCTTCCATGTCTGCTGCGTCCTTTAATGGCCAGTTCGTAATGTCAGGGGGGTTGTGAGACGGAGGACACAAATGCAGACTTAGGTGAAAGCAAACTCAGAGTTTAATTCAAGCAAGGTTCGGTACACAGGAGTTCAGTCCACGAGGCAGAGGTAATCCAAAAAGGCAAAGGCAAAATGCAGTAGTCAAGTCCAATCCAAGTCACACACAAGAGAATCCAAAACTTACTCGAAAAGACGTAGGGAAAAAACACAAGAATCCAAAACTTACTCAAGAACACGTACGGAAAAATCACAAGAGCAGAAAGGCTACTTGGACGGCTGTGTCGCATGGAAGACTCACAAGACGAACTGGCAACAAGGGTCAGGAAACACACAGGCTTTATACACAGGAGGGCGGGAAGACAATTGGACACAGGTGAAGCACATTAGGGCGGAGCAGGTAATCACAGGTGGGGGAAGGGAGCACACATGAGGAAGGGGAAGTAAACAGAACTGAAACACAAGGGGAAGATCGAGTTTCAAAATAAAACAGGAAGTGACTAGTAAAACTAGAACTAATACAAACAGAAAATGAACTACAAAATAAAAGACCTGGCTGAAACCATGACAGCTCATCAGTGAACCAGGGGGCTGAGCGTGTAAACGTAACAGTTCGGGTCTTTTGTGGGGCGTGGATGTCCAGTAGGGCAGTAAGGCTGTCGTTGTAAAAGTCAGTTAAGTCATCTATTGATGGTTGTGGAGGTGGTTGAAGGTGCTGTAGATCCAAACTGAGGGAGATGGAGTCAATGTTTTTGATGTTTCTGAAGGTGATGCAACGTTGTGGTTTAGTGGGGAAAGGTAGAGGAGGCAGCTTCATGATGACGGCTAGATGGTCTGAGACACCTAGGTCATGTACATGAAGCTCAGCAATGGAGGTGATGTTGGTGATGACAAGGTCCAAGGTGTGCCCCCGGTTATGTGTAGGGGCATCAACAAGCTGCTGGAGGTTCAGGCAATCCAGAACCTGCCTGAGCTCAGCAGCGTGGCGACAGGTATTTGAATCCATGTGGATGTTAAAATCACCAAGAACAATAATATTTGTGGATGTCATGCAGACTGAGGAGAGGAGGTCGTATAGTTCAGATAAAAACATTGAGTGTGGTTTAGGAGGGCGATAGATGAGTAGAACAGTGCACGGCAGTGGGTGTTTAAATTTAAAAGCTAGGCTTTCAAAAGAGCAGAAACTGGGGATAGACAGAGGGGTTATGTCAATGCTTTTGTGGTATATAGCAGCCAGGCCCCCACCACGTCCAGTTCTGCGTGCACTGTCTAGATAGCTGTATCCATGGGGGCATGCCTCATTTAGAGCTGAGTAAACATCTGGTTGTTGCCATGTCTCTGTGAGGCATAAGATGTCTATCCCTTTCTCCACAATGTGTTCATGGATGAGAGCAGATTTATTTGACAAGGATTGTACATTGAATAGTTCCACAGTGGCAGCGCGGGTTGACTGGTGTTTGTTAAGTGGCCGGAGAACGCTGTAATCCACTCCGGGATTTCGGCCCCGCCCGAGGAACGGGAGCCTGTCGTTTTTATTCTCAGTAGTGGTTTTGCTCTGATGACGTTTGTGATGACGTGCCATGTGTGCGACGGATTGTGAAGCAGTCCAGAGTGATGGAATCATGGACTCACTGTGTTTGGACAAGACAAACCGGCGACGAGAACCTCTGTGGATGTAGCGTGGTCGGTGATGAAGTCCCAGTTGAGCGATGGTGGCGATGTCTTCGGGATACTGGTGTTGCTGAGTCTCCGGAGTTGCAAGGCCGAGTAAGTCAGCATGTTGTCGACTGGTCCTGTTCACCAGTTGTGTGTTGCTGTCAACAGTCTAGGGACACAGTGTTGCAAGACAGCTATGCAGAGAATGAATGGTCCAGACGATTGTCCGAGGGTTCAACTGCCGGTTTGTTACATGAACTTTGCTGGGACTATGGACGCTGGATGAGGCTCGGTCTAGCATCAATTTTGTGCAGTGCCAGAGGGGTGCTTGCTTGCTAGCCACCAGATGTTACCATTTCATTTGAAAGCTGGCGAAAGTGGTCCGTATTGTGTAAGGAGTTATTATATTGGTTTTGACGGCGGTAAAGACGTAGTTGCGGGGGAAAAGCGGCGAACACACAGCGCCAGCGTCCTCTCCCCTCGCCTGTTTTGTCGACACCTGACTACATCCGACACCTGACTACATGAAGATTCTCCTAATGCTTAAGCACTGCTGGGCTGCAGATCAGCTTTCCCTAAATCTAGACAGGACGACTCATAATCATTTGCTCTTGAATCCAGACAAAACTGAGGTCATTGTGTTTGGATCTAAACACTTCAGGAATGGATGAGCTGTTCATGTTGTTACTCTGGATGTCATTTTGTCCTCTGTGAGGACCCTCAGAGTCTTGTTGAGCAGGGTTTGTCCTTTTATGTGAGAGGTGCTTGACAGCTAAAGACTCTTCTACTTACTCTGGGAAACACAAGTAGACCTGCAGTCTCACAGTGGGCTGTTCTTCAGGGACTGCGTGGTGCCATCAGGCCCAGCCGGTGCTTTGCTTCTTACGTACTTTGAACTTTGAGGAGGGATATGATCCGTGCTGCTGGTTCCTGTCAGTACTCGGGCTGCAGTGTTCTGGAACCCAAACTGGGATCTGGTTTCACAGGAGAAGGGTCTGATAACTAAAGGCCCGGTTCCCATTCTGCTTCTGAAGATCCTAGGAACCACAACTGAACCAGCACCATGAGAGCAGAGCCTTCTGTGGGGATTGTATGGTGCTGTTGGGTCCTGAAATGTGATGCTGTTTGGTCTCTGAGGGCCTTGTGGGTGAGGAGGAGGAGGATATGATCCGTGCTGCTGGTTCCTGTCAGTACTCGGGCTGCAGTGTTCTGGATCAGCTGCAGACTCCTCAGAGAGCGACCTGGGCGTCCTGATAATGATCAGTTACAGCGGTCCAGCCTAGAAGAGACAAAGACATGGACTAGTGTCTGAGTCAGCATGCTCCTGTCCTGTCTGTAACAATAACAGGTTCTGGCCACACTAGGATGTGGTTTTGATTGACAGCTTGGCACTCGGCTGAGCCGGACCTTCAGTAAACATCCAGCAGTCGGCCTGTCAGCTCAGATGTTTACAGTAGCAGCACTGTGAAAACTCAGAAACACAAAGAAAACAAGAAGTCACAATGTGGACTTGGACTGACTCTTAATGCTGAGGCAACACTAACTCACATCAACATCAACATGTGCTAGCTCTGTCCTTTAGCGACTTTAGCATCAATGCAGAGTTAACACTAACACTGCTGAGTCAGCAGATGTGTGCAGGCCAACGTGTCTGACTCCAACACATGAATCATAGCAACACTTCTCCAAACAACAACACAGCACATCAGTGCATCCACACTGCTAGCTGAAGCTGTGCTTTTAGCTTTTTTCTGCAGACAGTAAAGAGCATCCAGCCAGATGGAAGATCACTGTACAGGTGATAGAAGGAACTACATGTCAGCATCAGGCTATTTTATACAGCTTTCATACGTGATGCTGAATTTAAACCAGTGGACACTGCAGCATTCAGTCTGCCAATGAACACCTGTCCCACAGAACCAAGACGGTCTGAGATCTTCAACAGAGGAGGCCCAAACTCCTGACTGCAGCTCTGGACCTGTAGCAAGAGACCACTTCAAACAAGCAGCCAGATCCTGGTCTCAGCACGGATGTTGTGGTAGGACTGAGGGTCACATGTCATGCAGCCGTTCATGCAAAGAGAAACACTTTCACAGTGCTGCTACTGTAAACATCTGAGCTGTCAATCAAAACCACACCCTAGTGCGGGCAGAGCACATGTACTGATGAAGTGATCATATCCTCATTGGCCTGTCTGGCACACAGTGGACCGACCAGCTGTTACAGCAGGACAGGAGCATGCTGGCACAGAGCCATGCTCAGACACTGGCATGTCTGACCTTTGAACCATCAGGACAGATGGACCCTTCAGACCAGAAGAGTCCCACAGTGCCTGGAGTCAAAGGTCATCAATACATGAACACACATGTGAATCAATAAATACAGAACCAAACCACTTATGTGGGGCAGGGTTGTGAGCGCAGCACCATGGCCTCAGGCTTGAAGCTGCTGATCCTTATCCCAGCTGCTTCGCACTCGGCTGCCTGATTCCATGAGACTAAACAGGACAACAGGAAATCCTGTGGTTCCTAAACTGGACCCCCTCCAGCCTAGAAACTCTGTCCATAACAATTATGTCCACCGTCCACATTTATTCATTTAAATATTTGCATCACATTTATATAGTTCCAAGAATTTTGAAAAACAGCTGATGTTTGTGAACACTTTCAGTCTGGTTTTAGGCCTCTCCACAGCACGGAGACTGCTCTTTTAAAAGTTTAAAGATCTGTTCTTAAACCTTGATACTGGCAACTGTGCCATTTTAATCCTGCTTGATTTGACTGCAGCCTTCGACACAGTTGATCATAAAATTCTTCTGTGGCACCTAGAGCACTGTGTTGGCTTAAAAGGCACTGTCCTAAGGTGGTTCGAGTCGTATCTCACAGACAGGTCATTTTCTGTCCAAATGGGGCAGTTGTCCTCCTCAGTGGCCCCTCTGACCTGCGGGGTCCCGCAGGGGTCAGTTCTGGGTCCACTCCTATTCTCCCTGTATGTGCTCCCACTGGGATCCATATTCAGGAAGCATGGCATCTCCTTCCACTGCTTCACTGATGATGTGCAGGTGTATCTACCGCTAAAGGTTCCAGCCAAAGAATCTCTTCAGGCCATGATAAACTGCATGAGCGATATTTTTATTTGTTTTTAAATGTCTCAATGGGCTAGCCCCCGAGTACCTATCAGACCTTGTCAGGCTGCATAGGCCCTCCAGAGACTTCCACTGAGCCAATCTGATGGTCCTGGAGGTTCCTAGATCGAAACTGAGATCCAGAGGTGACCGAGCCTTCTCAGTGGCAGCTCCCACTCTCTGGAACTCACTGCCCTTAGCTGTGCAGACTGCAAATAGCCTGTCCTCTTTTAAATCCTTGCTACAATGTGGTATTTACAATGTGGCTTTCTTGTGGTCGTCTAGACGGTCTTGTGGTATTTACAATGTGGCTTTCCTCTTGACCGACAGAGGGGAGGCCCCCTTTTCTCTTGTCCTCCCTTCAGGCCTGGTCAGCAGCCTATGAACCTCACGATATCTGAAGTGTAACCTTGTAGGTTGCAGCAGTGGGGAGACCTCTGTCTGACACAGAACTGGGAGGGGAGGAGCCTGTGACCTTGGAGCTATGAGTGTGTGCCTGCAATAGGGCCATGGTGCTCTTCTTGGTGTGCATCTGAAGCAGCCCAGACATCTGTTTGTAACCCAGCATTTGCCTTTAGTAAATAGTTAAATCTGTCCGCTCTCTTCCTCATCAAACCAACTCGGGGAGGGGACTGAAGAATTCCAAGGGGCTCACCTCGACAAGCCTCAGTGTGGAAATATGTATCAAATATGTATATTAGACCCAGACTCTGATGATGATCGCGCTGTAATCATTACTGGTTGAGGGTGCCAGCAGAGACAAGACAGGAGACAACTATTGTAGTCCCCCACCAACAGCCCGCAATCAATCGCCCGACTCTAGTACCTGTAAATCATCATTTTATCTCCATTAAATCACATGCAGTGAGGAGCAGCTTCAGAGCGCCCTCTGGCGGCTGGTCACTGCACACTGACGTCAGCAGGAAGCTAAAGCAAAGGTCCGTTCATCCTTCAACGTTACATCATCATCTTGTTCTGAAACAGGTCCACAGACTTCCACATGACGTCACATGTGTTCTATATTTACAGGATCATGTGTGTGATATGATGCAGTTATTATTTATGATGCTGTCTTCAGACACACAGTGAAGTCAGCCATGTTTCTCAGGATCACCAGCCTGTTTGGCCACCAGGGGGCGCTGAGGCTGCCAGTGTGTCCCTGTCACAACCCTTCACTCCAACAACCACAGTAACACAAACTGAGAGCAGACTGCACAACAACAGTAACCTTACACCTCAGAGCAGCAGCAGCAGGCCCACGCCTGAAGTCCAAAACATATTCAATCCAGCCAGAATAAACTCAACTCAACTCAGCTTTATTTATAGAGCACTTTAAAATCAACCCTGTTGGCCAAAGTGCTGTCCACCAATACAAAAGCATATAAAACACATGAAGATAAAGAACAATAAAAACATGAAACAGTAACAACGTCTCAGACTGAGTTAAAAGCCAAAGAGAAGAGGTGTGTTTTCAGAGAGGATTTAAAAGCTGCAGGAGAGTCAGCCGGCCTGATGTGCAGGGGCAGGTTGTTCCAGAGTTTGGGGGCAGTGACTGCGAAGGCACAATCACCTCTGGATTTCCTCTTTGTTTTTGGGACTATTAAAAGAGACTGATCTGCCGACCTGAGAGAGCGTGAGGGAGCGTGTGGCTGAAGCAGGTCGGACAGATACTGTGGGGCGAGGCCATGAAGACATTTAAAAACAAATAAAAGAGTTTTAAAATCAATCCTAAAATGCACTGGGAGCCAATGAATGGAAGCTAAAACCGGAGTGATGTGCTCACTTTTTTTGGTACCTGTTAAAAATTAAATGACATTTCAGTCAAAAGACTAAAATAAAAACTAAATCAAACATTTTAAACCCGAAAAGAAAAGCGCCGTGACAGACATGTGACGACTCAGCTTTCATAAACAAGCACATGACAGACCTGTTTTTCTCTCACCAACGTGATGAAGACGTTTCCTCTTTGAGCTGCCATCAACATGTTTTCAAAAAAGATGAGGAAGCACACGAAGTAAGTCGAAACGGGGGAAACCCGCGATGGGCCTTATCAATGGCTTAAAAATGTGAGCTGCCATCAACAACATGTGTTCAAGGAAATGAGGAAGTACACAAAGCATGGACGTCACTAGGGTTGACAGATAGGGGGGGCTAATCACCAACCACCACCAAACCCCACCCGTTGATTTTTTTTTCCGGCGGGGGGGGGGGGGGGGGGGGGGTAATTTGCGTAAGAAACACAAATAAGTATAACAAAATACATATTTACACATTATGATTACTTCATTTCTTAATGTCATTATATATATTATTTTTCAGATGGTTCCAGATGCTCCAGGTAATTTCCCACAGATTTGTCCCACAATGGGCAAATTGCGTTTTTGCAACAGCACAGTTACAGCAAGCAAAAGATAAGAAAAGCTATATACATAATAAAATAAACTACTAATAAACTATTATGCAATACAATCAAAAAAGACTTACAGATTATCAATTACTGCACAGATGAGTGGAGGTAGAAGTGGTTTGTAGAAAACTGTACATAGTGCATCAAAAGAACAAATAAGTAATTTATTGTATAGTGTGCTGTGTGAACATTGCACCTATCAACCACCAATCCAGCTGTTCATCTGTGGAAAAAAACTTCTGCCAGTGACTCTGAAACAGCATCTCAGTCTATAATCTTTTCTTTCAGAAATAGTCGCGCTGTAAATGTCTCTTTTGTCCCTGCAATAGTTGTGTGGCAAAAGTTGAAAAATGAAGCTGCGCTACATGAAAGAAGCGCTGTTTACTGTGAGCGTCTGAGAGCGAGCTCCCCTGTTCATCCGGAACGTCTTCGACGTAACATCCGGGTTAGCGTAACAAAACAGCACCGCTAATAAGTCAAATAAAAGTTTCCAGTAAGAAATAACAGTGTATAACAGGGGTATGCAGAACAATGCACCTTCCGGCTGAGATAACAGTCCGCTACGCGTCTATTGCGTTCAGGGCCGCTTTTCAGACGTGTAGACGACTCAGCTAGTTAGTGGAGATACTTCTCTTGTCTTCAGAAGACATCTTTGAAAACCCACGTCAGAGGCACAAGGCTCTACAATTGGATATTTGAGCCCCTTGTGATATCGCTCGATGGTCCGATTGGACACTGACTTGCCCGTAGAATAATACAGCCAGTCTACATCACACAGACATGCCTGAAGTGTCCTCTTTCCGAGGAAAGAAACAGAACGTCTCTAGTTATTATTTTCCTGATATATGAGTGACTTTGTAAGACATATGTTCTCATGTTGTATACGACGTGGTCAACTCCGAAATAATCAAGCCCCAAATTATAGGGGGGCTTTGGATTATTTTAGGGAGGCTGAAGCCCCCCTAAAATAGGGCTAGCGACGTCAACGACACAAAGTATGAGGGCTTAAAAACAAAAACTCACACGAACCTGATTTATGGTTTTAATCAATTTTTTTCCTGCTTTCCTAAAAACACATTTTGGACATGACTCTTAGTGTGGGCTGTTTTTCAGGACTATCTCCCACTAACTGGCCTGTTATCGATGGATGGATTCATGTTAGCGAACAGCAGCTTGTGCTGATGTTGTCATGACAATGAAAACTCATCACGTCTTTGTCTCCGTTCACAAAACTTTATTTTCTAGGAAAAATAATTTCATTCATGTCTCAGCATCTGACAGCAGGCTTCAGAGAGGAGGCAGCACCGCCGCCTCTTCTGACACGAGGGAGGTGGAGGAGGCGGGGTCGAGCTAAGCTAAGCTAGGCTAAAGCGAGCCCAGCTGTTCAGTTGCAGTAGTTCTGCAGGTCCAAGATGGTGCAGGGTTTGTGGCAGCACTGCTCCACGATGCCTCGCTTCACCATCATCTCCATCTGGTCCTTGAAAACGAACTCGGTCACCTTGTTGTCGCCGCCCGGTGCCGCAGCTCCACTCGCCTTTGGAGGGAGGAAACCTGATGGAGCAGAAAGATGGGTGGGTGTTCAGAGAGGGACGCACAGACCCCAGCAGGGTATCTGCAGGGTTAAGGAAGCCATGTTTAACCTTTTTGATGCCGGCTTGATCAAATTTAAGACCTTCCATTCACAAAATGCAATACAGCGCAGATACCCTGCCCAGACCAAAACCCTCTGTAGGAGGAGGATGTGAAGCATATGATTTAAAAAAACAACCACAAGATGACACAAAGCGTCTTAACGTTACACAAAACAGACACACAAACACGATCACAGAGACACTCAGTGACCCTGAAGACTGTCAGGGTTCTTCAGGAGGAGGACACAAATGCAGAGGCATGGAGCGGTTAAGGTTAACAAAAGGCTCATTTATTTAAAGCTAGGAGGGCAAAACCATACAAAAACCAAAAATCACACTTTGAGTGGCAAAACTAGATTAAGGCAACAGGCACATAGCTTAAAAAGGCAAGAACAAAAAACATGGCATGAACAAGGCTACTACCTGGAGCACCCCGAGGTCAGGCAGAGATGCATGGTAGGCGAGGAACAAGGCATGGCATGGCATGGACAAGACATGGACAGAAACAAACCCTACACTGGATGAGACGACCTAGCAAAGACAGAGGGGAAGACACAGACTATATACAAAGGGACCAGGGAAGACAACGAGGCACAGGTGGCACACATTAGGGCAGGGCAGGTGATCACATAAGGAGGGAAAACACAGGAAGTAAAACACAAGACAATGCACAAGGAGGGCATGACTATGAAAATAAAACAGGAAGCAGGGGGTCTAGGCGGAAGCACAGCGTGGACATGGCTGAGGACCCTCCAGGGTCCGGGCAGAAGACCAACGAGGACGAGGCTGCGGACCCTCCAGGGTCCGGGCAGAACACCAGCGAGGACGAGGCTGCGGACCCTCCAGGGTCCCAACAGGAAGCCAGAGCCGAAGACAAGGCAGGGGACCCTCCAGGGTCCCGACAGGAAACCAGAGCAGAGGACCCTCCAGGGTCCAGACAGGAAACCAGAGCAGAGAACCCTTCAGGGTCCAGACAGGAAACAAGAGCAGGGGACCCTCCAAAGTCCAGACAGGAGCCGAAGGCTGGGGGCCCCCCAGGATCAGGGTTGGAAGCCAGAGTTGGGGGTTCCCCATTGACTGGACCAGTTGCTGGGGCTGAGGGTCCTTCTAGGTCAGTGTCTCCAGTGTCTCTGCCACCCCTGTCTTGGCAGGAAGTCCTCTGCGGGGGGCACTGGAGGTCTCTGGGGCAGGTGGCGATGTCTGGGGCCCGCCCTCTGGCCAAGACGGGAGGAGCAACATCGTCTGGGGCCCGCCCTCTGGCCGAGAGGGGGGGAGCGACGTCGTCTGGGGCCAGACAGGAAAGCAGAACAGAGGACCCTCCAGGGTCCGGACAGGAAACAAGAGCAGGGGACCGTCCAAGGTCCAGACAGGAGCCAAAGGCTGGGGGCCCTTCAGGATCAGGGTTGGAAGCCAGAGTTGGGATTTCCCCATTGACTGGACCAGTCGCTGGGGCTGAGGGTCCTTCTGGGTCAGGCCGAGGACCCAGAGCTGAGGACCCTCCCAGGTCAAGGCTGGATGCTTCCCCAGCATGGCCTCAGGAGACAGGTGGCCTCCAGTGTCTCTGCCACCCCTGTCTTGGCAGGAAGTCCTCTGCGGGGGGTACTGGAGGTCTCTGCAGCAGGTGGCGATGTCTGGGGCCCGCCCTCTGGCCGAGATGGGAGGAGCGACGTCGTCTGGGGCCCGCCCTCTGGCCGAGACGGGGGGAAGTGACGTTGTCTGGGGCCCGCCCTCTGGCCGAGACGGATGGGGGGGCGACGTCGTCTGGGGCCCGCCCTCCGGGGTCCGGGCGGAAGACCAACGAGGACGAGGCTGCGGACCCTCACTGTCTTGGCAGGAAGTCCTCTGCGGGGGGCACTGGAGGTCTCTGGGGCAGGTGGCGATGTCTGGGGCCCGCCCTCTGGCCGAGACGGGGGGAGCGACGTCGTCTGGGGCCAGACAGGAAACCAGAGCAGAGAACCCTTCAGGGTCCGGACAGGAAACAAGAGCAGGGGACCCTCCAAGGTCCAGACAGGAGCCGAAGGCTGGGGGCCCCTCAGGATCAGGGTTGGAAGCCAGAGTTGAGGGTTCCCCATTGCCAGTTGCTGGGGCTGAGGGTCCTTCTGGGTCAGGCCGAGGACTCAGAGCTGAGGACCCTCCCGGGTCACGGCTGGATGCTTCCCCAGCATCCATACAGGTGGCCTCCAGTGTCTCTGCAACCCCTGTCTTGGTGGGAGAGGTGGGAGATTTCAATCAGTGTAACTTCTCTTTACAATCCAATAGCAACCAATTAGTTCGGCAGTTTCTCATTAAAACGAAGAATATGAATCATCTGAAGCTATAAAACATAAAAACATCAGCCAATCCTCCGGGTGGACCCTGTGCGGAGTATTGGCTGGTTGTCACTCTCTTCCTGCTCTGTGTGCATCAGAGTGGTACGTGCATGATGGCCGAAGCCACAGACCGCAGCTCGTCTTCAGGTGATGTGCGTCCATGTGATTGGAGGCGTGGCTTCGGGGTGAGCTCTGAGAAAAACAGGGTGTGAGTTTACTTTCCAAATCTGGCTGACTCTCACTGAGTGTTCAGAGGTGTTTGTTTCAAATAACAAAAGCTAAAGCTGTGCCTGTTTTTATTGGATTTAATTTCATGACAAATATATATAATCGAATTTTAGTCGACTAAACCTAAGTGTGGTGACCACCTGTTGGACAACAACACCCGTCTGGAGTCTGGAACCACCCACTCACCCCCCACTCCCTGTGGGGAGTTTAATGTAGCCGCTGGATCATGTGATCATCAGGGAAAGACTTTCAGACGTGATTCGCCTCTTCATTGATTAAAGAGCCTTACATCTGTAAGACAGGTCGCCAGCCGGCTATCCACACAACGCATGATGGTCCATATCAGTGTGGTGACCACCTGTTGTACACTGTGAGGCATGATGCATTGTGGGATACAGTGAGCGCATTAGACAACAGCTTTTTATGAACATGTGACGACTCAGCTTTCATAAACGAACATGTGACAGACCTGTTTTTCTCTCACCAACGTGATGAAGACGTTTCCTCTTTGGCACGAAACTCTTGAGCTGCCCTCATCAACATGTGTTCAAGAAAATGAGGAAGTACACAAAGTAAGTCGAAACCAGTCTGTGTCAGGCTGAGGCCATCAAGTGAAGAGAGAGGTTCATAGAAACAATCCCTGTTCTACAACCAGCTGGCAGCATGCCAGCACGAGGGAGGAGGAGGAGGTGGAGGAGGTGGGGTCGAGCTAAGCTAAGCTAGGCTAAAGCTAGCCCAGCTGTTCAGTTGCAGTAGTTCTGCAGGTCCAAGATGGTGCAGGGTTTGTGGCAGCACTGCTCCACGATGCTTCACCATCATCTCCATCTGGTCCTTGAAGGCGAACTCGGCCACCTCGTTGTCGCCGCCCGGTGCCGCAGCTCCACCCGCCTTTGGAGGGAGGAAACCTGATGGAGCAGAAAGATGGGTGGGTGTTCAGAGAGGGACGCACAGACCCCAGCAGGGTATCTGCAGGGTTAAGGAAGCCATGTTTAAGACTTTTTAAGACCTTTTTAATGCTGGTTTGATCATATTTAAGACCTTCCATTCACAAAATGCAATACAGCTCGGAACCAGTCAGTTCAAGCACTTACTGGAACTGAGGGTTCTAAAAGATACATGTTAAGGTAATTGCTCAGCAGAGCATGTAAGTGCATATATTTATAAAAACAACTTTACAGTACTAACAGGTTCAATGAACTAAATACCAGAAACATAAAATGAAAAATGAACTGTGACACTTCAGTTAGAGAATATCTGAGTTCTTTGGTCTCTGCATCCAGCTCAGCTTCCAGGTCTTCAGGTCTGAGTCTCAGCTGCAAGCACGTGATCCATGAATGCGCAGCATACGTGAACTATGTTAGATGAGCTGGAGGTGGAGGAGAACCGTCAGGAGAGGGACAGGACAGGCGTGATGGGAGGGGCCACCCACACACCCGAATAAATGTTCGCTCATTCCGACCTCTTATACAAAAATACAAAACACCGAAATTCTCCACATTTTAATATATAAGAAAATATAAAAATGTTGTTTATTTGACCTGTGCTAGCCTATTTTTAAGACCTCTGAACTCAATTTAAGGATTACCTGTCATAAATAAGACTTTTTAAGACTTTTTAAGGATCCGCGGCTACAAACAACCACAAGATGACACAAAGCGTTACACAAGCGCTACTTAACGTTACACAAAACAGACACACAAACACCACAAGCAGGACAAACACGATCACAGAGACACTCAGTGACCCTGAAGACGTGTCCACAAAGGGACACCAAGCAGCCTCAAAGAGGTCTCACCCAGCAGGGGGTGCACGTCTCTCTTGGGGTTGTAGAAGAAGCCATTGTCCCCACAGACCAGGTAGAGGGCGTCAACCAGGTGGGAGCCACACAGGTGCTGCGGGGCAGAGACGGCCTGGGAGCCCGGCCACGATACCACCAGTAAGACCAGCAGGGAGAAGGACTGGAGCCACAGCGCTGCCATGCTGAACTGAACACACACACACATCAGACACTCCTCACCACAGCTGGTACTCTGACCCGCACCATGCAGTCTGCAAAAGACACCAGGACCCAGGACCAGCGCCAATGAATGTTATTTTAAACCAGATTTACATGTTGTGGAGGACTTTGTGTTTCTCGGATGTGTCTACACCGCACTGTGGGGATGAAATCTGGGTATGAACAAAAGGGTGCAGAGCTCAGGCTTCACCTGATGAAGCCACTGTGGGGGTCAGGGGGGACCTTGCAGACATTGTGTTGGACCCAGGCTCTGGACCGTGCAGGTGCTGGGTTAGGGTTAGGCCCAGACCACAAGCCCCTCTGAGATGAGAAGGCCTCAGTTCAAAAGGGTACAGGGCCAGCTGGGCAGAGAGACCAGGATCCATCCTTACACCTCCCTAATGAACAGATGAGGATGGATGATGACGGAAGAAGACGCCTCTGCCCCCCCTGCTGCTATGGATTATTATATGTCCCTTCATAATTACAGGCAGCTATCTGTCCTGTCGTCTCTGAAAACATGTGGACCTCTTGGACTTTCTGGTCTGTCTTTGCCTGTGGTTTAATGACACATAGAAACCTCAGAGTGCCTTAAACACACGTTCACCTCTGACACACACAGGATGTGATAATGGGTGTCTTGCTGACGGAGCTTGTTTGTCACTACTCAGCTAAGCGTGTCGGAGCATCACCATGACGAGAAGCTCCTCCCCAAATGATCTGGGAGACTGGATCTGCTGAGCAGACGTTCCTCACTTTCTCTGCCAACGCTCTTATGTCTCATTTCTCAAAGCTCTGAACCAAATCACTGAAAGACTGCTGAAGTTCACTTCACGTAACCTTTGTTCCTCCGACACGGTGGGCTCAGGTTCTGTTGACCTTTCTCAGCTCATTCTGGTGACAGTAGCTGATTAACAGGTCTCAGTTTAGTGGAATCCTCTGATTGATCAGTCTGATGTTAAAGTGAATCTTCACAGAAATGTTGAAACAAGGAAGTTATCGAACAGGAGGAGCGCTGGTTCGATCCCAGCCTGGCCATGTGCCATCATCACACCTATCATTAGATTATCTAACATCAGATGTCAGCTGTCTGTCCAGGTATCTGAAGGAAAGACCAGTGGGACAGGTTCTGTCCCCAGCCCTCACACCTCTTTCATCTGCTTTATAAAGCTCACTCAGAGTTACAGACACAGTTCACCTGTACAGGATCCACTGAGAGGATGAAGACCACCGTGATGTTCCTGCTGTTCCTTTTGGTCAGTTTTGACTCCAAGAATCTGGCAGAAGCTCAACAATGTTCCCTGGACATCCACGCTGTGCTGAGAGAGATGGCCGCCTCTCTGGCTGCTCAGAAGGAGGAGATCAAGGCCCTACAAAGACAAAATACAGGTACATGTTACGTCAGGTAGAAGTGACAGAGATGGTTTTATGTTTTATTGAATCTAATATTTATTCTACACTGAGTCCACCCAGCTGAGAAAGCAGCTCCAAGGTACAGCCTGAGGTCTGAACAACACATCATGTCTTATCCTCCTGACTTTAACCTTTTCCTGCCTGTTTAGAGCTAAAATACAATTTAGAAATATTTTCCCTTCAGATTTCACAGCATAAACTGACATCTGTCCTTGTTGTACATTTTGTTCTGTACTGAGGAAAGGGTCACAAGTTTTACTAACAAAAGGTTTTTATTCTGAACCCAATTTATGATTCCTGATTACTTGGGTAAAACAACATCTCCATTTCATCTTGGCATGAAGAGAAAGTTGCCCTCAACTCAAACACTTGGCTTAATATTTGGACCACAAAGGACAGAGGACACAAACAAATAGACTCTGCAACTGAAAATCAACTGACTGAAAATCAAGTTTTAAAGGTTTAAAATAACATTTTTCTGCCTCAGTCAAACAGGTGGCTTTCTCAACCTCACTGCTGGGGGAAGGTCACAGTGTACGTCTTGGACCCTTCAACGAACACACCCCTCTGATCTTCAAAAATGTTGTCACAAACATCGGAAACGCCTACAGCCCACAGACAGGTAAGCACAGCCATCACACCTTATTACTAAAATCACAGGGCAGGTTTCCAAGCATGTGGAAGTCAGCTGTTGTGGTCCCAGTA
This sequence comes from Parambassis ranga, assembly GCF_900634625.1. Taxonomy (NCBI): domain Eukaryota; kingdom Metazoa; phylum Chordata; class Actinopteri; family Ambassidae; genus Parambassis; species Parambassis ranga. The sequence goes on along the minus strand of NC_041034.1, from coordinate 937,926 downwards.
TTTAAAGATGGTGATCCACACATTTCTGATTACAGGCCGACCTCCGTCTGTGTGTCCCAAACACTCATCGTCACTGTCCGCTATTACAAAAACACAAATCTCTGTCTCATTTATCAAATGAGTGATGGTCTGTCATCCCCTCCTCTTACACAGTTCGTTAACATCAGATCAGCTGATCATAGCAGAACCAGAGGGGCAGTGAGAGGGGACTGTATCACCCCCCTTAGGAAAAGTCTGTTGGGTCAAACAGCCTTTTCTGTTCAAGCTGCTGCAGAATGGAGACTCCCCCAAAACCATCAGAAACCTGAACACATACAGTGTCTTTAGGGTGCAGTTAAAGTGGCTGATTGAAGCAGAGCCTGTTGGCTAATTACAGGCATGTTAATCAATACGCACTGTCCCTGAAATCAATACATTACATTAAATAAAGGGAACAGCACTGAACGTCTGCTCTCAGCTGAGGTCAGTCTGATGGTATAACTGCTGCTTCTGTCCTCAGGTATCTTCACTGCACCTGTCAAAGGAGTGTACAACTTTGAGTGGTGTATCAGTGCAGAAGGAGGACAAAATCCCACAGGTGCTGTGTTGTTCAGGAATTCAGAGCACATTTATATAGCGTATGAACATCAACCGTCTCTTCACTCATCTGGGTCTAATGCTGCCACACTGCTGCTGCAGCCTGGAGACAAGGTGTTCCTGCGTCAGTATATTTACTCACTGGTGGTTGACAGCTACAACCACCACACCACCTTCAGTGGTTATCTGCTGTTCACCATGTGAGAGGGGGTCACTTCCTGTTGTAATCAGATCAGCATGAATCACTGTAACAATGTAAAGATCTCATCTTCCTCCATATGAAGAAGGATGCAGGGCAACCACTCATTCACATGTTTGAAATGTTTCCTCTGCATCTGCATCAAAACACTCTGAATGATTGACAGTGATGGAACATGTGTCTTTATCCACAGTGTGATGGTTCTGATTCTGTCTTCATTAAACAATAAACACAGCATTGCACATAAAGTCTGTGTGTTTTGATTTGGGGGAGGAACCAGGAAACAGATGATGAAGCAGGAAAACACCTGCTTCACTGTACCACACCTGAAAGAACAAACAGACCAAGGAAACATTGACTGAACCAGTGAGCACAATGGAGACAAAAACATTCAATAAAAGCATTAAAAAAAACATACACCACAATTCAGGCTGATTCAGTGCCGGCTGGGATCTTTGGATGAGTGTCGTCTGACAGGACTCCGACACAGACCCTATCAACAGGTGTGTTGTGGCATGAATGACCTCCTCACACCACACAATCTGTCTGGACTGCACGACAGCCACGGGCACAGATCCAGACTAAAGCAGCAGCCCTAAAGGCAGGGCTTTTCTTTACCTTCTCTGGCAGCTGTCAGTCTTTAGGCCTGTGATCTTTTGGTTTGTCCGTCCTCCCAGAGCGTCATGGTGGATTATTCACTAATATAAGGATTTTCATCTTCATGTTAATTATTATTATACGTTCTTTGTATGCACCAATCAGTAAGGCAAATTCCTAGTAATGTGAACCCCCTTCACTTACACGGCAATAAACACGATTCTGATTCTGATTCATCAGGTTTGTCTTTTTTGTGTTGTTCCAATGCAAACATGAGATAAACATGTGAATACCGAAACATTATCAATTTCAATAGCTTTCTGGAAGAAGAGTTTCATTTTCTGACAGAATTGTACATGCATCCAGCAAACTGGACCCCTCACCACCAGGATGTGGAGGATCCAGTGGACTAGTGAAACCATCACAATCTTAGCTTTGGCTGCGTCCCATCCTCCTTCAAGCATGCCACAGTGCAGCCTCTTTTAAAGAAGAAGAACTTGGACCCCCTGGTTTTGTCTAATTTTAGACAATTTCCAAGCTCCCTTTTATCTCCAAGGTTTTAGAAAGAGCTGTTTTAATCCAGAGAGTGGGAGCTGCCATTGAGAGGGCTCGGTCACCTCTGGATCTCAGTTTCGATCTAGGAACCTCCAGGACCATCAGATTGGCTGAGTGGAGGTCTCTGGAGGGCCTATGCAGCCTGACAAGGTCTGAAAGGTACTCGGGGGCTAGCCCATTGAGACATTTAAAAACAAATAAAAGAATCTTAAAATCAATCCGGATCTGTGGATCCCGAACCAGATCCCCTCCGGTCCCTCGGTGCACCTAGAAATTCTGTACATAAAAATTATGAACAGAACCGGTGACAAAGGGCAGCCCTGCCGGAGTCCAACATGCACTGGGAACAGGTCTGACTTACTGCCAGCAATGCGGACCAAACTCCTGCTCCGGCCATACAGGGACCTAACAGCCCTCAGCAGAGGGCCACGGACCCCATACTCCCAGAGCCTTCTCCAAATCCACAAAACATATGTGGACTGGTTGGGCGAACTCCCACGAACCCTCCAGCACCCTGCGGAGGGTATAGAGCTGGTCCAGCATTCCGCGGCCAGGACGAAAACCACATTACTCCTCCTGAATCCGAGGTTCGACTATAGGCCTAATTCTCCTCTCCAGTACCCTGGCATAGACTTTCCCAGGGAGGCTGAGGAGTGTGATCCCCCTGTAGTTGGAGCACACCCTCCGGTCCCCCTTTTTAAAAAGAGGGACCAACACCCCGGTCTGCCAGTCCAGCGGCACTGCCCCTGATTGCCACACGCCGTGGCAGAGGCGTGTCAACAAAGACAGCCCCACAACATCCAGAGACTTAAGGTACCCAGGGCGAATCTCATCCACCCCCGGTGCCTTGCCGCCGGGGAGCTTTTTGACTACCTCGGCAACTTCAGCACAGGTGATAAACCAGTCCACCACTGAGTCCTCAGCCTCGGCTTCCATAATGGAAGGCGTGTTGGTGGGATTGAGGAGACCCTCAAAGTACTCTTTCCACCATCCAACCACCCCCTCAGTTGAGGTCAACAGCTCCCCACCTCCACTGAATACAGTGTTGGCAGAGTACTGCTTCCCCCTCCTGAGGCACCGGACAGTTTGCCAGAATCTCTTTGAGGCCACTATCGGTCAGACGAGATCCAATCAGAGCAATTTTTGTTTGTGGAAGGGCGGGATGAATCAGGAGACGGCGACAGAGAGCCAATCAGAAGTGATCTCTCTGCGTAAGGACGTTACCCCGCAATGCTGGAAGAAGGCGTCCTCATGCATGGTAACACAACACAGGAGAAGAACAGACACACGGACACGTTTGATGTCAAGACAAACCAGACGGTTTGCAAACCGTGCGGAGCGACTATCAGCGGTAAAAACACAATGAACATGAAGCGACATTTGCAGACGAGTCATCTTAACTTTAAAAGTTGTCACTGAAGTATTTTGCTGTAGTTATGGAGGATTCATGAAGAAGGTCATGACTGAACAGTGTATTCAGGGAGAGCAGCTCACTGTTCACTGGTTCTTCTGTGAAAAGGTCATAGCAATTAAAGAAAGAGGTGTTTGTTTCAAATAACACAAGTTAAAGCTGTGCCTGATTTTATTGCACAATCAAACCTTAATTATTTCATGAAAAAATATATATCATAGAATTTTAGTCGACCAAATCCACGGCAGATTTAGTGACTAAAACTAGACTAAAAGTTAAATGTTGATGACTAAAATGTGACTAAAATCAAATGACATTTTAGTCACAAGACTAAAATAAAAACTAAATCAGAAATTGCTGCAAAAATTAACACTGTGTACTACTCGGTATTCGGCCAAGCTTTTAATTTTTAATTTTTTTGCATCCCTAACGGAAACAAAGAGTGTTTCTCAGAATCACAGTGAAGACGTCTCCTCCCCTGCAGGACCTCCACACATGGACCAGAAATCCAGGTCTGCTGAGGAAAACTTCCTCATACTTCCTCTGCAAACATTCTTATGGCTCACTTCTCAGATCTCTGAACCACACCAGTCTGTCATGTTCAAATGATTGAATTGAATGTTTTCCTTCAATGCAGTTATCCAACACCAGGCTTCAGCTGTCTGTCCGGTTTTCTGATGTAATTAAAGAATGAGAACACAAAGACCATTGTGATAACACACATCCTCTCCAGCAGTCACACCTCTTGCATCTCCTTTATAAAGCTCACTGAGAGTTACAGACACACTTCACCTGTACAGGATCCACTGAGAGGATGAAGACCACCGTGATGTTCCTGCTCTGCCTTCTGGCTGGTTCTGACTCCAAGAATCAGACAGAAGCAGAAAAAGAAGTTCTTGCCCGGCAGGTGGAGTACCTCCAGCCCTGTCCCCTGGACATCCACGCTGTGCTGAGAGAGATGGCCGCCTCTCTGGCTGTTCAGAAGGAGGAGATCAAGTCCCTACAAAGAAAAGATACAGGTACATGTTACGTCAGGTAGAAGTGACAGAGATGGTTTTATGTTTTTATTGGATCCAATATTTATTCTACAAATGTTGAGTTTCCAAAGAAACTGATGGTGTGAAGGTTTTTTTTAGAAAATCTGGAGAAACTGAACACTGAGTCCACTCAGCTGAGAAAGCAGCTTCAAGGTACAGCCTGAAGTCTGAACAACAGATCTGTGCTGCTGAGCTGTGTCTCAGTCCAAACATGTAACAACTTCTTTCCTCTTTTTTCCAGAACAGGTAACAAATCTGGAGAAACAGAAAACTGAGATGGACCAGCTGAAGCAGCAGCTCCAAGGTACAGCCTGAAGTCTGAACAACAGATCATGTGTGTACATATGTACAGCAGAACAACACAAAGCTTAAAATGACACTTTCCTCTCTCAGCCAAACAGGTGGCTTTCTCAGCCTCACTGCTGCCCAATGATCAGACTGCAACTCTTGGACCCTTCAACACTTTTACCCCTCTGATCTTCAAGCGTGTCGTCACAAACATCGGAAACGCCTACAGCCCACACACAGGTAACAACAGCACTGAACATCTGCTCTCAGCTGAGGTCAGTCTGATGGTCTAACTGCTGCTTCTGTCCTCAGGTATCTTCACTGCACCTGTCAGAGGACTGTACCACTTTGAGTGGCACATAGGTGACCATGGACCACAGCCCACAGGTGCTGTGTTGTACAGGAATTCAGAGCACATTTATATAGCGTATGAACTTCAACCGTCTAATTTCTCATCTGGGTCCAATGCTGCCACACTGCTGCTGAACCCTGGAGACCAGGTGTACCTGCGTCAGTATATTAACTCACAGATATTTGATAATGAAAATCACCACACCACCTTCAGTGGTCACCTGGTGTTCACCATGTGAGAGGGGGTCACTTCCTGTTGTAATCAGATCAGCATGAATCACTGTAACAATGTAAAGATCTCATCTTCCTCCATATGAAGAAGGATGCAGGGCAACCACTCATTCACATGTTTGAAATGTTTCCTCTGCATCTGCATCAAAACACTCTGAATGATCGACAGTGATGGAACATGTGTCTTTATCCACAGTGTGATGGTTCTGATTCTCTCTTCATTAAACAATAAACACAGCATTGCACATAAAGTCTGTGTGTTTTGATTTGGGGGAGGAACCAGGAAACAGATGATGAAGCAGGAAAACAGCTGCTTCACACGCTGCAGCTCTACAACACCTTGCTGCTGCTCTTCAGTGCTCCAGGATTCACTTTAACTTCTACAGTGTCTGTTACAACCAGAACAGCCTGTAGAACCTTGACTGAAACCCAGAGCCTGATCCAGCAGTGCTTAAAGAGACAGTAAGAGGACCAACTCCCTTTAAACAGGGAGAAGCTTGGAGCAGCATCAGCCTCTTGCTGACGACTGGCCGGGTAAAGCAGCAGAGGAGGACGTAGATGCTGGTATTCATGGTGAAAGAGGACTCTCTTCCTGCTCCCAGAACAACCAGAGCCACAGCACCTCTGTAGTCCAAATGAAAGCTTCCATCCTAACACCATCGTTGTGTGACAATAAAACAAGTTTTGGTCGAACATCTAAATAAACCTCCAGCCCTCCATTTTCTTCCACTGATCCAGGCCAAGGCAGCACGTGTATATATCTTTGGCTAATGTTAGCATTACGCTAACACTTAGGTAACATGTAGCTAAAGCTACCAAAAGACAGAGGTTCACATTCACACTTTAAAAACCAAACCAGCCAAGAAACCGTCACACACTGAAACACACACTTCAAACAGCCAGACGTGTTGTTAGTGTGGAAATATATGGTCAAACTTGGTCAAAATATATGTTTGTTTGCACATATGGTAAAAGTGTATGGTTGCTCATAGATCGAGACCTCTGACTGAGGTCATAAAGCATTCTGATGTTTAATGGTTAGTTTAGAAATTCGAACTGCAAACCCCTTAGTTGACCCAAAGATGAAAACACAAGCTTGCCAAAGAGATAAGATATACTCAAGGTCGTAACAGGAGGACCTGTGAGAATACACACACACACTCACATCAAAGATGTGAGTGGGAGAACTTCAATGTCTTTTAGTTTCGTATACGCCCTCCACCTTGTGATTATTGAATATGCATGTTTCACTGAAAAACATTACCTTTTATGCCTTTCTATGTAAATGTAACCACACCTTGTTGTCAGATTAATAAAACGAGCCTAATGCATGGGACGGACAGAATGCAAATGGTCAGCTGCAGGAGCAGATCGAGGGGTCTGTATTGAGCTGTGCATTCTCCCTTTATAAAGGCGAAACTGAAACTGATCAGTACTGGTTTTCATTCAATGTTCTGTGCATCGGGGACGGAGTCTGGGAATCCGGGGTGACCAGATTAGGTCACAACATTAGCTAAACTTCTGAGGGTGCTCTGTGCTAACTAGCTAACGTCTGGAATATTCTGTATTAACACTACAACAACAGTCACAGAATATGTAGCTCTGACTCTACAAACTAGTTTAATTCGACTCATATGATGCAGTTACCTCAACTGGTTTGTTCAAATACAAGGATTCATATTAACCCACCATTAACTCCTGCTGTTGGTGCTGTGCCGGCCTCACAGAAGGCCCATAGGCTGGTCAGATAACAACCAGCTGATCAACATGTATCGATCCCTGAGGGCACCTGTGACCTGCATGAACAGCACTGGAATGTGTTCACACAACCAACACAGCAGCTTGAACACGTCCACCAAGAACTCAACTCAGCTGAAGACGGAAACAGCAGGAGCTGCACTGCTCATTTATTCCACACCTAACAGACTGGAACCTTCAAGGTAACCACAGTCACTGCAGGATGACCAGCCCCGTGTCCTCCAGCTGCTGCCTCACACTCCACAGGCTGCAGCACTAACACATGGGTATGTAGCACCCCCTGCAGGCAGGCAGGGAGAACAGCGTTTAAGGTTGCTGTGATCACAGCCTAACTTAAAAACCTCCTGCCTGATTACTCCCACAATACATCAAAACATGTGACCACACCACAGAGACTCAGAGCCATCGGTCCAACTTCCGGCAGGTCTCCAGGACTTAAAGGAGCGAACGACTCATAATCATTTGCTCTTGAATCCAGACAAAACTGAGGTCATTGTGTTTGGATCTAAACACGTCAGGAATGGATGAGCTGTTCATGTTGTTACTCTGGATGTCATTTTGTCCTCTGTGAGGACCCTCAGAGTCTTGTTGAGCAGGGTTTGCCCTTTTATGTGAGAGGTGCTTGACAGCTAAAGACTCTTCTACTTACTCTGGGAACCACGAGTAGACCTGCAGTCTCACAGTGGGCTGTTCTTCAGGGACTGCGTGGTGCCATCAGGCCCAGCCGGTGCTTTGCTTCGTACGTACTTTGAACTTTGAGGAGGGATATGATCCGTGCTGCTGGTTCCTGTCAGTACTCTGGCTGCAGTGTTCTGGAACCCAAACTGGGATCTGGTTTCACAGGAGAATGGTCTGATAACTAAAGGCCCAGCTCCTATTCTGCTTCTGAAGATCCTAGGAACCACAACTGAACCAGCACCATGAGAGCAGAGCCTTCTGTGGGGATTGTATATCCATAAAAATTATGAACAGAACCGCTGACAAAGTGCAGCCCTGCCGGAGTCCAACATGCACTGGGAACAGGTCTGACTTACTGCCGGCAATGCGGACCAAACTCCTGCTCCGGCCATACAGGGACCTAACAGCCCTCAGCAGAGGGCCACGGACCCCATACTCCCAGAGCACCTCCCACAAGATGCCGCGAGGGACACGGTCGAACGCCTTCTCCAAGTCCACAAAACACATGTGGACTGGTTGGGCAAACTCCCACGAACCCTCCAGCACCCTGCGGAGGGTATAGAGCTGGTCCAGCATTCCGCAGCCAGGACGAAAACCACATTGCTCCTCCTGAATCCGAGGTTCGACTATAGGCCTAATTCTCCTCTCCAGTACCCTGGCATAGACTTTCCCAGGGGGGCTGAGGAGTGTGATCCCCCTGTAGTTGGAGCACACCCTCCGGTCTTCCAGTCCAGCGGCACTGTCCCCGATTGCCACGCTATGTTGCAGAGGCGTGTCAACCAAGACAGCCCCACAACATCCAGAGACTTAAGGTACCCAGAGCGAATCTCATCCACCCTGGTGCCTTGCCGCAGGGGAGCTTTTTGACTACCTCGGCAACTTCAGCACAGGTGATAAACCAGTCTGCGGGATGAATCAGGAGACGGCGACAGAGAGCCAATCAGAAGTGATCTCTCTGCGTAAGGACGTGATGCTTCCGCGATGCTGGAAGAAGGCGTACTCATGCATGGTAACACAACACAGGAGAAGAACAGACACACGGACACGTTTGATGTCAAGACAAACCAGACGGTTTGCAAACCGTGCGGAGTGACTATCAGCGGTAAAAACACAATGAACATGAAGTGACATTTGCAGACGAGTCATCTTCACTTTTAAAGTTGTAACTAAAGTATTTTGCTGTAGTTATGGAGGATTCATGAAGAAGGTCATGACTGAACAGTGTATTCAGGGAGAGCAGCTCACTGTTCATTGGGTCTTTTGTGAAAAGGTCATAGCAATTAAAGAAAGAGGTGTTTGTTTCAAATAACACAAGTTAAAGCTGTGCCTGTTTTTACTGCACTTCAAACCTTAATTATTTCATGAAAAAATATAAGATAAGATAAGATAAGATAAGATAAGATAAGATAAGATAAAACTTTATTAATCCCGAAGGAAATTCTTGTGCCAGAGGTATCAAGTTACAAGTAAGTACAGAGTATAAGAGTATAAGTGTCACTATAATCCAAAATAAGAGTACAGTACGCAGTATGAGCACAATATATGATACATGGATACAAATATGGAGATGTAAGGTGCTAAGTAAACATAAACATAGACAAGTGGAGGGAATGACAGTGATGCCTGACATGATTATCTAGCTCTTCTCCCTACAGAAAGGGGAGGAGTTATACAGTCTGATGGCCACTGGCAGGAAGGACCTCCTGTGGCGTTCTGTGCTGCTCCTCGGTAGTCTCAGTCTACCGCTGAATGTGCTCCTGTAGGACAGCAGTGTGTCCTGCAGGGGGTGAGACGTGTTGTTACGAATACTGAGGAGTTTCCTCAGTATCCTCCTCTCTGTCACCTCCACCACAGACTCCAGCTCCACTCCCAGCACCGAGCCAGCCTTCCTAATGAGCTTGTTGAGTCTGTTGGTGTCGGTCGTCTTCATCCTGCTGCCCCAGCACACTACAGCGTAGAAGATGACGCTGGAGACCACCGAGTGGTAAAACATCTGCAGCATGGTCTGGCAGACGTTAAAGGACCTGAGTCTCCTCAGTAGATACAGGCGACTCTGTCCCTTCCTGTATATTGCCTCTGCGTTTGTGGACCAGTCCAGTTTGTGGTCAATGTGGACACCCAGGTATTTGTAGCTGTCCACAATGTCCACGTTGGTACCCTTGATGCTGACCGGGTTTGGGAGTGTCTGGTGCTTCCTGAAGTCCACCACCAGCTCTCTTGTCTTTGTGACATTCAGCTGCAGGTGGTTCTGTCCGCACCACTCCACAAAGCTGTCCACCACACTCATATACTCCGCCTCCCGACCTCTGCTGGTACAGCCCACAATGGCAGAGTCATCCGAGAACTTCTGCAGGTGGCAGGACTGTGAGCAGTGTCTGAAGTCCGATGTATAGAGTGTGAACAGGAATGGAGACAGTACCGTGCCCTGGGGTGCCCCCGTGCTGCTCACTATCGTGTCCGAGACGGTGTTCCTCAGCCTCACAAATTGTGGTCGACCTGTAAGATAGTTAGTGATCCAGGTGACCAGTGGGGTCTCTACCTGCATGTCCAGGAGCTTCCTATTCAAAAGGGCAGGCTGCACGGTGTTAAACGCACTGGAAAAATCAAAGAACATGATTCTAACAGTGTTACCTGCCTCCTCCAAGTAGGTGTGTGCTCTGTGCAGCAGGTAGATGATGGCGTCCTCCACTCCAATACGGGGCTGGTAAGCAAACTGCAGGGGGTCCAGCGATGGTTCCACAACAGCACGCAGGTGTTTCAGGACCAGCCTCTCCAGAGACTTCATCACATGTGAAGTCAGAGCAACTGGTCTGTAGTCGCTGTGTGTGCTTGGATGTTTGGTCTTGGGCACAGGAACAAGGCATGTTGTCTTCCACAGGGCAGGGACAGTCATCAGGCTCAGACTCAGGGAGAAGATGTGCTGGAAGACCCCACACAGCTGTGTGGCGCAGTCCCTGAGTACTCTGGGGCTGAGTCCGTCCGGTCCTGCAGCTTTTCCCGGTCGTAGTCGACTGAACTCCCTCCTCACATCTTCTGTGGTGATGGCAACTGTGGACACAGAAGAGCAGAGAGAGAGATCTGATGGGGGAGGGTGGGGGGTTGTTAATGGAAGGTGGGGTAAGGGGGGCAGGGTGATGTTATTGATGGGAAGGTGAAACTGGTTAGTATGGTTAGGGGGAGGGGGAGGAGGAGGTACATTGTTGTTATTGACAGGTGTTAATGGTGCATCACAGGGAGGGGGAGGGGGAGGGTGGTCAGGGAGTGGACTATCAAACCTGTTGAAAAACAGGTTCAGCTGGTTGGCCTCCTGCAGATCTCCATCCATCAGCTGGTCAGAGATCCTATTGTGGCCGGTGATGGTTCGCATGCCACTCCAAACCTCCCTCAAGTTGTTCCGGGCAAGTTGGCTCTCCAGCTTCCTCCTGTAGCTCTCCTTGCCCTCTCCAATCTTCTCCCTCACCTCTGCCTGGGCCCTCCTCATCTCCTCTCTGTCTCCACTCAAGAAGGCTGTCTTCTTTCTGTTGAGTGATGCCTTGATGTCCTTTGTCACCCATGGTTTATTGTTTGGAAAGCAGCGTATTGACCTGGTGGGGATTAGAGAATCTGTGCAAAAATTAACATATTCTGTGATACAGTCTGTGAGTGTGTCTACATCCTCACCGTGGGTCACAGAACACATCCCAGTCAGTCACCTCAAAACATCCCTGCAGGGTCTCCAGGGCTTCCGGTGTCCACCTCCGTACAGTTTTGGTGGTCACCGGCTGCCGCTGTACTGCTGGTATATACTGGGGTTTGAGGTGGACTAGGCTATGGTCTGATCTGCCCAAGGGAGGGAGAGCTATGGAGCTGTATGCCTCTTTAACATTAGCATACAGTAAATCTAGAGTTTTATTTTCTCTTGTTTTACAGTCCACAAACTGCTTGAAAGTGGGCAGAGTTGATTTCAGATTAACATGGTTAAAATCGCCAGAAATCGCTATGAAGGCATTAGGGTGCTGGGTCTGAAGCCTCGCGGTCGCAGAGCTGATGACGTCAGTAGCCCGCGACGCCTCAGCCGAGGGAGCAATGTAAACAACGAGTACAATGGCGTGAGAGAACTCTCTGGGCAAAGAATATGGACGTAGACTCACCGCTAGCAGTTCAATGTCCGGGCTGCACACACGCTCCTTTACCGTAACATGTCCCGGGCTGCACCACCGGTTGTTCACGTAGAGCGCAAGTCCCCCTCCTTTCTTCCTGCCGCTCTCGGTGCAGTTCCTGTCCGCCCGTACCAACTGAAAGCCGGCTAAACTCACGGTAGAGTCCGGTATGTTTGCGTGCAGCCACGTCTCTGTAAAGCACATTACAGACGCCTCACGAAACACACACTCGCTCTTTGTGAGAGATGTTAACTCTTCCATCTTATTACCCAGTGATCTAACATTACCCATGACGATAGAAGGAAGATACGGCTTGTACCTTCTTTTCCTCAGCTGTCTTCTTTTGCCCCCTCTGCTTCCACGTTGTTTCCTCCTCAGCTCTTTGGGGATTTCGTGTCGCTGGCCATACATCCCGCTGTGCTGGAGACTCATCAGCTGATCCCTGGTGTAAACAATGGAGCCCTGGCGTGTTTCCGTCACGGCCGAGACGCGGCATGATAAAAGTGCTCCAAAAGCGATGAAGACCACGAAGAAAGTCCGAAAAAGATGCATTATTGCAGTGCCTGACCGCTTATACTTCGATTTAGTACGAAGTAGAGTGTGTAGAGTAGGAATAAATTACGAAAAACAACTTAATACACCCGCGGTGTGCGGAGCTTCTCTGGCTGGCTGCTACCGCGAGGCCGCGCCGGAAGCTTTTTTTTGATATATTTTTTTATATATCATAGAATTTTAGTCGACTAAAATTCTTTGATATTTAGTCGACTAAAACTAGACTAAAAGTTAAATGTTGATGACTAAAATGTGACTAAAATCAAATGACATTTTAGTCACAAGACTAAAATAAAAACTAAATCAGAAATTGCTGCAAAAATTAACACTGTGTACTACTCGGTATTCGGCCAAGCTTATAATTTATTATTCGGCTTTGGCCACAAATTTTCATTTCGGTGCATCCCTAACGGAAACAAAGAGTGTTTCTCAGAATCACAGTGAAGACGTCTCCTCCCCTGCAGGACCTCCACACATTTACCAGAAATCCAGGTCTGCTGAGGAAAACTTCCTCATACTTCCTCTGCAAACATTCTTATGGCTCACTTCTCAGATGTAATTAAAGAATGAGAACACAAAGACCATTGTGATAACACACATCCTCTTCAGCAGTCACACCTCTTTCATCTGCTTTATAAAGCTCACTGAGAGTTACAGACACACTTCACCTGTACAGGATCCACTGAGAGGATGAAGACCACCGTGATGTTCCTGCTCTGCCTTCTGGCTGTTTCTGACTTCGTTCATCAGGTGGAGGCCGAAAATGAAATTCTTGCCCGGCAGGTGGAGTACCTCCAACCTCGTCCCCTGGACATCCACGCTGTGCTGAGAGAGATGGCCGCCTCTCTGGCTGTTCAGAAGGAGGAGATCAAGTCCCTACAAAGACAAAATACAGGTACATGTTACGTCAGGTAGAAGTGACAGAGATGGTTTTATGTTTTATTGGATCCAATATTTATTCTACAAATGTTGAGTTTCCAAAGAAACTGATGGTGTGAAGGTGTTTTCAGAACACGTGGCAAATCTGGAGAAACAGAACACTGAGTCCACCCAGCTGAGAAAGCAGCTCCAAGGTACAGCCTGAAGTCTGAACAACAGATCTGTGCTGCTGAGCTGTGTCTCAGTCCAAACATGTAACAACTTCTTTCCTCTTTTTTCCAGAACAGGTAACAAATCTGGAGAAACAGAAAACTGAGACGGAGCAGCTGAAGCAGCAGCTTCAAGGTACAGTTTGAAGTCTGAACAACAGATCATGTGTGTACATATGTACAGCAGAACAACACAAAGCTTAAAATGACACTTTCCTCTCTCAGCCAAGCAGGTGGCTTTCTCAGCCTCACTGCTGCCCAATGATCAGAGTGAGATTGTTGGACCCTTCAACACACACAACCCTCTGATCTTCAAGCGTGTCGTCACAAACATCGGAAACGCCTACAGCCCACACACAGGTAACAACAGCACTGAACGTCTGCTCTCAGCTGAGGTCAGTCTGATGGTCTAACTGCTGCTTCTGTCCTCAGGTATCTTCACTGCACCTGTCAGAGGACTGTACCACTTTGAGTGGCACATAGGTGACCATGGATCACAACCTACAGGTGCTGTGTTGTTCAGGAATTCAGAGCACATTTATATAGCGTATGAACATCAACCGTCTCATTTCTCATCTGGGTCTAATGCTGCCACACTGCAGCTGAACCCTGGAGATCAGGTGTTCCTGCGTCAGTGGGTTAACTCACAGATATTTGATAATGGAAATCACCACACCACCTTCAGTGGTCACCTGGTGTTCACCATGTGAGAGGGGGTCACTTCCTGTTGTAATCAGATCAGCATGAATCACTGTAACAATGTAAAGATCTCATCTTCCTCCATATGAAGAAGGATGCAGGGCAACCACTCATTCACATGTTTGAAATGTTTCCTCTGCATCAAAACACTCTGAATGATTGACAGTGATGGAACATGTGTCTTTATCCACAGTGTGATGGTTCTGATTCTGTCTTCATTAAACAATAAACACAGCATTGCACATAAAGTCTGTGTGTTTTGATTTGGGGGAGGAACCAGGAAACAGATGATGAAGCAGGAAAACACCTGCTTCACACACTGCAGCCTGATACAGACCTGTATCCAACCAAAACAAACCAAACCTGTTTACAGCAGCTGCAATGACCCCGAGCTGCATCACTACAACAACCAGTCTGCAGTTCTTTGAATGGAAGCCGGATACATTCAGAAAGTATTGTGATTACAGGGCTCAACAAACCTGTAACTTGATGGATGGTCAGCTGGTCAAATGGTTTTTCTGTCTAATGGAAACAAAGAGTGTTTCTCAGAATCACAGTGAAGACGTCTCCTCCCCTCCAGGACCTCCACACATTTACCAGAAATCCAGGTCTGCTGAGGAAAACGTCCTCATACTTCCTCTGCAAACATTCTTATGGCTCACTTCTCAGCTCTCTGAACCACAACAGTCTGTCATGTTCAAATGATTGAATTGAACGTTTTCCTTCACTGCAGTTATCCAACACCAGGCTTCAGCTGTCTGTCCGGTTTTCTGATGTACTTAAAGAATGAGAACACAAAGAGCATTGTAGCAACATATTATGTTCCAGCAGTCACACCTCTTTCATCTGCTTTATAAAGCTCACTCAGAGTTACAGACACACTTCACCTGTACAGGATCCACTGAGAGGATGAAGACCACCGTGATGTTCCTGCTCTGCCTTCTGGCTGGTTCTGACTCCAAGAATCTTACAGAAGCAGAAAAAGAAGTTCTTGCCCAGCAGGTGGAGTACCTCCAGCCCTGTCCCCTGGACATCCACGCTGTGCTGAGAGAGATGGCCGCCTCTCTGGCTGTTCAGAAGGAGGAGATCAAGTCCCTACAAAGACAAAATACAGGTACATGTTACATCAGGTAGAAGTGACAGAGATGGTTTTATGTTTTATTGGATCCAATATTTATTCTACAGATGTTGAGTTTCCAAAGAAACTGATGGTGTGAAGGTTTTTTTTAGAAAATCTGGAGAAACTGAACACTGAGTCCACCCAGCTGAGAAAGCAGCTCCAAGGTACAGCCTGAAGTCTGAACAACAGATCTGTGCTGCTGAGCTGTGTCTCAGTCCAAACATGTAACAACTTCTTTTCTCTTTTTTCAGAACAGGTAACAAATCTGGAGAAACAGAAAACTGAGACGGACCAGCTGAAGCAGCAGCTTCAAGGTACAGTTTGAAGTCTGAACAACAGATCATGTCTTATCCTCCTGACTAACTTTTTCCTGCCTAGTCAGAGCTAAAAGAAGAGGTCAACTCAGGATGTTCTAAAAGTATTTTCACAGCACGTTGTGTACAACTTGTTGAACTGCTTCAGAACAGGTTTTCTGATATGTACTGAGGAAAGTATTGAATTGAAAGTGTTCAGGAGATCTAGGTAGGCCAGGTTTGAATCTTTAAATAGGGATGTCCCGATCAGGTTTTTTTGTCTTTGAGTCCGAGTCCGAGTCATTTGATTTTGAGTATCTGCCGATACCGAGTCCCGATCTGATACTTTCAAAATTCTCCATTGGATCAATAAACTTTAATTTCTAAAGAACATTTAACCCTTAAAGGCCCCCAATCATCAACTTTATTATTATTATTATTAATGATATTAATATTAATGTTGATATTATTATTATGAGTAGTGGTAGGCCTATTACCATGGCTTATCTAAGCATAGTCAATGGAGTTAAGTCAAACCAACTAGCACATCATGAGCAACAGAGCCAAACAACACGCACTCTGGGAGTGGGCTCACCTGTGCACATGTGCTTGTGTGCGCACGCGTTTGCATGTGTGTATGCGCATCAGGCCGCTGCAGACAGCTGCAGTGAATTTTACAAACGCCACCATGTGGACAGAAACACATAGAAACTGACAGCAGAGATGGCACCAGAGGACTGGGCAAGAGGACTAGACTGGGTGGCGCTGCAGCGAGTGCCGCCAGTGAGAAGGAGAGGACTTCACTCGTACAACGCGGACTCTCTCTGAGAGCAGGTTCTATACATGAGCAGGTTTAGTGTCGTGGTGAATTGTGGCAAAGTGTTGAAACGCTGTTGAGCAGCTTCACAGCTCTGTGTGTTGCTGTGACGCACCGTGGCGACGCAGACAGCGAGCTGACCGTGGTCTGCTCAGAACATCCCATAAACATTACACAATGAGTTAAAAATAAGAACTACCTGTTGATTTGACACATTTTAAGACAGAAGCCGCGGGACATATAAAGTTATACGCTACGACGCACCGGAGTGACGCCTTTTGTCATCCAGTCTCTTTGGCAGCGAGAGGGAGAGAGAGGAAAACAAACCAGCATGCAAATGTAATTTATCACGGCCGAAAAATTAAAAGATTAAATTAAAAGCCCATTTAATTTATCGTGCAATTAATTGATTTATTGTTTATCGCGACAGGCCTAGTCATAGCCACCCTGCACAGAAGGCGTTAACTTTGAGAGCCCTAATAAATATATATCCGAGTCCTGATCGGGAGGTAACAGCCGATTCCGATTCCGATTGTCTGAAATCACGTAATCGGGCCCGATTTCCGATCACGTGATCGGATCGGGACATCCCTATCTTTAAATGAAAATAACAAAGTAAGCAGGCTAGTTAGCTATTGGCTAACCTCATTAAATCGTTCTCATGTCCATCACAGCTGTTACTGATGAAAGGGTCATTATTTTTACTAACAACAGGTGTTTATTCTTTTTATTTATGATTTATGATTCCTGGTTACTTGGGTAAAAAAGTCTCCATTTCATCTTAGCATGAAGAGAAAGTTGCCCTCAACCCAAACACATGAGTAGTCATTGCAAAGGCTGGAAGTCCTCTATTGAGCACAACAGGACTTAGTAGGGTAGCTTAATATTTGGACCACAAACAACAAAGGACACAAACAAGCAGACTGGGCCTCAGAAAAACAAGTTTAAAGGTTTATAATTACAATTTTTTTTCCAGAACAGGTAACAAATCTGGAGAAACAGAAAACTGAGACGGACCAGCTGAAGCAGCAGCTCCAAGGTACAGTTTGAAGTCTGAACAACAGATCATGTGTGTACATATGTACAGCAGAACAACACAAAGCTTAAAATGACACTTTCCTCTCTCAGCCAAACAGGTGGCTTTCTCAGCCTCACTGATAACAGAAGGTTCTCTTACGGTCGGACCCTTTAACACATACACCACTCTGATCTTCAAACATGTCGTCACAAACATCGGAAACGCCTACAGCCCACACACAGGTAACAACAGCACTGAACGTCTGCTCTCAGCTGAGGTCAGTCTGATGGTCTAACTGCTGCTTCTGTCCTCAGGTATCTTCACTGCACCTGTCAGAGGACTGTACCACTTTGAGTGGCACCTGTGTGGAAGTGGTCCAGATCCCACAGGTGCTGTGTTGGTCAGGAATTCAGAGCACATTTATATAGCGTATGAACAACAAACATCTCAACACACAACTACTTCTAATGGTGCCACACTGCAGCTGAACCCTGGAGACCAGGTGTTTGTGCGTCTGTGGCAAAATTCTAAACTAATTGACAGCTACAACCACCACACCACCTTCAGTGGTCACCTGCTGTTCACCATGTGAGAGGGGGTCACTTCCTGTTGTAATCAGATCAGCATGAATCACTGTAACAATGTAAAGATCTCATCTTCCTCCATATGAAGAAGGATGCAGGGCAACCACTCATTCACCTGTTTGAAATGTTTCCTCTGCATCTGCATCAAAACACTCTGAATGATCGACAGTGATGGAACATGTGTCTTTATCCACAGTGCTGATGGTTCTGATTCTGTCTTCATTAAACAATAAACACAGCATTGCACATAAAGTCTGTGTGTTTTGATTTGGGGGAGGAACCAGGAAACAGATGATGAAGCAGGAAAACACCTGCTTCACTGTACCACACCTGAAAGAACAAACAGACCAAGGAAACATTGAATGAACCAGTGAGCACAATGGAGACAAAAACATTCAATAAAAGCATTAAAAAAAACATACACCACAATTCAGGCTGATTCAGTGCCGGCTGGGATGTTTGGATGAGTGTCGTCTGACAGGAGCGTCATGGTGGATTATTCACTAATATAAGGATTTTCATCAGGTTTGTCTTTTTTGTGTTGTTCCAATGCAAACATGAGATAAACATGTGAATACCGAAACATTTGCTATTTCAATAGCTTTCTGGAAGAAGACTAGTGAAGCCATTACAGTCCCACCCAGGCAGAGGAGAGCGCAGGAGAAACAGCAGGGCCAGAGAGGAGGTCTTTGTGTTAAGCTACAGGCTAACTCACACTGACTAAAAACTGCAGTGACCGGACAACACCAAGTTCCAGACGTCTCCACATCAGGTCTCACCTGAACCTCCCACCTGGTCAAGAAAGCGCAACAAAGCTTTCTCTTCCTCAGGAAGCTGACAGACTGTCCTTCCAGCTGTTGGTGAACTCCTACAGAAGTGCTACACAGAGCTTCATCTCACTGTGACCCCCTTCCAGACCTGGACTCAGTCTACGCTGACAAAGGAACAAGGCCAGCAGCATTGCCACAGATCCCACCCCCACAAATTGTGTTGTTCCAATGCAAACATGAGAGATAAACATGTGAATACCAAAACATTTGGAATTTCAATAGTTTTCTGGAAGAAGGGTTTCATTTTCTGACCCATCTGTCCTGATGGTTCAAAGGTCAGACATGCCAGTGTCTGAGCATGGCTCTGTGCCAGCATGCTCCTGTCCTGCTGTAACAGCTGGTCGGTCCACTGTGTGCCAGACAGGCCAATGAGGATATGATCACTTCATCAGTACATGTGTTCTGCCTGCACTAGGATGTGGTTTTGATTGACAGCTCAGATGTTTACAGTAGCAGCACTGTGGAAGTGTTTCTCTTTGCATGAACGGCTGCATGACATGTGACCCTCAGTCCTACCACAACATCCGTGCTGAGACCAGGATATGGCTTCCTGACCCGGCTGCTGGTTTGAAGTGGTCTCTTCTGTGGATGGGCTCTTGCTGTCGTCTCTAAAGACCTCTGGCAGAACCCACAGGAATGGGCTGTCTCCTGTGTAGTTCTCTGATGTAGAGCAGTGCTGATGAAGTCATGGTGGAGGAGACAGAGCAGATGGAGCTGTGCAGCTCTGAAGCCGCCAGTGACTCTGCTGGTGATGTGTGGTGGTGTTTAGGGCCTTCAGGCGCTCATAGCATAGCAGGTGTCAGTGCAGTGGACACATGTAGCTCTGACCACACACTGTGACTGTCCTCCTGCTGTCAGCTGGACAAGGACCTTTTTTAAGTCTGAGTGGACTGCACCTCAGTGCAGTAAATAGTCTGTCCCCAGTGTCCTCAATAATAATAATGCATTGGTCTTATATTGCGCTTTTCTGCTCTGTTGGGCAGGCACTCAAAGCGCTTACATTGAGATGCATTATTCTTTCACTTTCATTTTCTTTTAAGCTACCAGTGGTAGCCACAGCTCCCCAGGGGGAGACTGACGAAGACGTGGCTGCCAAGGTGCGCCTACGGCCTCTCCGACCACCGCCGATTCATTCATACGCATTCATGCAATGGAGGCAATGCGGGACACACAACAATGACTAGGGAGGAGCTGGGGTCGAACCGCCAACCTTCCGGTTATTGGACAACCCTGCTCACCACTGAGCCACTGCTGCCCAATACTCCTCAGTGTCCTCTCCTCTTTGTGGAGAAAGATGGTTAAGCTTGGAGGTTCAAGGCCGTACTGTCCCTGCAGCAGCTGCAGTCAGGAGTTTGGACCTCCTCTGTTGATGATCTCATGTGACTGCAGTGGATCAGTTTTAAGCAAAACACAAACATAACAGTTATTTATTGAAGAAACATGAGTTCAGCAGTTGATTCAGCAGCGTGTAGATCCAGCTTTAGCCGCCAGACGCTGCAGCTTCCTGTTTGACTCCATCAGTCTGTCACATGGAGGGATTCTGATGCTTTCTTCTTCACATCATGTCTTCAGTTCATTGATGCTGTTGGACCTCACTTATGCACATGTGGGAGCAGCTCTTCATGGCCTCTGTGCCATGTTCTTCCTGACCCTAAAACTGTCTTTGCAGACTAGTGCCTGTGCTAACAGCCTGAAGAAGACACTCCTCCATAGTGTGTCTGCAGTTGTCAGAGTCCTCTGTGAATTCTGCTCGCTGTCAGTTTATTTATTTAATCAAATAAGTCTTAACTTCCTCCTCATGTTCACACCTCTTTTATCTGCTCTATAAAGCTCATTCTGGGTTGCAGACAGCACAGTTCACCTGCACAGGTTCTACTGAGGATGAAGATCACCATGTTGCTCCTGCTGCTCCTCCTGGTTGCTTCTGTTTCCGCTCAATCGGCTGTTCAGAAGGTGGAAATCGTCTGCTCACCAAAGGAGAACGCGGGTACGGCGTGATATCATTTCTTCTCACAAACTGCTCACAGTGGTCTTTCATCATCTTTGTTCCTCTTTATAACCACAGCTTTAGGTTTGTTGTTACAGTTGATGTGGGTCAGCAGAGAAGCTCTTTGTCACATGCAGAAGTTGGACTGAACATAATGTAATCATGATCTCTCTCAATCAAACCAGTGGCTTTCTCCGCCTCCCTGGTGGTTGGAGGCGAGCTAACTCTTGGACCCTTTGACAAACACACGGTTCTGGTCTTCAAACACGTTGTCACCAACATTGGAAATGCCTACAGCCCAGAGACAGGTAACCACAGCAACGCCTCATCTCAGCCAGTCAGTTCAGTAAAATGTGGTTTCAGTTAGACGCTCTGTGCAGAACTCCGATGGTATTTTAAGGGCTGAGGGTAAAGACATAAAGCCATAAATCTCCTGGTAACATGTCCAAAACAATGTCCTACAGGTTTGTTCACGGCGCCGGTGACAGGAGCGTACCACTTTGAGTGGTACATAGGTGTCCACGGTCCAAGTCCTACATCTGCTGGGTTGTTCAAGAATTCAGACCAAATCTTTTTAGCGTGGGAGCAGCAGACAGCCGGCCTCTTTGGAACCGCTGCCAATGGCGTGACGCTGCAGCTGAAGGCGGGAGATCAAGTGTCTGTGCGCCTCTGGGCTGGAACCAAGATATTTGATAATCTCTATCACCACACCACCTTCAGTGGTCACCTGCTGTTCACCATGTGAGAGGGGGTCACTTCCTGTTGTAATCAGATCAGCATGAATCACTGTAACAATGTAAAGATCTCATCTTCCTCCATATGAAGAAGGATGCAGGGCAACCACTCATTCACATGTTTGAAATGTTTCCTCTGCATCTGCATCAAAACACTCTGAATGATTGACAGTGATGGAACATGTGTCTTTATCCACAGTGCTGATGGTTCTGATTCCGTCTTCATTAAACAATAAACACAGCATTGCACATAAAGTCTGTGTGTTTTGATTTGGGGGAGGAACCAGGAAACAGATGATGAAGCAGGAAAACAGCTGCTTCACACGCTGCAGCTCTACAACACCTTGCTGCTGCTCTTCAGTGCTCCAGGATTCACTTTAACTTCTACAGTGTCTGTTACAACCAGAACAGCCTGTAGAACCTTGACTGAAACCCAGAGCCTGATCCAGCAGTGCTTAAAGAGACAGTAAGAGGACCAACTCCCTTTAAACAGGGAGAAGCTTGGAGCAGCATCAGCCTCTTGCTGACGACTGGCCGGGTAAAGCAGCAGAGGAGGACGTAGATGCTGGTATTCATGGTGAAAGAGGACTCTTGGCTCTTCCTGCTCCCAGAACAACCAGAGCCACAGCGCCTCTGTAGTCCAAATGAAAGCTTCCATATTAACACAACAGTCACAGAATATGTAGCTCTGACTCTATAAACTAGTTTAATTCGACTCATATGATGCAGTTACCTCAAGTGGTTTGTTCAAATACAAGGATTCATATTAACCCACCATTAACTCCTGCTGTTGGTGCTGTGCCGGCCTCACAGAAGGCCCATAGGCTGGTCAGATAACAACCAGCTGATCAACATGTATCGAGCTGCTGCCTCACACTCCACAGGCTGCAGCACTAACACATGGGTATGTAGCACCCCCTGCAGGCAGGCAGGGAGAACAGCACCACTAAAACAAAACATGACAGAGTGTTGATGAAGATTCTCAGTCATCCAGGTCATCATACGTAGAGAAGATTGAAGCAAGGCGTCTGGACTTGTAGAGTTTTCTAGAAGACGTTTCGCTGCTCATCCAAGCAGCTTCATCGGTTCTAACTGTTTGGTGGGGAAACATGGTTTATATGTGGTTACAGACCTATGTGGGTGGGTCTGGGTAAAACTTTAAAAAACTTAAAAACTATAGCACTAAATGTTTCCATACTTACCTGTGATGTTCTGGCTGACTGGGCCAGGTGTGTCTAACGACTGGCTAACGACTATGAAACTGCCGGAGGGGGACTGATTGACAGCCCTTTGTTCTTACTGTGAGTATGTGCAAACTTCCTGGGAATGGATGGAATCACTGCATTGTATGTGGTAGAAAGATGATGTCTGAGGCCACCACCTCTGTTAAGGGAAGGTTTTTCCAGCTTAACATAGATGGCTTCCTTGACTCCTCTTTCATACCACCTTTCCTCCCTGTCTAAAATGTGAACGTTGTTGTCCTCAAAGGAGTGTCCTTTGTCTTTGAGGTGGAGGTGAACAGACAGAAGGAAAAGAGGGACAGAGCAGAATGCACAGCTGATAATGTTCAGCAGCACAGTCAGCCTGCCTCCTGATCCCAAACCTCCTCATGAAGATTCTCCTAATGCTTAAGCACTGCTGGGCTGCAGATCAGCTTTCCCTAAATCTAGACAGGACGACTCATAATCATTTGCTCTTGAATCCAGACAAAACTGAGGTCATTGTGTTTGGATCTAAACACTTCAGGAATGGATGAGCTGTTCATGTTGTTACTCTGGATGTCATTTTGTCCTCTGTGAGAACCCTCAGAGTCTTGTTGAGCAGGGTTTGTCCTTTTATGTGAGAGGTGCTTGACAGCTAAAGACTCTTCTACTTACTCTGGGAACCACGAGTAGACCTGCAGTCTCACAGTGGGCTGTTCTTCAGGGACTGCGTGGTGCCATCAGGCCCAGCCGGTGCTTTGCTTCGTACGTACTTTGAACTTTGAGGAGGGATATGATCCGTGCTGCTGGTTCCTGTCAGTACTCTGGCTGAAGTGTTCTGGAACCCAAACTGGGATCTGGTTTCACAGGAGAAGGGTCTGATAACTAAAGGCCCGGCTCCCATTCTGCTTCTGAAGATCCTAGGAACCACAACTGATCCAGCACCATGAGAGCAGAGCCTTCTGTGGGGATTGTATGGTGCTGTTGGGTCCTGAAATGTGATGCTGCTTGGTCTCTGAGGGCCTTGTGGGTGAGGAGGAGGAGGATATGATCCATGCTGCTGGTTCCTGTCAGTACTCTGGCTGCAGTGTTCTGGATCAGCTGCAGACTCCTCAGAGAGCGACCTGGGCGTCCTGATAATGATCAGTTACAGCAGTCCAGCCTAGAAGAGACAAAGACATGGACTAGTGTCTGAGTCAGCATGCTCCTGTCCTGTCTGTAACAATAACAGGTTCTGGCCGCACTAGGATGTGGTTTTGATTGACAGCTTGGCACTCGGCTGAGCCGGACCTTCAGTAAACATCCAGCAGTCGGCCTGTCAGCTCAGATGTTTACATTAGCAGCACTGTGAAAACTCAGAAACACAAAGAAAACAAGAAGTCACAATGTGGACTTGGGCTGACTCTTAATGCTGAGGCAACACTAACTCACATCAACATGTGCTAGCTCTGTCCTTTAGCAACTTTAGCATCAATGCAGAGTTAACACTAACACTGCTGAGTCAGCAGATGTGTGCAGGCCAACGTGTCTGACTCCAACACATGAATCATAGCAACACTTCTCCAAACAACAACACAGCACATCAGTGCATCCACACTGCTAGCTGAAGCTGAGCTTTTAGCTTTTTCTGCAGACAGTAAAGAGCATCCAGCCAGATGGAAGATCACTGTACAGGTGATAGAAGGAACTACATGTCAGCATCAGGCTATTTTATGCAGCTTTCATACGTGATGCTGAATTTAAACCAGTGGACACTGCAGCATTCAGTCTGCCAATGAACACCTGTCCCACAGAACCAAGACGGTCTGAGATCTTCAACAGAGGAGGTCCAAACTCCTGACTGCAGCTCTGGACCTGTAGCAAGAGACCACTTCAAACAAGCAGCCAGATCCTGGTCTCAGCACGGATGTTGTGGTAGGACTGAGGGTCACATGTCATGCAGCCGTTCATGCAAAGAGAAACACTTCCACAGTGCTGCTACTGTAAACATCTGAGCTGTCAATCAAAACCACATCCTAGTGCGGGCAGAGCACATGTACTGATGAAGTGATCATATCCTCATTGGTCTGTCTGGCACACAGTGGACCGACCAGCTGTTACAGCAGGACAGGAGCATGCTGGCACAGAGCCATGCTCAGACACTGGCATGTCTGACCTTTGAACCATCAGGACAGATGGACCCTTCAGACCAGAAGAGTCCCACAGTGCCTGGAGTCAAAGGTCATCAATACATGAACACACATGTGAATCAATAAATACAGAACCAAACCACTTATGTGGGGCAGGGTTGTGAGCGCAGCACCATGGCCTCAGGCTTGAAGCTGCTGATCCTTATCCCAGCTGCTTCGCACTCGGCTGCCTGGTTCCATGAGACTAAACAGGACAACAGGAAATCCTGTGGTCCCTAACTGGACCCCCTCCAGCCTAGAAACTCTGTCCATACAAATATATATATATATGTAAATATTTACGTCATCTTCCTGTTCCCTTCGCACTCCTTTTCTTGTCTGTTCTCTGTGACTCGACGCTCTGATTTAGGACAATCATACTGACTTTATGTCTGACTTATATGTCTCATGTGTTTTCATGTTCACTTCTATAGTTTCCTTTAGTTTTATTAATGGTTAGGATGAAATGATTGATGACAGCGCGTCCCTGTTTTATCCTCTGTAACACAATTGAAAAGTTTGTCTGTGTTTGGGGGATTCTGTCTTTGGAAGACACTTTGTCTTAAAATTATTATTGTATGAAGAGTGTTGTATAAATAAAGATTGATTGATTGAATGGTCAGCTGCCTGCTGTTTGCTGATGTTATCAATCATCCACCATGTTCAGACTTTGTGACAACAGGTTATGTCTCCAGCAGTCACACCTCTTACCTGTCCTATAAAGCTTGCTGAGAGTCACAGGCACAGTTCACCTGAACAGGATCCACTGAGAAGATGAAGACTACCGTGTTTCTGCTGCTGTGCCTTCTGGCCGGTTGTGACTCCATGAATCAGACCGAGATAGAAGTTCAGACCGAGATAGAAGATCAGACCGAGATAGAAGATGAAGTTGTTGCTCAGGAGATGGTGTCCTATCAACCCTGTCCCCTGGACATCCATGCTGTGCTGAGAGAGATGGCCGCCTCTCTGGCTGTTCAGAAGGAGGAGATCAAGTCCCTACAAAGACAAAATACAGGTACATGCTACGTCAGGTAGAAGTGACAGAGATGGTTTTATGTTTTATTGGATCCAATATTTATTCTACACTGAGTCCATCCAGCTGAGAAAGCAGCTCCAAGGTACAGCCTGAAGTCTGAACAACACATCATGTCTTATCCTCCTGACTTTAACCTTTTCCTGCCTGTTCAGAGCTAAAATACAATTTAGAAATATTTAGGGCCCGAGCACCGAGTGGTGCGAAGGCCGTATTGTAATGCAAGCGTTTATTGGTTATTCTTGGTCCGCCCACGGTATCGCGATTTTGATCCTCTGCATGCTCAAAAACTCTTCTTCTCCTCTCTCTCTCCTTCATCCTCTCTGTCCTGTCTCCCTCTTCTTCTCCTCTCTCTCCTTCATCCTCTCTGTCCTGTCTCCCTCTTCTTCTCCTCTCTCTCTCTCCTTCATCCTCTCTGTCCTGTCTCCCTCTTCTCCTCCTCTCTCTCTCTCCTTCATCCTCTCTGTCCTGTCTCCCTCTTCTTCTCCTCTCTCTCTCTCCTTCATCCTCTCTGTCCTGTCTCCCTCTTCTTCTCCTCTCTCTCTCTCCTTCATCCTCTCTGTCCTGTCTCCCTCTTCTTCTCCTCTCTCTCTCTCCTTCATCCTCTCTGTCCTGTCTCCCTCTTCTTCTCCTCTCTCTCCTTCATCCTCTCTGTCCTGTCTCCCTCTTCTTCTCCTCTCTCTCTCTCCTTCATCCTCTCTGTCCTGTCTCCCTCTTCTTCTCCTCTCTCTCTCTCCTTCATCCTCTCTGTCCTGTCTCCCTCTTCTTCTCCTCTCTCTCCTTCATCCTCTCTGTCCTGTCTCCCTCTTCTTCTCCTCCTGGCTGCATGGCTCTGTAGCACCCCCTAAAGTGTGAAAATATTCACCGCAAGTGCTACAGACCTGAAACTCGGTACACTGATGTATCGCCATGTGACAAGAAAAAAAGCCTCTTGGACTAAAATTCCACGATGTACAGGAAGTCCGCCATTTTGAAAAAAACACGCCTTGTTCCAATTTGCACACCCAGCACTATAGCGAACTCCTTCTAGGGGAATTGCTTGATACAGCTGAAAATTGGTGCACTCGCCCTTAAGGGGTCAGGGACAAAAAGTTATCAAAAACGCAGCACTTCGTCATACGGTCTGGCTGTGGCGCCATCACGAAGTTGACCCTTCGCCAACACACAGGAAATGGATGTATTTGTGGCTGTACCTCCCACATACTTTATCCAATGTGGATAAAAAAATCGACCTTCTATGATCATGAAAATTCATACACACGTTCATGGGGGCGTGTCCTAGCAACTGATGGGGGTCTCATAAGTGGGCGGAGCAAAATTGCTCAATGGCGCCCCCTTGAATTTTTTAAACACCCCTCTCCATAGGGGTTTTTTTTGGAGAAGGAACACAAAAATCGGCACACACACAGAACACGTCCAGATGCACATAAAAGTCTCTTGCACCATTGATCTAGACCACACAGGAAGTCAGCCATTTTGATTTTGGCGGTCAAATTTCAGCGATTTCCACCTTTGGTATGCGGACGAACTCCTAGGGCTTTCAACCGATTGACTTCATATTCGGTCGCTGTCACCTAGAGATCATGCTGATCAAAAGTTATCAAAAGCTTTTCTCTAAGTTAAAGGGCGTGGCCGCTGTGGTGTCACTTCGCCATTCATACACGAACAGCGGTGGTGGAGAAAGGAAGTGCCATGTTCTACACTGACATGCACTTCTCTCACACTGTTTAATCCTTCCTTGTCACAGTCGTACACAGCCAAATGTGGGTCACACACTTGAATTCCCACAGAGACACCTGTTTGGTTTCCTGTATCAGGCTGCCCGTGGCGGTGGCGAATGTCGAACCTTCGCCATGAAACATCAACTGCTTATAACTTCGCCATACATCGTCCTAACATCCTCAAATTTTCATGTCATAACGGTCCGTCCCCGGACACGTCTGCATGATCATGAGTCACCTGCACAGAGCCACCTACAGAAAACTGGAAGTAACTGCTTTTTGACCATTTCTATGTATGAATCAAATCTTTTTGCATGTTTGAAGCACAGACAGGTCTCCACTACTCTCATTGTGTCTGGCTCCACCCAGTGGACACATAGGGTACTACAGCTGGTATAACTCCCCCATTTTTAACATGTAACACAGACCCAACCCCGACCATGTGTGGACATCTATGGACAGCGCCACCTACTGTAAACAGGAGGTTACTGCATACTAACAATTTTTACATATATTGACAGATTTGTTGCACTGACATGTCTCTGCTTCTTTCTGCCGCTTTTTTCCCACTGCTGGCAAATTCACCACAGCCTGTGGGGGGAGCGGGGGAGAGAAGGGACGGCGTGACGGGGAGGGGGTTGTCGCGCGGAATGCGAGGGCCCGATCGTCGCTGCTTGCAGCTTTAATTTCCCTTGAGATTTCACAGCATAAACTGACATTTGTCCTTGTTGTACGTTTTGTTCTGTACTGAGGAAAGGGTCACAAGTTCTACTAACAAAAGGTTTTTATTCTGAACCCAATTTATGATACCTGAATACTTGAGTAAAACAAAAGTCTCCATTTCATCTTGGCATGAAGAGAAAGTTGCCCTCAACCCAAACACTTGGCTTAATATTTGGACCACAAAGGACAGAGGACACAAACAAGCAGACTCTGCAACAGACTGAAAAACAAGTTTTAAAGGTTTAAAATAACATTTTTCTGCCTCAGTCAAACAGGTGGCTTTCTCAACCTCACTGCTGGGGGAAGGTCACAGTGTAACTCTTGGACCCTTCAACACACATACCCCTCTGATCTTCAAACGTGTCTTCACAAACATCGGAAACGCCTACAGCCCACACACAGGTAAGCACAGCCATCACACTTTATTACTAAAATCACAGGGCAGGTTTCCAAGCATGTGGAAGTCAGCTGTTGTGGTCTCAGTATTTAAAGATGGTGATCCACACATTTCTGATTACAGGCCGACCTCCGTCTGTGTGTCCCAAACACTCATCGTCACTGTCCGCTATTACAAAAACACAAACCTCTGTCTCATTTACCAAATGAGTGATGGTCTGTCATCCCCTCCTCTTACACAGTTCGTTAACATCCGATCAGCTGATCATAGCAGAACCAGAGGGGCAGTGAGAGGGGACTGTATCACCCCCCTTAGGAAAAGTCTGTTGGGTCAAACAGCCTTTTCTGTTCAAGCTGCTGCAGAATGGAGACTCCCCCAAAACCATCAGAAACCTGAACACATACAGTGTCTTTAGGGTGCAGTTAAAGTGGCTGATTGAAGCAGAGCCTGTTGGCTAATTACAGGCATGTTAATCAATACGCACTGTCCCTGAAATCAATACATTACATTAAATAAAGGCAACAGCACTGAACGTCTGCTCTCAGCTGAGGTCAGTCTGATGGTCTAACTGCTGCTTCTGTCCTCAGGTATCTTCACTGCACCTGTCAAAGGAGTGTACAACTTTGAGTGGTGTATCAGTGCAGGTGGAGGACCAAATCCCACAGGTGCTGTGTTGTACAGGAATTCAGAGCTAATTTCTATAGCGTATGAACATCAACCGTCTCATTTCTCATCTGGGTCTAATGCTGCCACACTGCTGCTGCAGCCTGGAGACCAGGTGTTCCTGCGTCAGTGGGTTAACTCACAGATATTTGATAATGGAAATCACCACACCACCTTCAGTGGTCACCTGGTGTTCACCATGTGAGAGGGGGTCACTTCCTGTTGTAATCAGATCAGCATGAATCACTGTAACAATGTAAAGATCTCATCTTCCTCCATATGAAGAAGGATGCAGGGCAACCACTCATTCACATGTTTGAAATGTTTCCTCTGCATCAAAACACTCTGAATGATTGACAGTGATGGAACATGTGTCTTTATCCACAGTGTGATGGTTCTGATTCTGTCTTCATTAAACAATAAACACAGCATTGCACATAAAGTCTGTGTGTTTTGATTTGGGGGAGGAACCAGGAAACAGATGATGAAGCAGGAAAACACCTGCTTCACACACTGCAGCCTGATACAGACCTGTATCCAACCAAAACAAACCAAACCTGTTTACAGCAGCTGCAATGACCCCGAGCTGCATCACTACAACAACCAGTCTGCAGTTCTTTGAATGGAAGCCGGATACATTCAGAAAGTATTGTGATTACAGGGCTCAACAAACCTGTAACTTGATGGATGGTCAGCTGGTCAAATGGTTTTTCTGTCTAATGGAAACAAAGAGTGTTTCTCAGAATCACAGTGAAGACGTCTCCTCCCCTCCAGGACCTCCACACATTTACCAGAAATCCAGGTCTGCTGAGGAAAACGTCCTCATACTTCCTCTGCAAACATTCTTATGGCTCACTTCTCAGCTCTCTGAACCACAACAGTCTGTCATGTTCAAATGATTGAATTGAACGTTTTCCTTCACTGCAGTTATCCAACACCAGGCTTCAGCTGTCTGTCCGGTTTTCTGATGTACTTAAAGAATGAGAACACAAAGAGCATTGTAGCAACATATTATGTTCCAGCAGTCACACCTCTTTCATCTGCTTTATAAAGCTCACTCAGAGTTACAGACACACTTCACCTGTACAGGATCCACTGAGAGGATGAAGACCACCGTGATGTTCCTGCTCTGCCTTCTGGCTGGTTCTGACTCCAAGAATCTTACAGAAGCAGAAAAAGAAGTTCTTGCCCAGCAGGTGGAGTACCTCCAGCCCTGTCCCCTGGACATCCACGCTGTGCTGAGAGAGATGGCCGCCTCTCTGGCTGCTCAGAAGGAGGAGATCAAGTCCCTACAAAGACAAAATACAGGTACATGTTACGTCAGGTAGAAGTGACAGAGATGGTTTTATGTTTTATTGGATCCAATATTTATTCTACAGATGTTGAGTTTCCAAAGAAACTGATGGTGTGAAGGTTTTTTTTAGAAAATCTGGAGAAACTGAACACTGAGTCCACCCAGCTGAGAAAGCAGCTCCAAGGTACAGCCTGAAGTCTGAACAACAGATCTGTGCTGCTGAGCTGTGTCTCAGTCCAAACATGTAACAACTTCTTTCCTCTTTTTTCAGAACAGGTAACAAATCTGGAGAAACAGAAAACTGAGACGGACCAGCTGAAGCAGCAGCTTCAAGGTACAGTTTGAAGTCTGAACAACAGATCATGTCTTATCCTCCTGACTAACTTTTTCCTGCCTAGTCAGAGCTAAAAGAAGAGGTCAACTCAGGATGTTCTAAAAGTATTTTCACAGCACGTTGTGTACAACTTGTTGAACTGCTTCAGAACAGGTTTTCTGATATGTACTGAGGAAAGTATTGAATTGAAAGTGTTCAGGAGATCTAGGTAGGCCAGGTTTGAATCTTTAAATAGGGATGTCCCGATCAGGTTTTTTTGTCTTTGAGTCCGAGTCCGAGTCATTTGATTTTGAGTATCTGCCGATACCGAGTCCCGATCTGATACTTTCAAAATTCTCCATTGGATCAATAAACTTTAATTTCTAAAGAACATTTAACCCTTAAAGGCCCCCAATCATCAACTTTATTATTATTATTATTAATGATATTAATATTAATGTTGATATTATTATTATGAGTAGTGGTAGGCCTTTTACCATGGCTTATCTGAGCAGAGTCAATGGAGTTAAGTCAAACCAACCAGCACGTCATGAGCAACAGAGCCAAACAACACGCACTCTGGGAGTGGGCTGACCTGTGCACATGTGCTTGTGTGCGCACGCGTTTGCATGTGTGTATGCGCATCAGGCCGCTGCAGACAGCTGCAGTGAATTTTACAAACGCCACCATGTGGACAGAAACACATAGAAACTGACAGCAGAGATGGCACCAGAGGACTGGGCAAGAGGACTAGACTGGGTGGCGCTGCAGCGAGTGCCGCCAGTGAGAAGGAGAGGACTTCACTCGTACAACGCGGACTCTCTCTGAGAGCAGGTTCTATACATGAGCAGGTTTAGTGTCGTGGTGAATTGTGGCAAAGTGTTGAAACGGTGTTGAGCAGCTTCACAGCTCTGTGTGTTGCTGTGACGCACCGTGGCGACGCAGACAGCGAGCTGACCGTGGTCTGCTCAGAACATCCCATAAACATTACACAATGAGTTAAAAATAAGAACTACCTGTTGATTTGACACATTTTAAGACAGAAGCCGCGGGACATATAAAGTTATACGCTACGACGCACCGGAGTGACGCCTTTTGTCATCCAGTCTCTTTGGCAGCGAGAGGGAGAGAGAGGAAAACAAACCAGCATGCAAATGTAATTTATCACGGCCGAAAAATTAAAAGATTAAATTAAAAGCCCATTTAATTTATCGTGCAATTAATTGATTTATTGTTTATCGCGACAGGCCTAGTCATAGCCACCCTGCACAGAAGGCGTTAACTTTGAGAGCCCTAATAAATATATATCCGAGTCCTGATCGGGAGGTAACAGCCGATTCCGATTCCGATTGTCTGAAATCACGTAATCGGGCCCGATTTCCGATCACGTGATCGGATCGGGACATCCCTATCTTTAAATGAAAATAACAAAGTAAGCAGGCTAGTTAGCTATTGGCTAACCTCATTGAATCGTTCTCATGTCCATCACAGCTGTTACTGATGAAAGGGTCATTATTTTTACTAACAACAGGTGTTTATTCTTTTTTATTTATGATTTATGATTCCTGGTTACTTGGGTAAAAAAGTCTCCATTTCATCTTAGCATGAAGAGAAAGTTGCCCTCAACCCAAACACATGAGTAGTCATTGCAAAGGCTGGAAGTCCTCTATTGAGCACAACAGGACTTAGTAGGGTAGCTTAATATTTGGACCACAAACAACAAAGGACACAAACAAGCAGACTGGGCCTCAGAAAAACAAGTTTAAAGGTTTATAATTACAATTTTTTTTCCAGAACAGGTAACAAATCTGGAGAAACAGAAAACTGAGACGGACCAGCTGAAGCAGCAGCTTCAAGGTACAGTTTGAAGTCTGAACAACAGATCATGTGTGTACATATGTACAGCAGAACAACACAACACTTAAAATGACACTTTCCTCTCTCAGCCAAACAGGTGGCTTTCTCAGCCTCACTGATAACAGAAGGTTCTCTTACGGTCGGACCCTTTAACACATACACCACTGTGATCTTCAAACATGTCGTCACAAACATCGGAAACGCCTACAGCCCACACACAGGTAACAACAGCACTGAACGTCTGCTCTCAGCTGAGGTCAGTCTGATGGTCTAACTGCTGCTTCTGTCCTCAGGTATCTTCACTGCACCTGTCAGAGGACTGTACCACTTTGAGTGGCACCTGTGTGGAAGTGGTCCAGATCCCACAGGTGCTGTGTTGGTCAGGAATTCAGAGCACATTTATATAGCGTATGAACAACAAACATCTCAACACACAACTACTTCTAATGGTGCCACACTGCAGCTGAACCCTGGAGACCAGGTGTTTGTGCGTCTGTGGCAAAATTCTAAACTAATTGACAGCTACAACCACCACACCACCTTCAGTGGTCACCTGGTGTTCACCATGTGAGAGGGGGTCACTTCCTGTTGTAATCAGATCAGCATGAATCACTGTAACAATGTAATGAGGCTGTGCAGAGACCACAGCCTCTCCCTGAATGTGGAGAAGACAAAGGAGATGGTTGTGGACTACAGGAGAGCACAGAGTCAGCACACCCCTCTGACCATCGACGGTGCTGCTGTGGAGCAGGTGAGCAGCACCAAGTTCCTGGGTGTGCACATCACTGAGGACCTCTCCTGGACTAACAACACTGCATCCCTGACCAAGAAGGCACAGCAACGCCTCTACTTCCTCCGCAAGCTCAAAAGAGCCAGAGCCCCTCCCTCCATCCTGTGCACCTTCTACAGAGGGGCTGTTGAGAGCATCCTGTCCAGCTGCATCACTGTGTGGTACGGAGCCTGCACCGCCACCTGCAGGAAGACGCTTCATCGCATAGTGAGAGCAGCTGAGAGGATCACCGGCGTCCCTCTCCCCTCCCTCCAAGACCTCTACGACAGCCGTCTCACCCGAAAGGCCCTCCGCATCACAGGAGACCCCACCCACCCTTCACACCGCTTCTTCAGTCTGCTGCCATCAGGAAAGAGACTGCGCAGCCTCCGGGCCAGGACCAGCAGACTGAGGGACAGCTTCATCCACCAGGCTGTCAGGAAGCTGAACTCTCTCCCTGCTGTGCCCCACTTTCTCCCCCTTCCCTGACACCACCCCCCACCCCCTACCCCTACCACCATCCCCTCACCCCTACCACCACCCAAGATAGGAACTCTTTGTACCAGCCACTTTACCAAAGGAACTCTGTGCACCAGTCACTTTTTACCCTGTCATGTCACACCAGTCTCATATAAGCTGCTATAACTTAAACTATTCCTGGACTGTTACATTATGCCAACTGCACTGACTTGCACCATTGCATCTTTTGCACTCTCATACCAGTCTCAATAAGCTGTTATAAGTTAAACCATTCCTGTTTATATTATGCCAACTGCACTGACTTGCACTATACATCTTTTGCACTCTTACTGCATTGTGCCTTGTATTTTGTGTGTGCCTCATTGTAGGTACATTTTTTTACACTTTATATTTATCTTTAGTTTTTAGTTACATGTTATATGTTGCGGAGTGAAGAGTAACGCAATTTCGATTCTCTGTATGTTCAGCACATATAGCAGAGTTGACAATAAAGCTGACTTGACTTGAAAAAAAAATGATCTCATCTTCCTCCATATGAAGAAGGATGCAGGGCAACCACTCATTCACCTGTTTGAAATGTTTCCTCTGCATCTGCATCAAAACACTCTGAATGATCGACAGTGATGGAACATGTGTCTTTATCCACAGTGCTGATGGTTCTGATTCTGTCTTCATTAAACAATAAACACAGCATTGCACATAAAGTCTGTTACAACCAGAACAGTCTGAGGAACCTTGACTGAAACCCAGAGCCTGATCCAGCAGTGGTTAAAGAGACAGTAAGAGGACCAGACCTTCCTCTGTCCTGCCAGTTGAGAGATATAATCATTGCAGTACTCTGGGTCTGTCTGGGGTCTCCTTCTGTTGAACATCCACCTCACCAGGGAGACAGCCAGGGAGCATCATAACCACAAACAGGCTTCTGTGGGAGCCACAAATCTACTTGGAGGTCCTCCTGAGTGAGCGAGCTCCCCACCCTGTCTCTAAGGGAGAGAGCAGCCAACCAGTGGAGGAAGCTCATTTGCACTGACTGTATTCATGATCACTTCTTGGGACTCTTTATTAATCAGTAAACTAAGGGCCTTGCCCACATGAAAATGCTGTTCCATGGAGTCCAAGTGCCCCACCCTGGAGCCAAGAATAGGAAAGAAGGAAGGGCTCATAATGAGTCCCTGATCACTGGTCTCTCATCAATCCACTGGGATAAGACTAAACAAGCAACATGGGTTGCCTTGTAGGCCTAAAACCAACAAGAGGGGTCATGGGGGTCAATCTGATCTGGGTGGTGATGAACAGCAGGCTCCAATGTGTTCCAACCACTCCAACCTGCCTGAGTGAAGGCTCAGCAGCGGCTACACTTCCTGAGAGTCCACAGGAAGCACAACCTAAACCCCGCCCTGCTACTGACCTTCCACTCATCCATTGAGAGCCTGCTGACATACTGCATCACAGTTTGGTATATACATATATATATATATATATACGTATATATATATATATATATATATACGTATATATATATATACGTATATATATATATATATATATATATATTATATATATATATATATATTATATATATATATATATATATATATATGTATATATATATATATGTATATATATATATATATATATGTCCCGAGTGACTGCTATAGAATATATATATATATATATATATATGAAGTATATTCTATTCTATTCTTTATAAAACATTGACAGTAAAAACTATGGACAGAGCTTCTGTGACTTGACCCTTTTGTTTCTGAAGAGCCCTTTCGAGGTGGAAGGCTCCAGGGCGCTCTGACCGCCGCCATGTTGGTAGCATCAAGTCCGCCAAAACTCCAAGTACGGACAAAGAGGGGAGTTTAGGGGTGATCGCTGCCTGTCACTCAAAGCAGTAACGCAAACAATTATGAGTAAATTAAAGTCTGAATATAATTAAAATTAAAGCTGCAAGCAGCGATGATCGGGCCCTCGCACTCCGCGCGACCGCCCCCTCCCTGTCACGCCGTCCCTTCCCTCCTCTGCTCCCCCCACGAGCTGCGGCGATTTTGCCAGCGGTGGGAAAAAGCCGGTAGACAGAAGCAGAGATGTGTCAGTGCAACAAATCTCTCAATATATGTAAAAATTGTTAGTGTGCAGTAACCTCCTCTTTACAGTAGGTGGCGCTGTCCACAGATGTCCACACGTGGTCGGGGTCGGGTCTGTATCACATGTAAAAAATTTGAGGATTTTAGGAGCATCCGTGGTGGAGTTATATCAGTTGCAGTGCCGTATGTGTCCACTGGGTGGAGCCAGACACCATGAGAATAGTGGAGACCCGTCTGTGCATCAAACCTCAAAAAACATTTGATTCATACATGAAAAATGTCCAGAAGCAGTTACTTCCGGTTTCCTGTAGGTGGCGCTGTGCAGGTGACTCATGAGCATGCAGACGTGTGGGGGGGACGGACCGTTAGGACATGAAAAAAATTTGAGGACGCTAGGACGATGCATGGCGAAGTTATAAGCAGTTGATGTTTCATGGCGAATGTTCAACAGTCGCCACCGCCACGGGCAGCATGATACAGAAAACCACACAGGTGTCTCTGTGGGACGTCAAATCTGTGATCCTCATTTCGCTGTGTAATGACAGAGAAGGATTAAACAGAGTGCATGTCAGTGAAGAACATGGCACTTCCTGTCTCCACCACAAGGGAGCGCCATAGATCATGATGACCTAGAGACGTTCAGGGAGGGGCTCTGACCACGTGCAGAAAGTTTGAAGCCGTTTGGAGCAAGTATGTAGGAGAGAGAGCTGTTCGTGTATGAATGGCGAAGTGACGCCACAGCGGCCACGCCCTTTAACTTAGAGAAAAGCTTTTGATAGCTTTTGATCAGCATGGTCTCTAGGTGACAGCGACCGAATATGAAGTCAATCGGTCGAAATCCCTAGGAGGAGTTCGTCCGCATACCAAAGGTGGAAATCGCTGAAATTTGACCGCCTAAATCAAAATGGCTGACTTCCTGTGAGGTCTAGATCAATGGTGCAAGAGACTTTTATGTGCATCTGGACGTGTTCTGTGTGTGTGCCGATTTTTGTCTTCCTACTCCAAAAAAACCCCTATGGAGAGGGGTATTTTAAAAATTCAAGGGGGCGCCATTGAGCCATTTTGCCCCGCCCACTTACGAGACCCCCATCAGTTGCTAGTACATGCCCCCGAGAATGTGTGTATGAATTTTCATGATCATAGAAGGTCATTAAGGTCATTAAATACTCAAACGTAATCTCACGGCGAAGGATCGACACCATTGCACGCAGCTTCACGGCCTTCATAGTGTAGCTTCACCAACTAGTTGGGAAGGTTCTAGAGGTGAAATGAAGTTGATGCTGTCAACTATGTAGGAGCAGTACACGTCAGAGTAAAAAGAGGCCATTTCCTGTTACCAGCAGGGGGCGCCACGAGTAAGTAAGGGTTTCAACATATGGAGGTGTTCAGGGCGGAGCCCTCGTCATGCTCATAAAGTTTGAAGACGTTTGGATAAAGTATGCAGGCGTGAGAGCCGTTCAAAGTTACATGGCGAAATCATGAATCGTCGCCAGACTTTGGCGAGCCACAGAGGCCACGCCCTGTAAGGTAGAGAAAAGCTTTTGATAACTTTTGATCAGCAGGTCCTTTAGGTGACCTCCAGCAAATTTCAGGTCAATCGGGCAACAGCTCTAGGAGGAGTTCGCTCACATACCAATGGTGTAAATCGCTAAAAATCGCCATTTTCCATCCAAGATGGCGGACTTCCTGTTGGGTTAAGGTCATGGTGTCAAGAGACTTTTTGGTGCGTCTTGGTATGATAAACATGTGTACCGATTTTCGTGCACCTACTCCAAACTAAGCCAAATGCGAGGGGTGTTTTGAAAATTTCAAGGGGGCGCTGTAGAGCCATTTTGCCCCGCCCCTTTGCAGCGACCACAAAATATCAAATTTTTCGCCACCCCTGATGAGTGTGCAAAGTTTCGTGAGTTTTCGTGCATGGCAAAGGGGTGAAAAATGCAGTTAAACAGGCAGGCAAATAATAAGAATAAACACAGCAATTACAATAGGGCCTTCGCACCACTCGGTGCTCGGGCCCTAACGAGTGAATGAAAAAAACGCTGCCAGCGATCAGAAGTCACGTGACTTTGCAGATATATAGTCCAGATGTCCAAGTCAATCCTTTGTAACATTAAGAATAGCAGCCTCTATTAACACTGTGTGGTCCAGGACTGCACAGATCCAGAGGATTACAGGACTGACCAGGACGTGTTTCTACAAAACAGTTTGGAAAAGGGCGATCACAACCCTTACATTCAAATCATCCATCAACGTGGACTCACCTTTAAAGGTGTTTTCAGGACGGTCTGTCTGTCCCCTTCATTTACCAGCATACCTACAATAACACTGCAGAGGAACTGTATGTCTTTCAGGTCAGATACAGGCTCAGAAATCATGGGACATGTTTGATGTCTGTCCCAGTACAAACACATTTAACCTGCAGGCTAGTCAGTCATCATCACCTGCGTTCATTTGTATTAAACAGTCTGCACAGTAACTATGATAAGCAACACCTCTCACTAAACTACAACTTATCTACCGAGATCTCATTTATAAAGCAGATCAAAAACAGATTATTAGAACTCTACCTTCCTGACACACCAAAGAGCTAATGACCTTGGTAGCTAATGTCAGCGATATCGCTAATACGTAGTTAACATGTAGCAAACGTTAGCGACATAGCTAACATTCATAGATAAATAAGTACGAATATACATACATACACTGTAAGGAGGCTCGTTGACGTTGACAGAGAGAGGGAGAGAGAGAGAGAGAGAGAGAGGGAGAGAGGGAGGGGGGGAGGGAGAGACAGAGAGAGAGGGAGAGAGAGAGAGAGAGAGACAGAGAGAGGGAGAGAGGGGGGGAGACAGAGAGAGAGGGAGAGAGAGAGAGAGAGAGAGAGACAGAGAGAGAGAGAGAGAGAGACAGAGAGGGAGAGAGACAGAGAGAGAGGGAGAGACAGAGAGTTTTTGAGTTTTTAAAACACCTTTATTCCAAATAAAGATCAATTCATCAATTCAACACGATCATATTTTATAAAAACACTGAATTGAAGGACAGCTGTCCGTCAACAACAGAACACACAGCTCTAGTAAAACACCACTTGGAGACAAACTCCTCCAAACTGTTCATGAGTGAATGGAACCTGAAGTCCACTTTCACTCTGGCCTTCACCAGGCCTCTAAACATGGCTGTGAGTCTACAAGCTGGATCCTCTGGTCCCTGCTCCTTCCTGCTCTTGTAGATCGCCAGTTTAGCCTGTCCCACCATGAAGTTTAAGAACTGCCAGGTTGCAGCGTTGTCTTTCTTGTACCCTGCTCCAAAGATAAAAGCGGTTTCAGTCCAGGGCACGCCACACCTTAGAAACACAGTCTTTAAAACACTGAAGAGACCAGAGAGTCTCCAACAGTCCAGGAAGCAGTGGGAGACCGTCTCTGGCTCGTCACAGAAAGGACATAAAACTGACACCGTGGGATTGACCTTATTGATAAAACTGTTCACAGCCAGCGCCCCCTGCAGGATCCTCCACTGCAGATCCCCAGTCCTTTTGTTGATGGGTGGCTTGTAGAGGACTCGCCACACTGGCTTACAGTCCTCCTTCGGGCTCAGTCTGGTCCTCCATACTGTGTCCGTTCTGTCCTTTAAAGCGTCTCTGTTGAGAGCCTGGACACAGCCCCTGTACAGAGCTTTTCCATTCAGCATGTGCAGGCTGGGCACAGGTCCAGTTTTTGTGCCCACAGGTCCTGCTGGTTCAGTCTTTTCTAAAACCAAACCAAGGTCCGGGAAAGGGTCCGTACAGTCCGGGATTTCAACTCCATTAAAATAATCCAATAAAACGTCCTGCTCGTCCACACTCAGTCTCTTTGTCCACGTGTTTAAAATATTCCTGGTGTAGCGGTGGGACTTCAGGTCCAGTAGAGACGCCACTGTCTCCGTGTCATGGAACCCCAGACCTGCAGCGTCTGCGATGTGTCTCAGCTTCACTGCGCCAGCCGAGATTAGTCTCTGGTTGAGGCCTGGTCTGCTGGAATCCTGGATGTCCAGATGAGCTCCGTGGATCAGCGGCTCCTCCAGAATCCAGAAGAGAGAGGCCGCAGGTCCTAGTCTTTGCCATTTAAAAAGAGTCCATGCTCTAAAGAGTCCCTGATAAAAAGGAGGCAGATCATGCAGTGGTATAAAAGCACAGTCTGTTAAAAACACTGATGCACCCAGACCAGCCACCCTCCTTAAAACTGAGCCCATCAGAGGCCTCCAGACCACATCCTCATTTCCTGTGAGGAACCTCTGGATATACTGCAGTCTAAAAGCTGCTGTTCTGCTCTTTAGGTGCACCAGTCCTTGTCCCCCTTCCTCTTTGGGCAGGTACAGTACACTCTGATGGACCCAGTGCAGATTATCCCAGAAAAAATTCAAACATATTTTTTGCACCCTCTCTAACAGACCAGCAGGGGGCTCCAAACATTTCAACTGGTGCCAGAGGGTGGAAGCCACCAGATTATTGATAATTAAAACCCGCCCTCTGTAGGACATCTGTGGCAATAACCACCTCCACTTTGCTAGCCTGCCCTCCACCTTCTCCACCACCCCCTCCCAGTTCTTCTGCACTGTTTGGTCATTGCCCAGATAGACTCCCAGGTACTTCAGGCCCCCCCTCTTCCAGCTTAATCCTCCAGGTAGACGAGGGAGACCTTTAGACCATTTCCCCACAGCTAGAGCCTCGCTCTTAGCCCAGTTCACTTTTGCAGACGAGACTTTTCCAAAGGTTTCAACTATTGTCCCCAAGGTTGTTACATCATCTTGGTTTTTTACAATGACAATAACGTCGTCTGCGTAGGCAGATGAAATAAAAACAGTGTCAGAACCAGGTAAAACCAGACCAGAGATAAAAGAGCGAACATTATGTAAAAAAGGCTCGATGGCCAGTGCATACAACATGCCAGACATGGAGCAGCCTTGTCTGACACCTCGGCTCACCTTAAAAGGTCGACACAGGTTGCCGTTGATTTTCAGCACACTCTCAATGTCTGCGTACAAAACCTGAATCTTGGCAATAAAATCAGGGCTGAGGCCGAACCTCTGCAGAACCTTCCAGAGGTAACGGTGCTCCACCCGATCAAAAGCCTTTTCCTGGTCTAAGGAAATCAGACCAGCATCAACCCCCAATGAGCCAGAGGTGTCCAAAAGATCCCGAATCAATGACAATCTGTGCACAGCAGGGACACCGGCCTCCAGTTCTTAATGTCCTGTAGATCTCCTCTTTTTGGCAGCAGAGTGAGCACCGCCCTCCTGCAGCTCTGCGGCAGTTGACAGTCATAAAAGCTCTCATTAAAAACATCCAGAATGTCCTCCCTCAGTTCAGGCCAAAACGCTTTGTAGAACTCTGAGGGGAGACCGTCGATCCCTGGAGCCTTCCCTCCCTGCAGGCTCTGCAGGGCTGTGAACAATTCCTCTGCGGTCAGGGGAGCCTCCAGGTCTTTGTTGTCCTCCTGTGAGACTCTGGGCAGGCCACTGCAGAAAGCACCGAATGTGTCCTCATCCTCATTGTACTCGCTGTCATATAGTCCAGAATAAAAATCCACCGCTCTCTGGCAGATGTCCCTTCCTCCCGTCAACAGCTGCCCAGAAGGTGAACGCAGAGCGTGGATGAACCTGCTCTGCCTGTTCTTCTTCTCTAGATTGAAGAAAAACTTTGATGGGGAGTCCATCAGTGCAGCAGTCTGGAAACGAGACCGCACCAAGGCTCCCTGTGCTTTAGTGCCCAGCAGGTCTGCCAGCATGGCTTTTTTGCACTTGAGGTCTTCAAAACAGCCCCCTTTTCCTGTGGACTCTGCAGAAGTTTGCAGTTCCACTATTTCAATCTCCAGATCTCTCATAGATTTGGTGATGTCACGGGAGACATTGAGAGTGTGCTGCTGACAAAACTGCTTAATCTGGACTTTCCCACAATCCCACCACTGCTTCAGCGAGGAGAACTCTGCTTTTCTTGTTTTAAAAGTTTTCCAGAAGAACATAAAATTCTCTTTAAAATGAGTGTCCAGTAACAGAGCAGTGTTAAAATGCCAGTAAGCAGACCTATGCTTTACCTTAGCAATGAACACAGGACAGCAGCGAATGGTCTGAAAACCCCACAGGAATGATTCTGCACCCTTTAAAAATGTTAAAATGATGCTTAAAACAGTAAAACCGGTCTAATCTGGCCATGGAGAAGAAGTCCTCTCTCCTCTGGACCCAGGTGTACTGTCTGTGGCTGGCGTGCAGCTCCCTCCACACATCGGTCAGCCCATGAGCCTCCACCAGCTGCTTCATGGCCTGTTTGGAAGCAGCATGAGGCTCACAGTGGTTTCTGTCCATCTGATCGTTCTCTGTGCAGTTAAAATCTCCTCCTAAGAATAAAAACTCTTCAGGGCCACACTGACTTAAAACCACACTGAGTCTGTTTAAAAGCTGGACTCTTCCTGGTCCTGCATTTGAAGCATACACATTAATAAAAACAACCGTAAAGCGCTCATACTTGGCTCTGACCACCATCAGCCTGCCCTCCATCACTTCCTCCACTGTGTGGGACTCAGGCAGGAAGTTTCTAGAGAAAAGCAGAGCTACTCCTCCACTGGTGCTGTTCAGATGGCTTAAAACCAGCTCCCCGTCCCACTCCCTCCTCCAGTCTGTCTCATTTAAAGTGTCGCTGTGCGTTTCCTGAACCAGCATTACATCAATGTGTTTAACCCTGACCAGTTCAAACAGGTTTGCCCTCTTCCTCACATCTCTGGCTCCATTAACATTCAGTGTGGCGACCCTGAGATCACTCATGGCTCTTAATGTGAGGAGGAGCAGACAGGACAGGGCCGTCAGCACACACACTGTCCTACAGAGCTGGAAGACTGTCATCATGACGGAGCTCCTGTTTGACTCTGAGGACTAGCTTCTTCAGTCTGTACAGCTCCTGGTCAGTGTAGCCTCCTTTACCCCGGCTTCTGATCTGAGACCTCACACATGTTAAAAACAACTCTTTGTCTGGGAAGAAATCCTCCACCTTCACCTTCTTCATGTTCTTTGTGGTCTGCAGGAAGATTTTCACCTGCTGTACACTGTACACACAGTCCTGCTGTGAGGAGGCCGACGTCTGAGAGTCAGTCTGACTCTCCTCCTCCTCCTCCTCCTCTCCCATGCTAGACTCAGGTTCCAGTGGTCCTTCCTGCTGTTGTAACTCATGTTCACTCACTGCACCTCTTCTGCTCTGACAAACACTGCTCTCATTGAGCTGTTTTCTATGAAGGGCAGGAACTCTGAAAAGGTTCTCTTCCTTTGGGTCTTCCTCCGTGACCCCATCTCCATCCTCTGCTGTTTTATTTAATTCACTTACTTCTGTTGTTTTCTCAGTTTGATCAGTTTTACTCTGTTCATCTGTTCCTTGTTCGTCCTGTCTCTCATGCACCTGTCCTCTGTCTTCCTGTCCTTGTTTGTCCCTCTGAGGCCTTTCAGCAGAGGCCTCCTTCTCAGGGCAGTCTCTGACTATGTGCCCCTCTTCTCCACACCCAAAGCACTTCATGGATCCAGTGTTAACAAACACAGTGTAATCGAAATCCTCCACTTTGATGTGGAACACTAAATTCAGCTCCTCGTCTTTCTTTGACGGGATCATGAAGACTTGTCTCCTGTGAGACACGACATGCTTCAGGAGCGGAGACCTGCACCCTGAAGA
This sequence comes from Parambassis ranga, assembly GCF_900634625.1. NCBI lineage: Eukaryota > Metazoa > Chordata > Actinopteri > Ambassidae > Parambassis > Parambassis ranga. The sequence continues at coordinate 893,993 of NC_041034.1, read as the reverse complement.
CAGCTTCCTGATCGGGGAGACTATCTTCCCGTGTCTCGCCAGCTCCCTCAGCAGAAACTCATCGCTGATGAACGGTGGAACATTCGATACGATCACTCTCTTTGCCGGTGTACTCAGCGGTGCCACCGGCACAAACACGTCATTGATCACGACGCCGCTTTCTACCAGTCTGTTCGCTTTAGCGACGTCATCCACAAAAATCACCACAGCGCCGTTCATCCGAGCCGCGGACTTAACGCTGTCATACCCCACTGCTTTCCCCACAGCCAGCCCGCAGTGCTCCACAGAGCAGGGGAAGGACGGGGACACTTTCACACCGTGCTTCCTGGTGAGTTTGGTGAACTCCATACCGGCGTCTCAGCACGGCGAGACGCCGACCCACCACACACCACACCAACCCCCGAAAAACCCTCTAAATCTCCAAAACAACCCGATCTACAAAAAACACAAACTCACTAAATTCAATATTACATAGAAAAATGAAAAAAACTAGAAAACTACTCGCAATGCTCTCAGTCACTGCTCAGCGAGCTCCCTCCGTCCACTCAGAGAGAGAGAGAGAGAGAGAGAGAGACAGAGAGACAGAGAGAGAGAGAGAGAGAGAGAGAGAGACAGAGAGAGAGGGAGAGAGACAGAGAGACAGAGAGAGAGGGAGAGCCAGAGAGAGACAATTATAACTCCACACAGCTGGTCTGCGCAGGACTTAAGGAGCCTGGAGCTAATGGCATCTGGTCCAGCTGCCTTCCTTGTCTTGGTTTTCCTGAGTTCTGTTCTCACCTGGGCTGCTGTGAAGGACAGGGGTGGGGGTGGGGGATGAGTGTCTCTGTGTGGGTGTGAAGTGGTTTGATGTTGTGATGAGTGACAACCAGCCAATACTCCTACAGGGTCCCCCCGGAGGATTGGCTGATGTTTTTATGTTTTATAGCTTCAGATGATTCATATTCTTCATTTTAAAGTTAAACTGCTGAACTAATCGGTTGCTATGGGACTGTAAAGAGAAGTTACACTGATTTAACACAAAGAGAATCAGAATGAAACCTCCTACCCGACCTTTGAAATAAGTCACACCTGAGTATAGGTCGCATACCCAGCCAAAGGATGGAAAAAGTGGTCATTTGACTTTTCACCTTCAAGAGTAGTAACAGACAGAAGTTCCATCATTCATCTTAGTAAACAAGTTCCCAAATGGCCTCAGCTTTTCTTTCTGGGTGTCAGAGTTAAGCTCTGAGCATTAGCGTCAGTATGGTGTGCTGTCACACCTGCCTGACGGCCGGGGGAGAGACACTTTGGACACAATGGGATCAAAGCATCACACCACGTGCCGTTTTCTGCTCCTGGCTCTGAGATACCAACGCCTGATCAGCTGAGCTGTACTGGGCCCTGATTGAAATGTTTCCTCTGCATCTGCATCAAAACACTCTGAATGATTGACAGTGATGGAACATGTGTCTTTATCCACAGTGTGATGGTTCTGATTCTGTCTTCATTAAACAATAAACACAGCATTGCACATAAAGTCTGTGTGTTTTGATTTGGGGGAGGAACCAGGAAACAGATGATGAAGCAGGAAAACAGCTGCTTCACTGTACCACACCTGAAAGAACAAACAGACCAAGGAAACATTGAATGAACCAGTGAGCACAATGGAGACAAAAACATTCAATAAAAGCATTAAAAAAAACATACACCACAATTCAGGCTGATTCAGTGCCGGCTGGGATCTTTGGATGAGTGTCGTCTGACAGGACTCCGACACAGACCCTATCAACAGGTGTGTTGTGGCATGAATGACCTCCTCACACCACACAATCTGTCTGGACTGCACGACAGCCACGGGCACAGATCCAGACTAAAGGCAGGGCTTTTCTTTACCTCCTCTGGCAGCTGTCAGTCTTTAGGCCTGTGATCTTTTGGTTTGTCCGTCCTCCCAGAGCGTCATGGTGGATTATTCAGTAATTGTCTTTTTTGTGTTGTTCCAATGCAAACATGAGATAAACATGTGAATACCGAAACATTTGTTATTTCAATAGCTTTCTGGAAGAAGACTAGTGAAGCCATTACAGTCCCACCCAGGCAGAGGAGAGCGCAGGAGAAACAGCAGGGCCAGAGAGGAGGTCTTTGTGTTAAGCTACAGGCTAACTCACACTGACTAAAAACTGCAGTGACCGGACAACACCAAGTTCCAGACGTCTCCACATCAGGTCTCACCTGAACCTCCCACCTGGTCAAGAAAGCGCAACAAAGCTTTCTCTTCCTCAGGAAGCTGACAGACTGTCCTTCCAGCTGTTGGTGAACTCCTACAGAAGTGCTACACAGAGCTTCATCTCACTGTGACCCCCTTCCAGACCTGGACTCAGTCTACGCTGACAAAGGAACAAGGCCAGCAGCATTGCCACAGATCCCACCCCCACAAATTGTGTTGTTCCAATGCAAACATGAGAGATAAACATGTGAATACCAAAACATTTGGAATTTCAATAGTTTTCTGGAAGAAGGGTTTCATTTTCTGACCCATCTGTCCTGATGGTTCAAAGGTCAGACATGCCAGTGTCTGAGCATGGCTCTGTGCCAGCATGCTCCTGTCCTGCTGTAACAGCTGGTCGGTCCACTGTGTGCCAGACAGGCCAATGAGGATATGATCACTTCATCAGTACATGTGTTCTGCCCGCACTAGGATGTGGTTTTGATTGACAGCTCAGATGTTTACAGTAGCAGCACTGTGGAAGTGTTTCTCTTTGCATGAACGGCTGCATGACATGTGACCCTCAGTCCTACCACAACATCCGTGCTGAGACCAGGATCTGGCTTCCTGACCCAGCTGCTGGTTTCTTCTGTGGATGAGCTCTTGCTGTCGTCTCTAAAGACCTCTGGCAGAACCCACATGAATGGGCTGTCTCCTGTGTAGTTCTCTGATGTAGAGCAGTGCTGATGAAGTCATGGTAGATGAGACAGAGCAGATGGAGCTGTGCAGCGTGGACAGCAGAGACACTGGTAGATCCGGTGTGGCTCTGACCACACACTGTGACTGTCCTCCTGCTGTCAGCTGGACCTTTTTTAAGTCTGAGTGGACTGCACCTCAGTGCAGTAAAATAGTCTGTCCCCAGTGTCCCCAGTGTCCTCTCCTCTTTGTGGAGAAAGATGGTTAAGCTTGTAGGTTCAAGGCCGTACTGTCCCTGCAGCAGCTGCAGTCAGGAGTTTGGACCCTCCGCAGTGGATCAGTTTTAAGCAAAACACAAACATAACAGTTATTTATTGAAGAAACATGAGTTCAGCAGTTGATTCAGCAGCGTGTAGATCCAGCTTTAGCCGCCAGACACTGCAGCTTCCTGTTTGATTCCATCAGTCTGTCACATGGAGGGATTCTGATGCTTTCTTCTTCACATCATGTCTTCAGTTCATTGATGCTGTTGGACCTCACTTATGCACAGGTGGGAGCAGCTCTTCATGGCCTCTGTGCCATGTTCTTCCTGACCCTAAAACTGTCTTTGCAGACTAGTGCCTGTGCTAACAGCCTGAAGAAGACACTCCTCCATAGTGTGTCTGCAGTTGTCAGAGTCCTCTGTGAATTCTGCTCGCTGTCAGTTTATTTATTTAATCAAATAAGTCTTAACTTCCTCCTCATGTTCACACCTCTTTTATCTGCTCTATAAAGCTCATTCTGGGTTGCAGACAGCACAGTTCACCTGCACAGGTTCTACTGAGGATGAAGATCACCATGTTGCTCCTGCTGCTCCTCCTGGTTGCTTCTGTTTCCGCTCAATCGGCTGTACAGAAGGTGGAAATCGCCTGCTCACCAAAGGAGAACGCGGGTACGGCGTGATATCATTTCTTCTCACAAACTGCTCACAGTGGTCTCTTCATCGTCTTTGTTCCTCTTTATAACCACAGCTTTAGGTTTGTTGTTACAGTTGATGTGGGTCAGCAGAGAAGCTCTTTGTCACATGCAGAAGTTGGACTGAACATAATGTAATCATGATCTCTCTCAATCAAACCAGTGGCTTTCTCCGCCTCCCTGGTGGTTGGAGGCGAGCTAACTCTTGGACCCTTTGACAAACACACGGTTCTGGTCTTCAAACACGTTGTCACCAACATTGGAAATGCCTACAGCCCAGAGACAGGTAACCATAGCAACGCCTCATCTCAGCCAGTCAGTTCAGTAAAATGTGGTTTCAGTTAGACGCTCTGTGCAGAACTCCGATGGTATTTTAAGGGCTGAGGGTAAAGACATAAAGCCATAAAACTCCTGGTAACATGTCTAAAACAATGTCCTACAGGTTTGTTCACGGCGCCGGTGACAGGAGCGTACCACTTTGAGTGGTACATAGGTGTCCACGGTCCAAGTCCTACATCTGCTGGGTTGTTCAAGAATTCAGACCAAATCTTTTTAGCGTGGGAGCAGCAGACAGCCGGCCTCTTTGGAACCGCTGCCAACGGCGTGATGCTGCAGCTGAAGGCGGGAGATCAAGTGTCTGTGCGCCTCTGGGCTGGAACCAAGATATTTGATAATCTCTACCACCACACCACCTTCAGTGGTCACCTGCTGTTCACCATGTGAGAGGGGGTCACTTCCTGTTGTAATCAGATCAGCATGAATCACTGTAACAATGTAAAGATCTCATCTTCCTCCATATGAAGAAGGATGCAGGGCAACCACTCATTCACATGTTTGAAATGTTTCCTCTGCATCTGCATCAAAACACTCTGAATGATTGACAGTGATGGAACATGTGTCTTTATCCACAGTGCTGATGGTTCTGATTCTGTCTTCATTAAACAATAAACACAGCATTGCACATAAAGTCTGTGTGTTTTGATTTGGGGGAGGAACCAGGAAACAGATGATGAAGCAGGAGAACACCTGCTTCACACGCTGCAGCTCTACAACACCTTGCTGCTGCTCTTCAGTGCTCCAGGATTCACTTTAACTTCTACAGTGTCTGTTACAACCAGAACAGCCTGTAGAACCTTGACTGAAACCCAGAGCCTGATCCAGCAGTGCTTAAAGAGACAGTAAGAGGACCAACTCCCTTTAAACAGGGAGAAGCTTGGAGCAGCGTCAGCCTCTTGCTGACGACTGGCTGGGTAAAGCAGCAGAGGAGGACGTAGATGCTGGTATTCATGGTGAAAGAGGACTCTTGGCTCTTCCTGCTCCCAGAACAACCAGAGCCACAGCGCCTCTGTAGTCCAAATGAAAGCTTCCATTCTAACACCATCGTTGTGTGACAATAAAACAAGTTTTGGTCGAACATCTAAATAAACCTCCAGCCCTCCATTTTCTTCCACTGATCCAGGCCAAGGCAGCACGTGTATATATCTTTGGCAAATGTTAGCATTAAGCTAACACTTAAGTAACATGTAGCTAAAGCTACCAAAAGACAGAGGTTCACATTCACACTTTAAAAACCAAACCAGCCAAGAAACCATCACACACTGAAACACACACTTCAGACAGCCAGACGTGTTGGTAGCTAAACTTCAGAGGGTGCTCTGTGCTAACTAGCTAACGTCTGGAATATTCTGTATTAACACTACAACAACAGTCACAGAATATGTAGCTCTGACTCTATAAACTAGTTTAATTCGACTCATATGATGCAGTTACCTCAAGTGGTTTGTTCAAATACAAGGATTCATATTAACCCACCATTAACTCCTGCTGTTGGTGCTGTGCCGGCCTCACAGAAGGCCCATAGGCTGGTCAGATAACAACCAGCTGATCAACATGTATCGAGCTGCTGCCTCACACTCCACAGGCTGCAGCACTAACACATGGGTATGTAGCACCCCCTGCAGGCAGGCAGGGAGAACAGCACCACTAAAACAAAACATGACAGAGTGTTGATGAAGATTCTCAGTCATCCAGGTCATCATACGTAGAGAAGATTGAAGCAAGGCGTCTGGACTTGTAGAGTTTTCTAGAAGACGTTTCGCTGCTCATCCAAGCAGCTTCATCGGTTCTAACTGTTTGGTGGGGAAACATGGTTTATATGTGGTTACAGACCTATGTGGGTGGGTCTGGGTAAAACTTTAAAAAACTTAAAAACTATAGCACTAAATGTTTCCATACTTACCTGTGATGTTCTGGCTGACTGGGCCAGGTGTGTCTAACGACTGGCTAACGACTATGAAACTGCCGGAGGGGGACTGATTGACAGCCCTTTGTTCTTACTGTGAGTATGTGCAAACTTCCTGGGAATGGATGGAATCACTGCATTGTATGTGGTAGAAAGATGATGTCTGAGGCCACCACCTCTGTTAAGGGAAGGTTTTTCCAGCTTAACATAGATGGCTTCCTTGACTCCTCTTTCATACCACCTTTCCTCCCTGTCTAAAATGTGAACGTTGTTGTCCTCAAAGGAGTGTCCTTTGTCTTTGAGGTGGAGGTGAACAGACAGAAGGAAAAGAGGGACAGAGCAGAATGCACAGCTGATAATGTTCAGCAGCACAGTCAGCCTGCCTCCTGATCCCAAACCTCCTCATGAAGATTCTCCTAATGCTTAAGCACTGCTGGGCTGCAGATCAGCTTTCCCTAAATCTAGACAGGACGACTCATAATCATTTGCTCTTGAATCCAGACAAAACTGAGGTCATTGTGTTTGGATCTAAACACTTCAGGAATGGATGAGCTGTTCATGTTGTTACTCTGGATGTCATTTTGTCCTCTGTGAGGACCCTCAGAGTCTTGTTGAGCAGGGTTTGTCCTTTTATGTGAGAGGTGCTTGACAGCTAAAGACTCTTCTACTTACTCTGGGAACCACGAGTAGACCTGCAGTCTCACAGTGGGCTGTTCTTCAGGGACTGCGTGGTGCCATCAGGCCCAGCCGGTGCTTTGCTTCGTACGTACTTTGAACTTTGAGGAGGGATATGATCCGTGCTGCTGGTTCCTGTCAGTACTCTGGCTGCAGTGTTCTGGAACCCAAACTGGGATCTGGTTTCACAGGAGAAGGGTCTGATAACTAAAGGCCCGGCTCCCATTCTGCTTCTGAAGATCCTAGGAACCACAACTGAACCAGCACCATGAGAGCAGAGCCTTCTGTGGGGATTGTATGGTGCTGTTGGGTCCTGAAATGTGATGCTGCTTGGTCTCTGAGGGCCTTGTGGGTGAGGAGGAGGAGGATATGATCCATGCTGCTGGTTCCTGTCAGTACTCTGGCTGCAGTGTTCTGGATCAGCTGCAGACTCCTCAGAGAGCGACCTGGGCGTCCTGATAATGACCAGTTACAGCAGTCCAGCCTAGAAGAGACAAAGACCTGGACTAGTGTCTGAGTCAGCATGCTCCTGTCCTGTCTGTAACAATAACAGGTTCTGGCCGAACTAGGATGTGGTTTTGATTGACAGTTTGGCACTCGGCTGAGCCGGACCTTCAGTAAACATCCAGCAGTCGGCCTGTCAGCTCAGATGTTTACAGTAGCAGCACTGTGAAAACTCAGAAACACAAAGAAAACAAGAAGTCACAATGTGGACTTGGGCTGACTCTTAATGCTGAGGCAACACTAACTCACATCAACATGTGCTAGCTCTGTCCTTTAGCAACTTTAGCATCAATGCAGAGTTAACACTAACACTGCTGAGTCAGCAGATGTGTGCAGGCCAACGTGTCTGACTCCAACACATGAATCATAGCAACACTTCTCCAAACAACAACACAGCACATCAGTGCATCCACACTGCTAGCTGAAGCTGAGCTTTTAGCTTTTTTCTGCAGACAGTAAAGAGCATCCAGCCAGATGGAAGATCACTGTACAGGTGATAGAAGGAACTACATGTCAGCATCAGGCTATTTTATACAGCTTTCATACGTGATGCTGAATTTAAACCAGTGGACACTGCAGCATTCAGTCTGCCAATGAACACCTGTCCCACAGAACCAAGACGGTCTGAGATCTTCAGCAGAGGAGGTCCAAACTCCTGACTGCAGCTCTGGACCTGTAGCAAGAGACCACTTCAAACAAGCAGCCAGATCCTGCTCTCAGCACGGATGTTGTGGTAGGACTGAGGGTCACATGTCATGCAGCCGTTCATGCAAAGAGAAACACTTCCACAGTGCTGCTACTGTAAACATCTGAGCTGTCAATCAAAACCACATCCTAGTGCGGGCAGAACACATGTACTGATGAAGTGATCATATCCTCATTGGCCTGTCTGGCACACAGTGGACCGACCAGCTGTTACAGCAGGACAGGAGCATGCTGGCACAGAGCCATGCTCAGACACTGGCATGTCTGACCTTTGAACCATCAGGACAGATGGACCCTTCAGACCAGAAGAGTCCCACAGTGCCTGGAGTCAAAGGTCATCAATACATGAACACACATGTGAATCAATAAATACAGAACCAAACCACTTATGTGGGGCAGGGTTGTGAGCGCAGCACCATGGCCTCAGGCTTGAAGCTGCTGATCCTTATCCCAGCTGCTTCGCACTCGGCTGCCTGGTTCCATGAGACTAAACAGGACAACAGGAAATCCTGTGGTCCCTAACTGGACCCCCTCCAGCCTAGAAACTCTGTCCATAACAATTATGTCCACCGTCCACATTTATTCATTTAAATATTTGCGTCACATTTATATAGTTCCAAGAATTTTGAAAAACAGCTGATGTTTGTGAACACTTTCAGTCTGGTTTTAGGCCTCTCCACAGCACGGAGACTGCTCTTTTAAAAGTTTAAAGATCTGTTCTTAAACCTTGATACTGGCAACTGTGCCATTTTAAACCTGCTTGATTTGACTGCAGCCTTCGACACAGTTGATCATAAAATTCTTCTGTGGCACCTAGAGCACTGTGTTGGCTTAAAAGGCACTGTCCTAAGGTGGTTCGAGTCGTATCTCACAGACAGGTCATTTTCTGTCCAAATGGGGCAGTTGTCCTCCTCAGTGGCCCCTCTGACCTGCGGGGTCCCGCAGGGGTCAGTTCTGGGTCCACTCCTATTCTCCCTGTATATGCTCCCACTGGGATCCATATTCAGGAAGCATGGCATCTCCTTCCACTGCTTCACTGATGATGTGCAGGTGTATCTACCGCTAAAGGTTCCAGCCAAAGAATCTCTTCAGGCCATGATAAACTGCATGAGCGATATTTTTATTTGTTTTTAAATGTCTCAATGGGCTAGCCCCCGAGTACCTATCAGACCTTGTCAGGCTGCATAGGCCCTCCAGAGACTTCCACTGAGCCAATCTGATGGTCCTGGAGGTTCCTAGATCGAAACTGAGATCCAGAGGTGACCGAGCCTTCTCAGTGGCAGCTCCCACTCTCTGGAACTCACTGCCCTTAGCTGTGCAGACTGCAAATAGCCTGTCCTCTTTTAAATCCTTGCTACAATGTGGTATTTACAATGTGGCTTTCTTGTGGTCGTCTAGACGGTCTTGTGGTATTTACAATGTGGCTTTCCTCTTGACCGACAGAGGGGAGGCCCCCTTTTCTCTTGTCCTTCTCCCTTCAGGCCTGGTCAGCAGCCTATGAACCTCACGATATCTGAAGTGTAACCTTGTAGGTTGCAGCAGTGGGGAGACCTCTGTCTGACACGGAACTGGGAGGGGAGGAGCATGTGACCTTGGAGCTATGAGTGTGTGCCTGCAATAGGGCCATGTTGCTCTTCTTGGTGTGCATCTGAAGCAGCCCAGACATCTGTTTGTAACCCAGCATTTGCCTTTAGTAAATAGTTAAATCTGTCCGCTCTCTTCCTCATCAAACCAACTCGGGGAGGGGACTGAAGAATTCCAAGGGGCTCACCTCGACAAGCCTCAGTGTGGAAATATGTATCAAATATGTATATTAGACCCAGACTCTGATGATGATCGCGCTGTAATCATTACTGGTTGAGGGTGCCAGCAGAGACAAGACAGGAGACAACTATTGTAGTCCCCCACCAACAACCCGCAATCAGTCACCCGACTCTAGTACCTGTAAATCATCATTTTATCTCCATTAAATCACATGCAGTGAGGAGCAGCTTCAGAGCGCCCTCTGGCGGCTGGTCACTGCACACTGACGTCAGCAGGAAGCCAAAGCAAAGGTCCGTTCATCCTTCAACGTTACATCATCATCTTGTTCTGAAACAGGTCCACAGACTTCCACATGACGTCACATGTGTTCTATATTTACAGGATCATGTGTGTGATATGATGCAGTTATTATTTATGATGTTGTCTTCAGACACACAGTGAAGTCAGCCATGTTTCTCAGGATCACCAGCCTGTTTGGCCACCAGGGGGCGCTGAGGCTGCCAGTGTGTCCCTGTCACAACCCGTCACTCCAACAACCACAGTAACACAAACTGAGAGCAGACTGCACAACAACAGTAACCTTACACCTCAGAGCAGCAGCAGCAGGCCCACGCCTGAAGTCCAAAACATATTCAATCCAGCCTGAATAAACTCAACTCAACTCAGCTTTATTTATAGAGCACTTTAAAATCAACCCTGTTGGCCAAAGTGCTGTCCACCAATACAAAAGCATATAAAACACATGAAGATAAAGAACAATAAAAACATGAAACAGTAACAACGTCTCAGACTGAGTTAAAAGCCAAAGAGAAGAGGTGTGTTTTCAGAGAGGATTTAAAAGCTGCAGGAGAGTCAGCCGGCCTAATGTGCAGGGGCAGGTTGTTCCAGAGTTTGGGGGCAGTGACTGCGAAGGCACGATCACCTCTGGATTCCCTCTTTGTTTTTGGGATTATTAAAAGAGACTGATCTGCCGACCTGAGAGAGCGTGAGGGAGCGTGTGGCTGAAGCAGGTCGGACAGGTACTGTGGGGCGAGGCCATGAAGACATTTAAAAACAAATAAAAGAGTTTTAAAATCAATCCTAAAATGCACTGGGAGCCAATGAATGGAAGCTAAAACCGGAGTGATGTGCTCACTTTTTTTGGTACCTGTTAAAAATTAAATGACATTTCAGTCAAAAGACTAAAATAAAAACTAAATCAAACATTTTAAACCCGAAAAGAAAAGCGCCGTGACAGACATGTGACGACTCAGCTTTCATAAACAAGCACATGACAGACCTGTTTTTCTCTCACCAACGTGATGAAGACGTTTCCTCTTTGAGCTGCCATCAACATGTTTTCAAAAAAGATGAGGAAGCACACGAAGTAAGTCGAAACGGGGGAAACCCGCGATGGGCCTTATCAATGGCTTAAAAATGTGAGCTGCCATCAACAACATGTGTTCAAGGAAATGAGGAAGTACACAAAGCATGGACGTCACTAGGGTTGACAGATAGGGGGGGCTAATCACCAACCACCACCAAACCCCACCCCGTTGATTTTTTTTTCCGGCGGGGGGGGGGGGGGGGGGGGGGGGGGGGGTGTAATTTGCGTAAGAAACACAAATAAGTATAACAAAATACATATTTACACATTATGATTACTTCATTTCTTAATGTCATTATATATATTATTTTTCAGATGGTTCCAGATGCTCCAGGTAATTTCCCACAGATTTGTCCCACAATGGGCAAATTGCGTTTTTGCAACAGCACAGTTACAGCAAGCAAAAGATAAGAAAAGCTATATACATAATAAAATAAACTACTAATAAACTATTATGCAATACAATCAAAAAAGACTTTACAGATTATCAATTACTGCACAGATGAGTGGAGGTGGTTTGTAGAAAACTGTACATAGTGCATCAAAAGAACAAATAAGTAATTTATTGTATAGTGTGCTGTGTGAACATTGCACCTATCAACCACCAATCCAGCTGTTCATCTGTGGAAAAAAACTTCTGCCAGTGACTCTGAAACAGCATCTCAGTCTATAATCTTTTCTTTCAGAAATAGTCGCGCTGTAAATGTCTCTTTTGTCCCTGCAATAGTTGTGTGGCAAAAGTTGAAAAATGAAGCTGCGCTACATGAAAGAAGCTCTGTTACTGTGAGCGTCTGAGAGCGAGCTCCCCTGTTCATCCGGAACGTCTTCGACGTAACATCCGGGTTAGCGTAACAAAACAGCACCGCTAATAAGTCAAATAAAAGTTTCCAGTAAGAAATAACAGTGTATAACAGGGGTATGCAGAACAATGCACCTTCCGGCTGAGATAACAGTCCGCTACGCGTCTATTATTGCGTTCAGGGCCGCTTTTCAGACGTGTAGACGACTCAGCTAGTTAGTGGAGATACTTCTCTTGTCTTCAGAAGACATCTTTGAAAACCCACGTCAGAGGCACAAGGCTCTACAATTGGATATTTGAGCCCCTTGTGATATCGCTCGATGGTCCGATTGGACACTGACTTGCCCGTAGAATAATACAGCCAGTCTACATCACACAGACATGCCTGAAGTGTCCTCTTTCCGAGGAAAGAAACAGAACGTCTCTAGTTATTATTTTCCTGATATATGAGTGACTTTGTAAGACATATGTTCTCATGTTGTATACGACATGGTCAACTCCGAAATAATCAAGCCCCAAATTATAGGGGGGCTTTGGATTATTTTAGGGAGGCTGAAGCCCCCCTAAAATAGGGCTAGCGACGTCAACGACACAAAGTATGAGGGCTTAAAAACAAAAACTCACACGAACCTGATTTATGGTTTTAATCAATTTTTTTCCTGCTTTCCTAAAAACACATTTTGGACATGACTCTTAGTGTGGGCTGTTTTTCAGGACTATCTCCCACTAACTGGCCTGTTATCGATGGATGGACTCATGTTAGCGAACAGCAGCTTGTGCTGATGTTGTCATGACAATGAAAACTCATCACGTCTTTGTCTCCGTTCACAAAACTTTATTTTCTAGGAAAAATAATTTCATTCATGTCTCAGCATCTGACAGCAGGCTTCAGAGAGGAGGCAGCACCGCCGCCTCTTCTGACACGAGGGAGGTGGAGGAGGCGGGGTCGAGCTAAGCTAAGCTAGGCTAAAGCGAGCCCAGCTGTTCAGTTGCAGTAGTTCTGCAGGTCCAAGATGGTGCAGGGTTTGTGGCAGCACTGCTCCACGATGCCTCGCTTCACCATCATCTCCATCTGGTCCTTGAAAACGAACTCGGTCACCTTGTTGTCGCCGCCCGGTGCCGCAGCTCCACTCGCCTTTGGAGGGAGGAAACCTGATGGAGCAGAAAGATGGGTGGGTGTTCAGAGAGGGACGCACAGACCCCAGCAGGGTATCTGCAGGGTTAAGGAAGCCATGTTTAACCTTTTTGATGCCGGCTTGATCAAATTTAAGACCTTCCATTCACAAAATGCAATACAGCGCAGATACCCTGCCCAGACCAAAACCCTCTGTAGGAGGAGGATGTGAAGCATATGATTTAAAAAAACAACCACAAGATGACACAAAGCGTCTTAACGTTACACAAAACAGACACACAAACACGATCACAGAGACACTCAGTGACCCTGAAGACTGTCAGGGTTCTTCAGGAGGAGGACACAAATGCAGAGGCATGGAGCGGTTAAGGTTAACAAAAGGCTCATTTATTTAAAGCTAGGAGGGCAAAACCATACAAAAACCAAAAATCACACTTTGAGTGGCAAAACTAGATTAAGGCAACAGGCACATAGCTTAAAAAGGCAAGAACAAAAAACATGGCATGAACAAGGCTACTACCTGGAGCACCCCGAGGTCAGGCAGAGATGCATGGTAGGCGAGGAACAAGGCATGGCATGGCATGGACAAGACATGGACAGAAACAAACCCTACACTGGATGAGACGACCTAGCAAAGACAGAGGGGAAGACACAGACTATATACAAAGGGACCAGGGAAGACAACGAGGCACAGGTGGCACACATTAGGGCAGGGCAGGTGATCACATAAGGAGGGAAAACACAGGAAGTAAAACACAAGACAATGCACAAGGAGGGCATGACTATGAAAATAAAACAGGAAGCAGGGGGTCTAGGCGGAAGCACAGCGTGGACATGGCTGAGGACCCTCCAGGGTCCGGGCAGAAGACCAACGAGGACGAGGCTGCGGACCCTCCAGGGTCCGGGCAGAACACCAGCGAGGACGAGGCTGCGGACCCTCCAGGGTCCCAACAGGAAGCCAGAGCCGAAGACAAGGCAGGGGACCCTCCAGGGTCCCGACAGGAAACCAGAGCAGAGGACCCTCCAGGGTCCAGACAGGAAACCAGAGCAGAGAACCCTTCAGGGTCCAGACAGGAAACAAGAGCAGGGGACCCTCCAAAGTCCAGACAGGAGCCGAAGGCTGGGGGCCCCCCAGGATCAGGGTTGGAAGCCAGAGTTGGGGGTTCCCCATTGACTGGACCAGTTGCTGGGGCTGAGGGTCCTTCTAGGTCAGTGTCTCCAGTGTCTCTGCCACCCCTGTCTTGGCAGGAAGTCCTCTGCGGGGGGCACTGGAGGTCTCTGGGGCAGGTGGCGATGTCTGGGGCCCGCCCTCTGGCCAAGACGGGAGGAGCAACATCGTCTGGGGCCCGCCCTCTGGCCGAGAGGGGGGGAGCGACGTCGTCTGGGGCCAGACAGGAAAGCAGAACAGAGGACCCTCCAGGGTCCGGACAGGAAACAAGAGCAGGGGACCGTCCAAGGTCCAGACAGGAGCCAAAGGCTGGGGGCCCTTCAGGATCAGGGTTGGAAGCCAGAGTTGGGATTTCCCCATTGACTGGACCAGTCGCTGGGGCTGAGGGTCCTTCTGGGTCAGGCCGAGGACCCAGAGCTGAGGACCCTCCCAGGTCAAGGCTGGATGCTTCCCCAGCATGGCCTCAGGAGACAGGTGGCCTCCAGTGTCTCTGCCACCCCTGTCTTGGCAGGAAGTCCTCTGCGGGGGGTACTGGAGGTCTCTGCAGCAGGTGGCGATGTCTGGGGCCCGCCCTCTGGCCGAGATGGGAGGAGCGATGTCGTCTGGGGCCCGCCCTCTGGCCGAGACGGGGGGAAGTGACGTTGTCTGGGGCCCGCCCTCTGGCCGAGACGGATGGGGGGGCGACGTCGTCTGGGGCCCGCCCTCCGGGGTCCGGGCGGAAGACCAACGAGGACGAGGCTGCGGACCCTCACTGTCTTGGCAGGAAGTCCTCTGCGGGGGGCACTGGAGGTCTCTGGGGCAGGTGGCGATGTCTGGGGCCCGCCCTCTGGCCGAGACGGGGGGAGCGACGTCGTCTGGGGCCAGACAGGAAACCAGAGCAGAGAACCCTTCAGGGTCCGGACAGGAAACAAGAGCAGGGGACCCTCCAAGGTCCAGACAGGAGCCGAAGGCTGGGGGCCCCTCAGGATCAGGGTTGGAAGCCAGAGTTGAGGGTTCCCCATTGCCAGTCGCTGGGGCTGAGGGTCCTTCTGGGTCAGGCCGAGGACTCAGAGCTGAGGACCCTCCCGGGTCACGGCTGGATGCTTCCCCAGCATCCATACAGGTGGCCTCCAGTGTCTCTGCAACCCCTGTCTTGGTGGGAGAGGTGGGAGATTTCAATCAGTGTAACTTCTCTTTACAATCCAATAGCAACCAATTAGTTCGGCAGTTTCTCATTAAAACGAAGAATATGAATCATCTGAAGCTATAAAACATAAAAACATCAGCCAATCCTCCGGGTGGACCCTGTGCGGAGTATTGGCTGGTTGTCACTCTCTTCCTGCTCTGTGTGCATCAGAGTGGTACGTGCATGATGGCCGAAGCCACAGACCGCAGCTCGTCTTCAGGTGATGTGCGTCCATGTGATTGGAGGCGTGGCTTCGGGGTGAGCTCTGAGAAAAACAGGGTGTGAGTTTACTTTCCAAATCTGGCTGACTCTCACTGAGTGTTCAGAGGTGTTTGTTTCAAATAACAAAAGCTAAAGCTGTGCCTGTTTTTATTGGATTTAATTTCATGACAAATATATATAATCGAATTTTAGTCGACTAAACCTAAGTGTGGTGACCACCTGTTGGACAACAACACCTGTCTGGAGTCTGGAACCACCCACTCACCCCCCACTCCCTGTGGGGAGTTTAATGTAGCCGCTGGATCATGTGATGACCTGTTTTTCTCTCACCAACGTGATGAAGACGTTTCCTCTTTGGCACGAAACTCTTGAGCTGCCCTCATCAACATGTGTTCAAGAAAATGAGGAAGTACACAAAGTAAGTCGAAACCAGTCTGTGTCAGGCTGAGGCCATCAAGTGAAGAGAGAGGTTCATAGAAACAATCCCTGTTCTACAACCAGCTGGCAGCATGCCAGCACGAGGGAGGAGGAGGAGGTGGAGGAGGTGGGGTCGAGCTAAGCTAAGCTAGGCTAAAGCTAGCCCAGCTGTTCAGTTGCAGTAGTTCTGCAGGTCCAAGATGGTGCAGGGTTTGTGGCAGCACTGCTCCACGATGCTTCACCATCATCTCCATCTGGTCCTTGAAGTCGAACTCGGCCACCTCGTTGTCGCCGCCCGGTGCCGCAGCTCCACCCGCCTTTGGAGGGAGGAAACCTGATGGAGCAGAAAGATGGGTGGGTGTTCAGAGAGGGACGCACAGACCCCAGCAGGGTATCTGCAGGGTTAAGGAAGCCATGTTTAAGACTTTTTAAGACCTTTTTAATGCTGGTTTGATCATATTTAAGACCTTCCATTCACAAAATGCAATACAGCTCGGAACCAGTCAGTTCAAGCACTTACTGGAACTGAGGGTTCTAAAAGATACATGTTAAGGTAATTGCTCAGCAGAGCATGTAAGTGCATATATTTATAAAAACAACTTTACAGTACTAACAGGTTCAATGAACTAAATACCAGAAACATAAAATGAAAAATGAACTGTGACACTTCAGTTAGAGAATATCTGAGTTCTTTGGTCTCTGCATCCAGCTCAGCTTCCAGGTCTTCAGGTCTGAGTCTCAGCTGCAAGCACGTGATCCATGAATGCGCAGCATACGTGAACTATGTTAGATGAGCTGGAGGTGGAGGAGAACCGTCAGGAGAGGGACAGGACAGGCGTGATGGGAGGGGCCACCCACACACCCGAATAAATGTTCGAATAAATGACGTGTCCACAAAGGGACACCAAGCAGCCTCAAAGAGGTCTCACCCAGCAGGGGGTGCACGTCTCTCTTGGGGTTGTAGAAGAAGCCATTGTCCCCACAGACCAGGTAGAGGGCGTCAACCAGGTGGGAGCCACACAGGTGCTGCGGGGCAGAGACGGCCTGGGAGCCCGGCCACGATACCACCAGTAAGACCAGCAGGGAGAAGGACTGGAGCCACAGCGCTGCCATGCTGAACTGAACACACACACACATCAGACACTCCTCACCACAGCTGGTACTCTGACCCGCACCATGCAGTCTGCAAAAGACACCAGGACCCAGGACCAGCGCCAATGAATGTTATTTTAAACCAGATTTACATGTTGTGGAGGACTTTGTGTTTCTCGGATGTGTCCACACCGCACTGTGGGGATGAAATCTGGGTATGAACAAAAGGGTGCAGAGCTCAGGCTTCACCTGATGAAGCCACTGTGGGGGTCAGGGGGGACCTGGCAGACATTGTGTTGGACCCAGGCTCTGGACCGTGCAGGTGCTGGGTTAGGGTTAGGCCCAGACCACAAGCCCCTCTGAGATGAGAAGGCCTCAGTTCAAAAGGGTACAGGGCCAGCTGGGCAGAGAGACCAGGATCCATCCTTACACCTCCCTAATGAACAGATGAGGATGGATGATGACGGAAGAAGACGCCTCTGCCCCCCTGCTGCTATGGATTATTATATGTCCCTTCATAATTACAGGCAGCTATCTGTCCTGTCGTCTCTGAAAACATGTGGACCTCTTGGACTTTCTGGTCTGTCTTTGCCTGTGGTTTAATGACACATAGAAACCTCAGAGTGCCTTAAACACACGTTCACCTCTGACACACACAGGATGTGATAATGGGTGTCATGCTGACGGAGCTTGTTTGTCACTACTCAGCTAAGCGTGTCGGAGCATCACCATGACGAGAAGCTCCTCCCCAAATGATCTGGGAGACTGGATCTGCTGAGCAGACGTTCCTCACTTTCTCTGCCAACGCTCTTATGTCTCATTTCTCAAAGCTCTGAACCAAATCACTGAAAGACTGCTGAAGTTCACTTCACGTAACCTTTGTTCCTCCGACACGGTGGGCTCAGGTTCTGTTGACCTTTCTCAGCTCATTCTGGTGACAGTAGCTGATTAACAGGTCTCAGTTTAGTGGAATCCTCTGATTGATCAGTCTGATGTTAAAGTGAATCTTCACAGAAATGTTGAAACAAGGAAGTTATCGAACAGGAGGAGCGCTGGTTCGATCCCAGCCTGGCCATGTGCCATCATCACACCTATCATTAGATTATCTAACATCAGATGTCAGCTGTCTGTCCAGGTATCTGAAGGAAAGACCAGTGGGACAGGTTCTGTCCCCAGCCCTCACACCTCTTTCATCTGCTTTATAAAGCTCACTCAGAGTTACAGACACAGTTCACCTGTACAGGATCCACTGAGAGGATGAAGACCACCGTGATGTTCCTGCTGTTCCTTTTGGTCAGTTTTGACTCCAAGAATCTGGCAGAAGCTCAACAATGTTCCCTGGACATCCACGCTGTGCTGAGAGAGATGGCCGCCTCTCTGGCTGCTCAGAAGGAGGAGATCAAGGCCCTACAAAGACAAAATACAGGTACATGTTACGTCAGGTAGAAGTGACAGAGATGGTTTTATGTTTTATTGAATCTAATATTTATTCTACACTGAGTCCACCCAGCTGAGAAAGCAGCTCCAAGGAACAGCCTGAGGTCTGAACAACACATCATGTCTTATCCTCCTGACTTTAACCTTTTCCTGCCTGTTTAGAGCTAAAATACAATTTAGAAATATTTTCCCTTCAGATTTCACAGCATAAACTGACATCTGTCCTTGTTGTACATTTTGTTCTGTACTGAGGAAAGGGTCACAAGTTTTACTAACAAAAGGTTTTTATTCAGAACCCAATTTATGATTCCTGATTACTTGGGTAAAACAAAAGTCTCCATTTCATCTTGGCATGAAGAGAAAGTTGCCCTCAACTCAAACACTTGGCTTAATATTTGGACCACAAAGGACAGAGGACACAAACAAATAGACTCTGCAACTGAAAATCAACTGACTGAAAATCAAGTTTTAAAGGTTTAAAATAACATTTTTCTGCCTCAGTCAAACAGGTGGCTTTCTCAACCTCACTGCTGGGGGAAGGTCACAGTGTACGTCTTGGACCCTTCAACCAACATACCCCTCTGATCTTCAAAAATGTTGTCACAAACATCGGAAACGCCTACAGCCCACAGACAGGTAAGCACAGCCATCACACCTTATTACTAAAATCACAGGGCAGGTTTCCAAGCATGTGGAAGTCAGCTGTTGTGGTCCCAGTATTTAAAGATGGTGATCCACACATTTCTGATTACAGGCCGACCTCCGTCTGTGTGTCCCAAACACTCATCGTCACTGTCCGCTATTACAAAAACACAAATCTCTGTCTCATTTATCAAATGAGTGATGGTCTGTCATCCCCTCCTCTTACACAGTTCGTTAACATCCGATCAGCTGATCATAGCAGAACCAGAGGGGCAGTGAGAGGGGACTGTATCACCCCCCTTAGGAAAAGTCTGTTGGGTCAAACAGCCTTTTCTGTTCAAGCTGCTGCAGAATGGAGACTCCCCCAAAACCATCAGAAACCTGAACACATACAGTGTCTTTAGGGTGCAGTTAAAGTGGCTGATTGAAGCAGAGCCTGTTGGCTAATTACAGGCATGTTAATCAATACGCACTGTCCCTGAAATCAATACATTACATTAAATAAAGGGAACAGCACTGAACGTCTGCTCTCAGCTGAGGTCAGTCTGATGGTCTAACTGCTGCTTCTGTCCTCAGGTATCTTCACTGCACCTGTCAAAGGAGTGTACAACTTTGAGTGGTGTATCAGTGCAGAAGGAGGACAAAATCCCACAGGTGCTGTGTTGTTCAGGAATTCAGAGCACATTTATATAGCGTATGAACATCAACCGTCTCATTTCTCATCTGGGTCTAATGCTGCCACACTGCTGCTGCAGCCTGGAGACAAGGTGTTCCTGCGTCAGTATATTTACTCACTGGTGTTTGACAGCTACAACCACCACACCACCTTCAGTGGTTATCTGCTGTTCACCATGTGAGAGGGGGTCACTTCCTGTTGTAATCAGATCAGCATGTATCACTGTAACAATGTAAAGATCTCATCTTCCTCCATATGAAGAAGGATGCAGGGCAACCACTCATTCACATGTTTGAAATGTTTCCTCTGCATCTGCATCAAAACACTCTGAATGATTGACAGTGATGGAACATGTGTCTTTATCCACAGTGTGATGGTTCTGATTCTGTCTTCATTAAACAATAAACACAGCATTGCACATAAAGTCTGTGTGTTTTGATTTGGGGGAGGAACCAGGAAACAGATGATGAAGCAGGAAAACACCTGCTTCACACACTGCAGCCTGATACAGACCTGTATCCAACCAAAACAAACCAAACCTGTTTACTGCAGCTGCAATGACCCCGAGCTGCATCACTACAACAACCAGTCTGCAGTTCTTTGAATGGAAGCCGGATACATTCAGAAAGTATTGTGATTACAGGGCTCAACAAACCTGTAACTTGATGGATGGTCAGCTGGTCAAATGGTTTTTCTGTCTAATGGAAACAAAGAGTGTTTCTCAGAATCACAGTGAAGACGTCTCCTCCCCTCCAGGACCTCCACACATTTACCAGAAATCCAGGTCTGCTGAGGAAAACTTCCTCATACTTCCTCTGCAAACATTCTTATGGCTCACTTCTCAGCTCTCTGAACCACAACAGTCTGTCATGTTCAAATGATTGAATTGAACGTTTTCCTTCACTGCAGTTATCCAACACCAGGCTTCAGCTGTCTGTCCGGTTTTCTGATGTACTTAAAGAATGAGAACACAAAGAGCATTGTAGCAACATATTATGTTCCAGCAGTCACACCTCTTTCATCTGCTTTATAAAGCTCACTCAGAGTTACAGACACACTTCACCTGTACAGGATCCACTGAGAGGATGAAGACCACCGTGATGTTCCTGCTCTGCCTTCTGGCTGGTTCTGACTCCAAGAATCTTACAGAAGCAGAAAAAGAAGTTCTTGCCCAGCAGGTGGAGTACCTCCAGCCCTGTCCCCTGGACATCCAAGCTGTGCTGAGAGAGATGGCCGCCTCTCTGGCTGTTCAGAAGGAGGAGATCAAGTCCCTACAAAGACAAAATACAGGTACATGTTACGTCAGGTAGAAGTGACAGAGATGGTTTTATGTTTTATTGGATCCAATATTTATTCTACAGATGTTGAGTTTCCAAAGAAACTGATGGTGTGAAGGTTTTTTTTAGAAAATCTGGAGAAACAGAACACTGAGTCCACCCAGCTGAGAAAGCAGCTCCAAGGTACAGCCTGAAGTCTGAACAACAGATCTGTGCTGCTGAGCTGTGTCTCAGTCCAAACATGTAACAACTTCTTTTCTCTTTTTTCAGAACAGGTAACAAATCTGGAGAAACAGAAAACTGAGACGGACCAGCTGAAGCAGCAGCTTCAAGGTACAGTTTGAAGTCTGAACAACAGATCATGTCTTATCCTCCTGACTAACTTTTTCCTGCCTAGTCAGAGCTAAAAGAAGAGGTCAACTCAGGATGTTCTAAAAGTATTTTCACAGCACGTTGTGTACAACTTGTTGAACTGCTTCAGAACAGGTTTTCTGTTATGTACTGAAGAAAGTATTGAATTGAAAGTGTTCAGGAGATCTAGGTAGGCCAGGTTTGAATCTTTAAATAGGGATGTCCCGATCAGGTTTTTTTGTCTTTGAGTCCGAGTCCGAGTCATTTGATTTTGAGTATCTGCCGATACCGAGTCCCGATCTGATACTTTCAAAATTCTCCATTGGATCAATAAACTTTAATTTCTAAAGAACATTTAACCCTTAAAGGCCCCCAATCATCAACTTTATTATTATTATTATTAATGATATTAATATTAATGTTGATATTATTATTATGAGTAGTGGTAGGCCTATTACCATGGCTTATCTAAGCATAGTCAATGGAGTTAAGTCAAACCAACTAGCACGTCATGAGCAACAGAGCCAAACAACACGCACTCTGGGAGTGGGCTGACCTGTGCACATGTGCTTGTGTGCGCACGCGTTTGCATGTGTGTATGCGCATCAGGCCGCTGCAGACAGCTGCAGTGAATTTTACAAACGCCACCATGTGGACAGAAACACATAGAAACTGATGCAGAGATGGCACCAGAGGACTGGGCAAGAGGACTAGACTGGGTGGCGCTGCAGCGAGTGCCGCCAGTGAGAAGGAGAGGACTTCACTCGTACAACGCGGACTCTCTCTGAGAGCAGGTTCTATAAATGAGCAGGTTTAGTGTCGTGGTGAATTGTGGCAAAGTGTTGAAACGGTGTTGAGCAGCTTCACAGCTCTGTGTGTTGCTGTAACGTCCAAGCCCTGCAGCACTGTGACGCAGACAGCGAGCTGACCGTGGTCTGCTCAGAACATCCCATAAACATTACACAATGAGTTAAAAATAAGAACTACCTGTTGATTTGACACATTTTAAGACAGAAGCCGCGGGACATATAAAGTTATACGCTACAACGCACCGGAGTGACGCCTTTTGTCATCCAGTCTCTTTGGCAGCGAGAGGGAGAGAGAGAGAGGAAAACAAACCAGCATGCAAATGTAATTTATCACGGCCGAAAAATTAAAAGATTAAATTAAAAGCCCATTTAATTTATCGTGCAATTAATTGATTTATTGTTTATCGCGACAGGCCTAGTCATAGCCACCCTGCACAGAAGGCGTTAACTTTGAGAGCCCTAATAAATATATATCCGAGTCCTGATCGGGAGGTAACAGCCGATTCCGATTCCGATTGTCTGAAATCACGTAATCGGGCCCGATTTCCGATCACGTGATCGGATCGGGACATCCCTATCTTTAAATGAAAATAACAAAGTAAGCAGGCTAGTTAGCTATTGGCTAACCTCATTAAATCGTTCTCATGTCCATCACAGCTGTTACTGATGAAAGGGTCATTATTTTTACTAACAACAGGTGTTTATTCTTTTTTATTTATGATTTATGATTCCTGGTTACTTGGGTAAAAAAGTCTCCATTTAATCTTAGCATGAAGAGAAAGTTGCCCTCAACCCAAACACATGAGTAGTCATTGCAAAGGCTGGAAGTCCTCTATTGAGCACAACAGGACTTAGTAGGGTACCTTAATATTTGGACCACAAACAACAAAGGACACAAACAAGCAGACTGGGTCTCAGAAAAACAAGTTTAAAGGTTTATAATTACAATTTTTTTTCCAGAACAGGTAACAAATCTGGAGAAACAGAAAACTGAGACGGACCAGCTGAAGCAGCAGCTTCAAGGTACAGTTTGAAGTCTGAACAACAGATCATGTGTGTACATATGTACAGCAGAACAACACAAAGCTTAAAATGACACTTTCCTCTCTCAGCCAAACAGGTGGCTTTCTCAGCCTCACTGATAACAGAAGGTTCTCTTACGGTCGGACCCTTTAACACATACACCACTGTGATCTTCAAACATGTCGTCACAAACATCGGAAGCGCCTACAGCCCACACACAGGTAACAACAGCACTGAACGTCTGCTCTCAGCTGAGGTCAGGCTGATGGTCTAACTGCTGCTTCTGTCCTCAGGTATCTTCACTGCACCTGTCAGAGGACTGTACCACTTTGAGTGGCACCTGTGTGGAAGTGGTCCAGATCCCACAGGTGCTGTGTTGGTCAGGAATTCAGAGCACATTTATATAGCGTATGAACAACAAACATCTCAACACACAACTACTTCTAATGGTGCCACACTGCAGCTGAACCCTGGAGACCAGGTGTTTGTGCGTCTGTGGCAAAATTCTAAACTAATTGACAGCTACAACCACCACACCACCTTCAGTGGTCACCTGGTGTTCACCATGTGAGAGGGGGTCACTTCCTGTTGTAATCAGATCAGCATGAATCACTGTAACAATGTAATGATCTCATCTTCCTCCATATGAAGAAGGATGCAGGGCAACCACTCATTCACATGTTTGAAATGTTTCCTCTGCATCTGCATCAAAACACTCTGAATGATTGACAGTGATGGAACATGTGTCTTTATCCACAGTGCTGATGGTTCTGATTCTGTCTTCATTAAACAATAAACACAGCATTGCACATAAAGTCTGTTACAACCAGAACAGTCTGAGGAACCTTGACTGAAACCCAGAGCCTGATCCAGCAGTGGTTAAAGAGACAGTAAGAGGACCAGACCTTCCTCTGTCCTGCCAGTTGAGAGATATAATCATTGCAGTACTCTGGGTCTGTCTGGGGTCTCCTTCTGTTGAACATCCACCTCACCAGGGAGACAGCCAGGGAGCATCATAACCACAAACAGGCTTCTGTGGGAGCCACAAATCTACTTGGAGGTCCTCCTGAGTGAGCGAGCTCCCCACCCTGTCTCTAAGGGAGAGAGCAGCCATCCAGTGGAGGAAGCTCATTTGCACTGATTGTATTCATGATCACTTCTTGGGACTCTTTATTAATCAGTAAACTAAGGGCCTTGCCCACATGAAAATGCTGTTCCATGGAGTCCAAGTGCCCCACCCTGGAGCCAAGAATAGGAAAGAAGGAAGGGCTCATAATGAGTCCCTGATCACTGGTCTCTCATCAATCCACTGGGATAAGACTAAACAAGCAACATGGGTTGCCTTGTAGGCCTAAAACCAACAAGAGGGGTCATGGGGGTCAATCTGATCTGGGTGGTGATGAACAGCAGGCTCCAATGTGTTCCAACCACTCCAACCTGCCTGAGTGAAGGCTCAGCAGCGGCTACACTTCCTGAGAGTCCACAGGAAGCACAACCTAAACCCCGCCCTGCTACTGACCTTCCACTCATCCATTGAGAGCCTGCTGACATACTGCATCACAGTTTGGTATATACATATATATATATATATATATATATATATATATATATATATATATATATATATATATATATATATATATATATATATATATGTATGAAGTATATTCTATTCTATTCTTTATAAAACATTGACAGTAAAAACTATGGACAGAGCTTCTGTGACTTGACCCTTTTGTTTCTGAAGAGCCCTTTCGAGGCTCGGTGGAAGGCTCCAGGGCGCTCTGACCGCCGCCATGTTGGTAGCATCAAGTCCGCCAAAACTCCAAGTACGGACAAAGAGGGGAGTTTAGGGGTGATCGCTGCCTGTCACTCAAAGCAGTAACGCAAACAATTATGAGTAAATTAAAGTCTGAATATAATTAAAATTAAAGCTGCAAGCAGCGATGATCGGGCCCTCGCACTCCGCGCGACCGCCCCCTCCCTGTCACGCCGTCCCTTCCCTCCTCTGCTCCCCCCACGAGCTGCGGCGATTTTGCCAGCGGTGGGAAAAAGCCGGCAGACAGAAGCAGAGATGTGTCAGTGCAACAAATCTCTCAATATATGTAAAAATTGTTAGTGTGCAGTAACCTCCTCTTTACAGTAGGTGGCGCTGTCCACAGATGTCCACACGTGGTCGGGGTCGGGTCTGTATCACATGTAAAAAATTTGAGGATTTTAGGAGCATCCGTGGTGGAGTTATATCAGTTGCAGTGCCGTATGTGTCCACTGGGTGGAGCCAGACACCATGAGAATAGTGGAGACCCGTCTGTGCATCAAACCTCAAAAAACATTTGATTCATACATGAAAAATGTCCAGAAGCAGTTACTTCCGGTTTCCTGTAGGTGGCGCTGTGCAGGTGACTCATGAGCATGCAGACGTGTGGGGGGGGACGGACCGTTAGGACATGAAAAAAATTTGAGGACGCTAGGACGATGCACGGCGAAGTTATAAGCAGTTGATGTTTCATGGCGAATGTTCAACAGTCGCCACCGCCACGGGCAGCATGATACAGAAAACCACACAGGTGTCTCTGTGGGACGTCAAATCTGTGATCCTCATTTCGCTGTGTAATGACAGAGAAGGATTAAACAGAGTGCATGTCAGTGAAGAACATGGCACTTCCTGTCTCCACCACAAGGGAGCGCCATAGATCATGATGACCTAGAGACGTTCAGGGAGGGGCTCTGACCACGTGCAGAAAGTTTGAAGCCGTTTGGAGCAAGTATGTAGGAGAGAGAGCTGTTCGTGTATGAATGGCGAAGTGACGCCACAGCGGCCACGCCCTTTAACTTAGAGAAAAGCTTTTGATAGCTTTTGATCAGCATGGTCTCTAGGTGACAGCGACCGAATATGAAGTCAATCGGTCGAAATCCCTAGGAGGAGTTCGTCCGCATACCAAAGGTGGAAATCGCTGAAATTTGACCGCCTAAATCAAAATGGCTGACTTCCTGTGAGGTCTAGATCAATGGTGCAAGAGACTTTTATGTGCATCTGGACGTGTTCTGTGTGTGTGCCGATTTTTGTCTTCCTACTCCAAAAAAACCCCTATGGAGAGGGGTATTTTAAAAATTCAAGGGGGCGCCATTGAGCCATTTTGCCCCGCCCACTTACGAGACCCCCATCAGTTGCTAGTACATGCCCCCGAGAATGTGTGTATGAATTTTCATGATCATAGAAGGTCATTAAGGTCATTAAATACTCAAACGTAATCTCACGGCGAAGGATCGACACCATTGCACGCAGCTTCACGGCCTTCATAGTGTAGCTTCACCAACTAGTTGGGAAGGTTCTAGAGGTGAAATGAAGTTGATGCTGTCAACTATGTAGGAGCAGTACACGTCAGAGTAAAAAGAGGCCATTTCCTGTTACCAGCAGGGGGCGCCACGAGTAAGTAAGGGTTTCAACATATGGAGGTGTTCAGGGCGGAGCCCTCGTCATGCTCATAAAGTTTGAAGACGTTTGGATAAAGTATGCAGGCGTGAGAGCCGTTCAAAGTTACATGGCGAAATCATGAATCGTCGCCAGACTTTGGCGAGCCACAGAGGCCACGCCCTGTAAGGTAGAGAAAAGCTTTTGATAACTTTTGATCAGCAGGTCCTTTAGGTGACCTCCAGCAAATTTCAGGTCAATCGGGCTACAGCTCTAGGAGGAGTTCGCTCACATACCAATGGTGTAAATCGCTAAAAATCGCCATTTTCCATCCAAGATGGCGGACTTCCTGTTGGGTTAAGGTCATGGTGTCAAGAGACTTTTTGGTGCGTCTTGGTATGATAAACATGTGTACCGATTTTCGTGCACCTACTCCAAACTAAGCCAAATGCGAGGGGTGTTTTGAAAATTTCAAGGGGGGCGCTGTAGAGCCATTTTGCCCCGCCCCTTTGCAGCGACCACAAAATATCAAATTTTTCGCCACCCCTGATGAGTGTGCAAAGTTTCGTGAGTTTTCGTGCATGGCAAAGGGGTGAAAAATGCAGTTAAACAGGCAGGCAAATAATAAGAATAAACACAGCAATTACAATAGGGCCTTCGCACCACTCGGTGCTCGGGCCCTAACGAGTGAATGAAAAAAACGCTGCCAGCGATCAGAAGTCACGTGACTTTGCAGATATATAGTCCAGATGTCCAAGTCAATCCTTTGTAACATTAAGAATAGCAGCCTCTATTAACACTGTGTGGTCCAGGACTGCACAGATCCAGAGGATTACAGGACTGACCAGGACGTGTTTCTACAAAACAGTTTGGAAAAGGGCGATCACAACCCTTACATTCAAATCATCCATCAACGTGGACTCACCTTTAAAGGTGTTTTCAGGACGGTCTGTCTGTCCCCTTCATTTACCAGCATACCTACAATAACACTGCAGAGGAACTGTATGTCTTTCAGGTCAGATACAGGCTCAGAAATCATGGGACATGTTTGATGTCTGTCCCAGTACAAACACATTTAACCTGCAGGCTAGTCAGTCATCATCACCTGCGTTCATTTGTATTAAACAGTCTGCACAGTAACTATGATAAGCAACACCTCTCACTAAACTACAACTTATCTACCGAGATCTCATTTATAAAGCAGATCAAAAACAGATTATTAGAACTCTACCTTCCTGACACACCAAAGAGCTAATGACCTTGGTAGCTAATGTCAGCGATATCGCTAATACGTAGTTAACATGTAGCAAACGTTAGCGACATAGCTAACATTCATAGATAAATAAGTACGAATATACATACATACACTGTAAGGAGGCTCGTTGATGTTGACAGAGAGAGGGAGAGAGAGAGAGAGAGAGGGAGAGAGGGAGGGGGGAGGGAGAGACAGAGAGAGAGGGAGAGAGAGAGAGAGACAGAGTGAGGGAGAGAGAGAGAGAGACAGAGAGAGGGGGAGAGAGAGAGAGACAGAGGAGAGAGAGAGAGAGGAGAGAGAGACAGAGAGAGGGAGAGAGAGAGAGAGACAGAGAGAGGTGGAGAGAGAGATGAGAGGAGGAGAGAGGAGGGGGAGGAATACAGAGGGAGAGGGAGAGAGAGAGAGAGAGACCGAGAGTGGGAGAGATATAGAGACAGAGAGAGGGGTAGAGAGAGAGAGACATAGAAAGAGAGAGATAGAGGGGAGAGAGAGAGAGACAGAAGATATACAGGAGAGAGGGAGAAGAGAGATATACATGAGAGGGGGAGAGAGATAGAGAGAATACATGAGTGATGGAGAGATAGAGAAGACAGAGAGAGAGGGAGAGAGATGACAAGAGAGAGGACAAGAGAGGGAGAGAGGGTGGAGACAGAATAGAGACATTTTAGAGAGAGAGAGGACAGATGAGAGGGAGGAGAGAGAGACGACAGAGGGGGAGAGAGAGAGAGACAGATGGAGACGAGCGGGAGAGACAGAGAGTTGTGAGTTTTTTAAACACCTTTATTCCAAATAAAGATCAATTCATCAGTTCAACACGATCATATTTTATAAAAACACTGAATTGAAGGACAGCTGTCCGTCAACAACAGAACACACAGCTCTAGTAAAACACCACTTGGAGACAAACTCCTCCAAACTGTTCATGAGTGAATGGAACCTGAAGTCCACTTTCACTCTGGCCTTCACCAGGCCTCTAAACATGGCTGTGAGTCTACAAGCTGGATCCTCTGGTCCCTGCTCCTTCCTGCTCTTGTAGATCGCCAGTTTAGCCTGTCCCACCATGAAGTTTAAGAACTGCCAGGTTGCAGCGTTGTCTTTCTTGTACCCTGCTCCAAAGATAAAGCGGTTTCAGTCCAGGGCACGCCACACCTTAGAAACACAGTCTTTAAAACACTGAAGAGACCAGAGAGTCTCCAACAGTCCAGGAAGCAGTGGAAGACCGTCTCTGGCTCGTCACAGAAAGGACATAAAACTGACACCGTGGGATTGACCTTATTGATAAAACTGTTCACAGCCAGCGCCCCCTGCAGGATCCTCCACTGCAGATCCCCAGTCCTTTTGTTGATGGGTGGCTTGTAGAGGACTCGCCACACTGGCTTACAGTCCTCCTTCGGGCTCAGTCTGGTCCTCCATACTGTGTCCGTTCTGTCCTTTAAAGCGTCTCTGTTGAGAGCTGGGCACAGCCCCTGTACAGAGCTTTTCCATTCAGCATGTGCAGGCTGGGCACAGGTCCAGTTTTTGTGCCCACAGGTCCTGCTGGTTCAGTCTTTTCTAAAAACAAACCAAGGTCCGGGAAAGGGTCCGTACAGTCCGGGATTTCAACTCCATTAAAATAATCCAATAAAACGTCCTGCTCGTCCACACTCAGTCTCTTTGTCCACGTGTTTAAATATTCCTGGTGTAGCGGTGGGACTTCAGGTCCAGTAGAGACGCCACTGTCTCCGTGTCATGGAACCCCAGACCTGCAGCGTCTGCGATGTGTCTCAGCTTCACTGCGCCAGCCGAGATTAGTCTCTGGTTGAGGCCTGGTCTGCTGGAATCCTGGATGTCCAGACGAGCTCCGTGGATCAGCGGCTTCTCCAGAATCCAGAAGAGAGAGGCCGCAGGTCCTAGTCTTTGCCATTTAAAAAGAGTCCATGCTCTAAAGAGTCCCTGATAAAAAGGAGGCACATCATGCAGTGGTATAAAAGCACAGTCTGTTAAAAACACTGATGCACCCAGACCAGCCACCCTCCTTAAAACTGAGCCCATCAGAGGCCTCCAGACCACATCCTCATTTCCTGTGAGGAACCTCTGGATATACTGCAGTCTAAAAGCTGCTGTTCTGCTCTTTAGGTGCACCAGTCCTTGTCCCCCTTCCTCTTTGGGCAGGTACAGTACACTCTGATGGACCCAGTGCAGATTATCCCAGAAAAAATTCAAACATATTTTTTGCACCCTCTCTAACAGACCAGCAGGGGGCTCCAAACATTTCAACTGGTGCCAGAGGGTGGAAGCCACCAGATTATTGATAATTAAAACCCGCCCTCTGTAGGACATCTGTGGCAATAACCACCTCCACTTTGCTAGCCTGCCCTCCACCTTCTCCACCACCCCCTCCCAGTTCTTCTGCACTGTTTGGTCATTGCCCAGATAGACTCCCAGGTACTTCAGGCCCCCCTCTTCCAGCTTAATCCTCCAGGTAGACGAGGGAGACCTTTAGACCATTTCCCCACAGCTAGAGCCTCGCTCTTAGCCCAGTTCACTTTTGCAGACGAGACTTTTCCAAAGGTTTCAACTATTGTCCCCAAGGTTGTTACATCATCTTGGTTTTTTACAATGACAATAACGTCGTCTGCGTAGGCAGATGAAATAAAAACAGTGTCAGAACCAGGTAAAACCAGACCAGAGATAAAAGAGCGAACATTATGTAAAAAAGGCTCGATGGCCAGTGCATACAACATGCCAGACATGGAGCAGCCTTGTCTGACACCTCGGCTCACCTTAAAAGGTCGACACAGGTTGCCGTTGATTTTCAGCACACTCTCAATGTCTGCGTACAAAACCTGAATCTTGGCAATAAAATCAGGGCTGAGGCCGAACCTCTCCAGAACCTTCCAGAGGTAACGGTGCTCCACCCGATCAAAAGCCTTTTCCTGGTCTAAGGAAATCAGACCAGCATCAACCCCCAATGAGCCAGAGGTGTCCAAAAGATCCCGAATCAATGACACGTTGTCAATGATGGACCTGCCAGGCACACAGTATGTCTGAGACTGATGGGTAACTTGGTCCATCACCCTCTTTAGCCTGTTAGCTAGGACCTTTGATAGCAGTTTATAATCCGTGCACAGCAGGGACACCGGCCTCCAGTTCTTAATGTCCTGTAGATCTCCTCTTTTTGGCAGCAGAGTGAGCACCGCCCTCCTGCAGCTCTGCGGCAGTTGACAGTCATAAAAGCTCTCATTAAAAACATCCAGAATGTCCTCCCTCAGTTCAGGCCAAAACGCTTTGTAGAACTCTGAGGGGAGACCGTCGATCCCTGGAGCCTTCCCTCCCTGCAGGCTCTGCAGGGCTGTGAACAATTCCTCTGCGGTCAGGGGAGCCTCCAGGTCTTTGTTGTCCTCCTGTGAGACTCTGGGCAGGCCACTGCAGAAAGCACCGAATGTGTCCTCATCCTCATTGTACTCGCTGTCATATAGTCCAGAATAAAAATCCACCGCTCTCTGGCAGATGTCCCTTCCTCCCGTCAACAGCTGCCCAGAAGGTGAACGCAGAGCGTGGATGAACTGCTCTGCCCGTTCTTCTTCTCTAGATTGAAGAAAAACTTTGATGGGGAGTCCATCAGTGCAGCAGTCTGGAAACGAGACCGCACCAAGGCTCCCTGTGCTTTAGTGCCCAGCAGGTCTGCCAGCATGGCTTTTTTGCACTTGAGGTCTTCAAAACAGCCCCCTTTTCCTGTGGACTCTGCAGAAGTTTGCAGTTCCACTATTTCAATCTCCAGATCTCTCATAGATTTGGTGATGTCACGGGAGACATTGAGAGTGTGCTGCTGACAAAACTGCTTAATCTGGACTTTCCCACAATCCCACCACTGCTTCAGCGAGGAGAACTCTGCTTTTCTTGTTTTAAAAGTTTTCCAGAAGAACATAAAATTCTCTTTAAAATGAGTGTCCAGTAACAGAGCAGTGTTAAAATGCCAGTAAGCAGACCTATGCTTTACCTTAGCAATGAACACAGTACAGGACAGCAGCGAATGGTCTGAAAACCCCACAGGAATGATTCTGCACCCTTTAAAAATGTTAAAATGATGCTTAAAACAGTAAAACCGGTCTAATCTGGCCATGGAGAAGAAGTCCTCTCTCCTCTGGACCCAGGTGTACTGTCTGTGGCTGGCGTGCAGCTCCCTCCACACATCGGTCAGCCCATGAGCCTCCACCAGCTGCTTCATGGCCTGTTTGGAAGCAGCATGAGGCTCACAGTGGTTTCTGTCCATCTGATCGTTCTCTGTGCAGTTAAAATCTCCTCCTAAGAATAAAAACTCTTCAGGGCCACACTGACTTAAAACCACACTGAGTCTGTTTAAAAGCTGGACTCTTCCTGGTCCTGCATTTGAAGCATACACATTAATAAAACAACCGTAAAGCGCTCATACTTGGCTCTGACCACCATCAGCCTGCCCTCCATCACTTCCTCCACCGTGTGGGACTCAGGCAGGAAGTTTCTAGAGAAAAGCAGAGCTACTCCTCCACTGGTGCTGTTCAGATGGCTTAAAACCAGCTCCCCGTCCCACTCCCTCCTCCAGTCTGTCTCATTTAAAGTGTCGCTGTGCGTTTCCTGAACCAGCATTACATCAATGTGTTTAACCCTGACCAGTTCAAACAGGTTTGCCCTCTTCCTCACATCTCTGGCTCCATTAACATTCAGTGTGGCGACCCTGAGATCACTCATGGCTCTTAATGTGAGGAGGAGCAGACAGGACAGGGCCGTCAGCACACACACTGTCCTACAGAGCTGGAAGACTGTCATCATGACGGAGCTCCTGTTTGACTCTGAGGACTAGCTTCTTCAGTCTGTACAGCTCCTGGTCAGTGTAGCCCCCTTTACCCCGGCTTCTGATCTGAGACCTCACACATGTTAAAAACAGCTCTTTGTCTGGGAAGAAATCCTCCACCTTCACCTTCTTCATGTTCTTTGTGGTCTGCAGGAAGATTTTCACCTGCTGTACACTGTACACACAGTCCTGCTGTGAGGAGGCCGACGTCTGAGAGTCAGTCTGACTCTCCTCCTCCTCCTCCTCCTCTCCCATGCTAGACTCAGGTTCCAGTGGTCCTTCCTGCTGTTGTAACTCATGTTCACTCACTGCACCTCTTCTGCTCTGACAAACACTGCTCTCATTGAGCTGTTTTCTATGAAGTGCAGGAACTCTGAAAAGGTTCTCTTCCTTTGGGTCTTCCTCAGTGACCCCATCTCCATCCTCTGCTGTTTATTTAATTCACTTACTTCTGTTGTTTTCTCAGTTTGATCAGTTTTACTCTGTTCACCTGTTCCTTGTTCGTCCTGTCTCTCATGCACCTGTCCTCTGTCTTCCTGTCCTTGTTTGTCCCTCTGAGGCCTTTCAGCAGAGGCCTCCTTCTCAGGGCAGTCTCTGACTATGTGCCCCTCTTCTCCACACCCAAAGCACTTCATGGATCCAGTGTTAACAAACACAGTGTAATCGAAATCCTCCACTTTGATGTGGAACACTAAATTCAGCTCCTCGTCTTTCTTTGACGGGATCATGAAGACTTGTCTCCTGTGAGACACGACATGCTTCAGGAGCGGAGACCTGCACCCTGAAGACAGCTTCCTGATCGGGGAGACTATCTTCCCGTGTCTCGCCAGCTCCCTCAGCAGAAACTCATCGCTGATGAACGGTGGAACATTCGATACGATCACTCTCTTTGCCGGTGTACTCAGCGGTGCCACCGGCACAAACACGTCATTGATCACGACGCCGCTTTCTACCAGTCTGTTCGCTTTAGCGACGTCATCCACAAAAATCACCACAGCGCCGTTCATCCGAGCCGCGGACTTAACGCTGTCATACCCCACTGCTTTCCCCACAGCCAGCCCGCAGTGCTCCACAGAGCAGGGGAAGGACGGGGACACTTTCACACCGTGCTTCCTGGTGAGTTTGGTGAACTCCATACCGGCGTCTCAGCACGGCGAGACGCCGACCCCCCACACACCACACCAACCCCCGAAAAAACCCTCTAAATCTCCAAAACAACCCGATCTACAAAAAACACAAACTCACTAAATTCAATATTACATAGAAAAATGAAAAAAACTAGAAAACCACTCGCAATGCTCTCAGTCACTGCTCAGCGTGCTCCCTCCGTCCACTCAGAGAGAGAGAGAGAGAGAGAGAGACAGAGAGACAGAGAGAGAGAGAGAGAGACAGAGAGAGGGAGAGACAGAGAGAGAGAGAGAGAGAGAGAGAGAGACAGAGGAGAGAGAGAGAGAGAGAGAGGCAGAGAGAGAGAGAGAGGCAGAGAGAGAGACACAGAGAGAGAGAGAGAGAGACAGCAAGCTGATCATTTAACTCAAACTGTGTCTGTGTTTGACAGTAAATAAAGGGAAAGTGAAAGATCGAGGAATGTCCGACACACACACACAGACACACACACACACAGACAAACACACACAGACACACACACAGACACAAACAGACACACACAGACACACACACACAGACACACACAGACACACACACAGACACAGACACACACACACACAGACAAACACACATACACAGACACACACACACACACACACAGACACACACAGTAAGACAGAATGTATGAGAAGCTTCTGTTTTTGCCGTCATGGTTGTGTTGTGGGAGGAACTGCTCCAGCTTCCTTTAAAGCCTCAGAAACCACCCAGAACAGGGCGCACACGGTTGGACAGCACACAGCAGACGTGCAGTGAACACACTCAGTGAGGAAGATGCTGCGCAGCCTCGTGCTCCTCTTCCTCTGCTTCTCTCCAGGTATGTAAATGAAGGTCAAAGGTCGTGGTTTTTGAGTACAGGCGAGCTACAATCTGTTCAAAAACCTTCTCTATGACTTTGAGGACAGCAAGGAGCCTCTCCATCACACCGCATCAGGCCGGTGCTGCATGAACATGTCAAACAAATCAATCCTTCCATCAGATGCAGCTTTCTTTCTACCTGGCTGTGCTGCTGACGGACATCAGTGCGTGTCTTTATCTTGATGAAGCAATAAGTAGCTTGTGATATTTGTTTTCACGGTTAATGCATCAACCCTGGAATGGTTGTCAGAATGTCTTTAACTGGACTGACCCTGGATGTCTGTGTTTTCTCCGGGTGTCTGGTCTACATGTGTGCTGTGTAGGTGGGATTAGTCTCATCAGAATATTTTCTTTTCACGTCGATATAAAGTTAGAAACAACTAAAAAGCAATGAGCGTATTTTACAGACTATTAGTCGCACCAGCCGGAACTCCACAATGGAGAAGAAAAACCATGCACTGGTATGAGTCGCATTTATGGGAAAAACCAACTCAACAGGTTTAACATATGAACAGTCATTCAGACAACTGCAGCACAAAGAACGGACGAGTTCATCAAACTCTGGATCTCACTTCAAATCACTACATCCATTCAACTCTTCATCCTCGCTGTCACTTCTGAACAACTCCGCCACCTCTGGGGGTAGACAAGCCTAGAGTGCCCTCTAGTGGCTGTCAGTGTGAAATTATGTGAAATGAAACATGTGAAATTATATCTATTAAAGGTAGGGTAGGAGGTTTTAAAGCTCAGTGAGAGTCAGCCAGATTTCCAAAGTAAACACACGCCCCTTTCTCTCGGCGCTCACCCTGAAGCCACGCCTCCCAACCAGTCTGTGACTTCGGCCAGGAAGAGAGTGACAACCAGCCAATACTCCTACAGGGTCCCCCCGGAGGATTGGCTGATGTTTTTATGTTTTATAGCTTCAGATGATTCATATTCTTCATTTTAAAGTTAAACTGCCGAACTAATCGGTTGCTATCGGATTGTAAAGAGAAGTTACACTAATTTAACACAAAGAGAATCAGAATGAAACCTCCTACCGACCTTTGAAATAAGTCACACCTGAGTATAGGTCGCATACCCAGCCAAAGGATGGAAAAAGTGGTCATTTGACTTTTCACCTTCAAGAGTAGTAACAGACAGAAGTTCCATCATTCATCTTAGTAAACAAGTTCCCAAATGGCCTCAGCTTTTCTTTCTGGGTGTCAGAGTTAAGCTCTGAGCATTAGCGTCAGTATGGTGTGCTGTCACACCTGCCTGACGGCCGGGGGAGAGACACTTTGGACACAATGGGATCAAAGCATCACACCACGTGCCGTTTTCTGCTCCTGGCTCTGAGATACCAAGACCTGATCAGCTGAGCTGTACTGGGCCCTGATTCTTCAAATGTTCAGTTTCAGGTCTCAGGCCTCTGACAACCACTGACAACAAACATGACAACATGAAACCAGTTGACCTGCATGCTAGAACAGCTGATTCTCTGCTTCCCTCCCAGGTCAACTGAATGGACATAATACATCCATATTTATAGTCTAACAGCGTACGCTGCTCTAATGTCGCACTGCTCTGCTGCCTCTGAGCTGCTTTTTGAACATCATGTTCTTCACGGCATGTATTTCCCCACACTAACCTGCCTTGTTCTTCATATTTGCAGTGCGGTCACTGAAGTGCTATGTCTGCGCCCCCTCTCCCTCCATTACAGAATGCAACCAGAACACTGAGGAGTGTCCGGCGCCGCTCGACAATTGCATGACTGTGGTTTTCCTTCCAGGTAAAGATAAAAACACCACTTCTGACTTGATAGAACTAACATGACATTTTTCAGGATCCCCATTTTCATATCAAAGGCTTCCTTTATAGTTTCTATATATTGTTCAAGTGTTGGTTAGAAGGTTTGAACAGTTCTCATAAATGAGTGTTGGGTTAAAGGCGCTGTCTATTTGTGTGTTGTCAGGCAACAGCTTGTCCATATTGAAGCTGTGTGCCAGCAATGCTACATGCAGCACTGTCAGCAATACAACACGCCCGAACATCTCCGCCTACTGCTGCAACAACGTGGATCAGTGTAATCAAGGTGGAGCCAACTCCATCCACATTCACACCAGCCTGCTGCTCGTAGTGTTTGCTGTTTCACTACTGCTGACACACTGATGAATGCACTGAGGAAGCTACAAGATGTGAATGAATGTAATGTCCTCTAAAGACTGTTTCACTCTGCAATATTCTTAAAATGTGTACAGGCTACACACAGTACTAATACACACTCATATTTATTATATTGACGATGACACATGTGACCCTGCACAGATGCTGCATCGGCCTCACTCTACATGTTCTAGCTTTTAACAGGCACTGTATCATCATAAGTGTTTATGATTGATAAAGCATCACAGAAATGTAGCTCTCAGCGTAAGTTCAGTCATGAAGACTCTATTCCACATCATTCACCTCTTATCTCTATCCCCTTCCCTCTTCACCATCCTAGCACTCTCTTTCACTGCACTGCACTCTGTCTAGTGACCTCCCACATAGTCAGGTGTTTAATAGATGGCACCTCCCTCACCAATCAGCTGTCGATCTGTCCCTCTCCTGCCCAATCATAACGTAGCAAGAGATTTAAAAGTCTCTGTCTCTTCTCCAGCTGTCTCCCGATCGAATCCGGCAACCCTCCTCCACCCCAAGCACCTCCCCATCCTCGCAGTTCAAGGTCTCCCCTCTCCTGCTCTCCTGCTTCTACACCACCACCAGGTCTAGACCCGGGGGGTCTTCGGATCAGCGGCCTCTCCGCTCGAGTTTCCCCCCTTTCGGACGTGGTCCTCACGACGGGGTCTAGGACGCCAATGCACATTCACAATTATTGTATTAATAAATTCTTTCTCATTCAGTTCGCTGAGTCTCTCATGATTGAAATCACAGTGAGTCAAGAATGGTGGAATTATTAAGAGGTGTACATTTTTCATTGTGCATCATATAATCATTTTTAATGCTTTGTGACCCAGTTCCGTGACCGACAGAGGGGAGGCCCCCTTTTCTCTTGTCCTTCTCCCTTCAGGCCTGGTCAGCAGCCTATGAACCTCACGATATCTGAAGTGTAACCTTGTAGGTTGCAGCAGTGGGGAGACCTCTGTCTGACACGGAACTGGGAGGGGAGGAGCCTGTGACCTTGGAGCTATGAGTGTGTGCCTGCAATAGGGCCATGCTGCTCTTCTTGGTGTGCATCTGAAGCAGCCCAGACATCTGTTTGTAACCCAGCATTTGCCTTTAGTAAAGAGTTAAATCTGAGGTATATAGAATTTCATTTGGGAAAAGTTATACAGTAAATGGTGGGACCTATTTTTTTTGGAGGGGAGTGTGAGACGCCCACAAAAGTGTTCCAATTGTGTTTTGGGAGGAACACATTATTTTTCATGTATTTTTTGGAATATAGATAAATATCTGAGAAACATGAAATGTGTATTGTGTAAGGGGTTTTTCCTTGTAAATAAAAATGGTTTTGTAATAACCACTCCAGAACAGCAGGGGGCAGCGTCGGGTCTCCCTGCGCTCCGTGTGGATGTTCCGTCTTACTGCAGAGAACACCAGAGTACTGAGCTGTCGCCCTGCCTCATCGTTTCTTTCCTGAATTTGAGGTTAGTGATGTGTAAAAAGTCACAAAATAAGGATGAAACCATGTGATTCCATGTCAAAGGTTTGAGTGAGTTATGTTGGCCGAACAGCTCTCGCTACAAACATGCTTTTAATTAGTTTTGGTTCGTTACGGACAGACTGGGCCCGCTGTCCGCAGAGTGACGTAAATACTTTGGTCAACAAGAGCGCGCGCGCACACACACAAACACACGAGCGCGCACATCGCTCCACACACACGGGAGCGCGCACAGACACCGTGTCTGATGTTTTCTTATGAGAATGTGAAATATTCACAGCTCCGCGCAGCGTCGCTCTCGGTTATGAGTTGTTTTTACTAAATGAGTCGAGGATGAAATGTTTAGTGTTTAATGTTTGATCATTGTTATGCTCAGAGGAAAAGTTTATATTACATACTGTTAATAGAAGTTTGTGAAAGTATTTTAAGTATGGCTTAATATTACAATGGTCTATGTGTAAGTATAAAGAGTAAGTGACCACGCACCTGGTATTTGCTGATGTATTGTATTTTGACACTGAAATGTGTTGTTATGTTGAAAGGACATTCAATACCTGACATACATCGAACATAAACATCAAGTTTGAATAAATGGCTGCAGAGGACTGGAGAGTGCTGACACGCCGTCGCCCTGCCTCCTCGTTTCCTTCCTGAATTTCAGGAGCTTATCTGTTGCTACGGTACCCGTTACATCTGCAGACATTCTTATGGCTCACTTCTCAATACTCTCTGAACCACGCCAGTCTCTTCTGTTCAAATGATTGAATTTAGATTTCACAGGAATGTTCAAATTCATTTTCACTGTCAAATCAAAAAATTATTCCACAAAGAGCATTGTAGCAACATATTATGTTCCAGCAGTCACACCTCTTTCATCTGCTTTATAAAGCTCACTCAGAGTTACAGACACAGTTCACCTGTACAGGATCCACTGAGAGGATGAAGACCACCGTGATGTTCCTGCTCTGCCTTCTGGCTGGTTCTGACTCCAAGAATCTTACAGAAGAAGAAAAAGAAGTTCTTGCCCAGCAGGTGGAGTACCTCCAGCCCTGTCCCCTGGACATCCACGCTGTGCTGAGAGTGATGGCCGCCTCTCTGGCTGCTCAGAAGGAGGAGATCAAGTCCCTACAAAGACAAAATACAGGTACATGTTACGTCAGGTAGAAGTGACAGAGATGGTTTTATGTTTTATTGGATCCAATATTTATTCTACAGATGTTGAGTTTCCAAAGAAACTGATGGTGTGAAGGTTTTTTTTAGAAAATCTGGAGAAACTGAACACTGAGTCCACCCAGCTGAGAAAGCAGCTCCAAGGTACAGCCTGAAGTCTGAACAACAGATCTGTGCTGCTGAGCTGTGTCTCAGTCCAAACATGTAACAACTTCTTTCCTCTTTTTTCAGAACAGGTAACAAATCTGGAGAAACAGAAAACTGAGACGGACCAGCTGAAGCAGCAGCTTCAAGGTACAGTTTGAAGTCTGAACAACAGATCATGTCTTATCCTCCTGACTAACTTTTTCCTGCCTAGTCAGAGCTAAAAGAAGAGGTCAACTCAGGATGTTCTAAAAGTATTTTCACAGCACGTTGTGTACAACTTGTTGAACTGCTTCAGAACAGGTTTTCTGATATGTACTGAGGAAAGTATTGAATTGAAAGTGTTCAGGAGATCTAGGTAGGCCAGGTTTGAATCTTTAAATGAAAATAACAAAGTAAGCAGGCTAGTTAGCTATTGGCTAACCTCATTAAATCGTTCTCATGTCCATCACAGCTGTTACTGATGAAAGGGTCATTATTTTTACTAACAACAGGTGTTTATTCTTTTTTATTTATGATTTATGATTCCTGGTTACTTGGGTAAAAAAGTCTCCATTTCATCTTAGCATGAAGAGAAAGTTGCCCTCAACCCAAACACATGAGTAGTCATTGCAAAGGCTGGAAGTCCTCTATTGAGCACAACAGGACTTAGTAGGGTAGCTTAATATTTGGACCACAAACAACAAAGGACACAAACAAGCAGACTGGGCCTCAGAAAAAGTTTAAAGGTTTATAATTACAATTTTTTTTCCAGAACAGGTAACAAATCTGGAGAAACAGAAAACTGAGACGGACCAGCTGAAGCAGCAGCTTCAAGGTACAGTTTGAAGTCTGAACAACAGATCATGTGTGTACATATGTACAGCAGAACAACACAAAGCTTAAAATGACACTTTCCTCTCTCAGCCAAACAGGTGGCTTTCTCAGCCTCACTGATAACAGAAGGTTCTCTTACGGTCGGACCCTTTAACACATACACCACTGTGATCTTCAAACATGTCGTCACAAACATCGGAAACGCCTACAGCCCACACACAGGTAACAACAGCACTGAACGTCTGCTCTCAGCTGAGGTCAGTCTGAGGGTCTAACTGCTGCTTCTGTCCTCAGGTATCTTCACTGCACCTGTCAGAGGACTGTACCACTTTGAGTGGCACCTGTGTGGAAGTGGTCCAGATCCCACAGGTGCTGTGTTGGTCAGGAATTCAGAGCACATTTTTAACGCGTATGAACAACAAACATCTCAACACACAACTACTTCTAATGGTGCCACACTGCAGCTGAACCCTGGAGACCAGGTGTTTGTGCGTCTGTGGCAAAATTGTAAACTAATTGACAGCTACAACCACCACAACACCTTCAGTGGTCACCTGCTGTTCACCATGTGAGAGGGGGTCACTTCCTGTTGTAATCAGATCAGCATGAATCACTGTAACAATGTAAAGATCTCATCTTCCTCCATATGAAGAAGGATGCAGGGCAACCACTCATTCACATGTTTGAAATGTTTCCTCTGCATCTGCATCAAAACACTCTGAATGATCGACAGTGATGGAACATGTGTCTTTATCCACAGTGTGATGGTTCTGATTCTGTCTTCATTAAACAATAAACACAGCATTGCACATAAAGTCTGTGTGTTTTGATTTGGGGGAGGAACCAGGAAACAGATGATGAAGCAGGAAAACACCTGCTTCACTGTACCACACCTGAAAGAACAAACAGACCAAGGAAACATTGAATGAACCAGTGAGCACAATGGAGACAAAAACATTCAATAAAAGCATTAAAAAAACATACACCACAATTCAGGCTGATTCAGTGCCGGCTGGGATGTTTGGATGAGTGTCGTCTGACAGGACTCCGACACAGACCCTATCAACAGGTGTGTTGTGGCATGAATGACCTCCTCACACCACACAATCTGGACTGCACAAAAGCCACGGGCACAGATCCAGACTAAAGGCAGGGCTTTTCTTTACCTCCTCTGGCAGCTGTCAGTCTTTAGGCCTGTGATCTTTTGGTTTGTCCGTCCTCCCAGAGCGTCATGGTGGATTATTCACTAATTGTCTTTTTTGTGTTGTTCCAATGCAAACATGAGATAAACATGTGAATACCGAAACATTTGCTATTTCAATAGCTTTCTGGAAGAAGACTAGTGAAGCCATTACAGTCCCACCCAGGCAGAGGAGAGCGCAGGAGAAACAGCAGGGCCAGAGAGGAGGTCTTTGTGTTAAGCTACAGGCTAACTCACACTGACTAAAAACTGCAGTGACCGGACAACACCAAGTTCCAGACGTCTCCACATCAGGTCTCACCTGAACCTCCCACCTGGTCAAGAAAGCGCAACAAAGCTTTCTCTTCCTCAGGAAGCTGACAGACTGTCCTTCCAGCTGTTGGTGAACTCCTACAGAAGTGCTACACAGAGCTTCATCTCACTGTGACCCCCTTCCAGACCTGGACTCAGTCTACGCTGACAAAGGAACAAGGCCAGCAGCATTGCCACAGATCCCACCCCCACAAATTGTGTTGTTCCAATGCAAACATGAGAGATAAACATGTGAATACCAAAACATTTGGAATTTCAATAGTTTTCTGGAAGAAGGGTTTCATTTTCTGACCCATCTGTCCTGATGGTTCAAAGGTCAGACATGCCAGTGTCTGAGCATGGCTCTGTGCCAGCATGCTCCTGTCCTGCTGTAACAGCTGGTCGGTCCACTGTGTGCCAGACAGGCCAATGAGGATATGATCACTTCATCAGTACATGTGTTCTGCCCGCACTAGGATGTGGTTTTGATTGACAGCTCAGATGTTTACAGTAGCAGCACTGTGGAAGTGTTTCTCTTTGCATGAACGGCTGCATGACATGTGACCCTCAGTCCTACCACAACATCCGTGCTGAGACCAGGATCTGGCTTCCTGACCCGGCTGCTGGTTTCTTCTGTGGATGGGCTCTTGCTGTCGTCTCTAAAGACCTCTGGCAGAACCCACAGGAATGGGCTGTCTCCTGTGTAGTTCTCTGATGTAGAGCAGTGCTGATGAAGTCATGGTGGAGGAGACAGAGCAGATGGAGCTGTGCAGCGTGGACAGCAGAGACACTGGTAGATCCGGTGTGGCTCTGACCACACACTGTGACTGTCCTCCTGCTGTCAGCTGGACCTTTTTTAAGTCTGAGTGGACTGCACCTCAGTGCAGTAAAATAGTCTGTCCCCAGTGTCCTCTCCTCTTTGTGGAGAAAGATGGTTAAGCTTGTAGGTTCAAGGCCGTACTGTCCCTGCAGCAGCTGCAGTCAGGAGTTTGGACCCTCCGCAGTGGATCAGTTTTAAGCAAAACACAAACATAACAGTTATTTATTGAAGAAACATGAGTTCAGCAGTTGATTCAGCAGCGTGTAGATCCAGCTTTAGCCGCCAGACGCTGCAGCTTCCTGTTTGACTCCATCAGTCTGTCACATGGAGGGATTCTGATGCTTTCTTCTTCACATC
Source organism: Parambassis ranga (assembly GCF_900634625.1). Classification (NCBI taxonomy): domain Eukaryota; kingdom Metazoa; phylum Chordata; class Actinopteri; family Ambassidae; genus Parambassis; species Parambassis ranga. The sequence continues at coordinate 850,751 of NC_041034.1, read as the reverse complement.
ATGTCTTCAGTTCATTGATGCTGTTGGACCTCACTTATGCACAGGTGGGAGCAGCTCTTCATGGCCTCTGTGCCATGTTCTTCCTGACCCTAAAACTGTCTTTGCAGACTAGTGCCTGTGCTAACAGCCTGAAGAAGACACTCCTCCATAGTGTGTCTGCAGTTGTCAGAGTCCTCTGTGAATTCTGCTCGCTGTCAGTTTATTTATTTAATCAAATAAGTCTTAACTTCCTCCTCTCATGTTCACACCTCTTTTATCTGCTCTATAAAGCTCATTCTGGGTTGCAGACAGCACAGTTCACCTGCACAGGTTCTACTGAGGATGAAGATCACCATGTTGCTCCTGCTGCTCCTCCTGGTTGCTTCTGTTTCCGCTCAATCGGCTGTACAGAAGGTGGAAATCGTCTGCTCACCAAAGGAGAACGCGGGTACGGCGTGATATCATTTCTTCTCACAAACTGCTCACAGTGGTCTTTCATCATCTTTGTTCCTCTTTATAACCACAGCTTTAGGTTTGTTGTTACAGTTGATGTGGGTCAGCAGAGAAGCTCTTTGTCACATGCAGAAGTTGGACTGAACATAATGTAATCATGATCTCTCTCAATCAAACCAGTGGCTTTCTCCGCCTCCCTGGTGGTTGGAGGCGAGCTAACTCTTGGACCCTTTGACAAACACACGGTTCTGGTCTTCAAACACGTTGTCACCAACATTGGAAATGCCTACAGCCCAGAGACAGGTAACCACAGCAACGCCTCATCTCAGCCAGTCAGTTCAGTAAAATGTGGTTTCAGTTAGACGCTCTGTGCAGAACTCCGATGGTATTTTAAGGGCTGAGGGTAAAGACATAAAGCCATAAAACTCCTGGTAACATGTCCAAAACAATGTCCTACAGGTTTGTTCACGGCGCCGGTGACAGGAGCGTACCACTTTGAGTGGTACATAGGTGTCCACGGTCCAAGTCCTACATCTGCTGGGTTGTTCAAGAATTCAGACCAAATCTTTTTAGCGTGGGAGCAGCAGACAGCCGGCCTCTTTGGAACCGCTGCCAACGGCGTGATGCTGCAGCTGAAGGCGGGAGATCAAGTGTCTGTGCGCCTCTGGGCTGGAACCAAGATATTTGATAATCTCTACCACCACACCACCTTCAGTGGTCACCTGCTGTTCACCATGTGAGAGGGGGTCACTTCCTGTTGTAATCAGATCAGCATGAATCACTGTAACAATGTAAAGATCTCATCTTCCTCCATATGAAGAAGGATGCAGGGCAACCACTCATTCACATGTTTGAAATGTTTCCTCTGCATCTGCATCAAAACACTCTGAATGATTGACAGTGATGGAACATGTGTCTTTATCCACAGTGCTGATGGTTCTGATTCTGTCTTCATTAAACAATAAACACAGCATTGCACATAAAGTCTGTGTGTTTTGATTTGGGGGAGGAACCAGGAAACAGATGATGAAGCAGGAAAACACCTGCTTCACACGCTGCAGCTCTACAACACCTTGCTGCTGCTCTTCAGTGCTCCAGGATTCACTTTAACTTCTACAGTGTCTGTTACAACCAGAACAGCCTGTAGAACCTTGACTGAAACCCAGAGGCTGATCCAGCAGTGCTTAAAGAGACAGTAAGAGGACCAACTCCCTTTAAACAGGGAGAAGCTTGGAGCAGCGTCAGCCTCTTGCTGACGACTGGCCGGGTAAAGCAGCAGAGGAGGACGTAGATGCTGGTATTCATGGTGAAAGAAGACTCTTGGCTCTTCCTGCTCCCAGAACAACCAGAGCCACAGCGCCTCTGTAGTCCAAATGAAAGCTTCCATTCTAACACCATCGTTGTGTGACAATAAAACAACTTTTGGTCGAACATCTAAATAAACCTCCAGCCCTCCATTTTCTTCCACTGATCCAGGCCAAGGCAGCACGTGTATCTTTGGCTAATGTTAGCATTAAGCTAACACTTAGGTAACATGTAGCTAGCGCTACCAAAAGACAGAGGTTCACATTCACACTTTAAAAACCAAACCAGCCAAGAAACCATCACACACTGAAACACACACTTCAAACAGCCAGACGTGTTGGTAGCTAAACTTCTGAGGGTGCTCTGTGCTAACTAGCTAACGTCTGGAATATTCTGTATTAACACTACAACAACAGTCACAGAATATGTAGCTCTGACTCTATAAACTAGTTTAATTCGACTCATATGATGCAGTTACCTCAACTGGTTTGTTCAAATACAAGGATTCATATTAACCCACCATTAACTCCTGCTGTTGGTGCTGTGCCGGCCTCACAGAAGGCCCATAGGCTGGTCAGATAACAACCAGCTGATCAACATGTATCGATCCCTGAGGGCACCTGTGACCTGCATGAACAGCACTGGAATGTGTTCACACAACCAACACAGCAGCTTGAACACGTCCACCAAGAACTCAACTCAGCTGAAGACGGAAACAGCAGGAGCTGCACTGCTCATTTATTCCACACCTAACAGACTGGAACCTTCAAGGTAACCACAGTCACTGCAGGATGACCAGCCCCGTGTCCTCCAGCTGCTGCCTCACACTCCACAGGCTGCAGCACTAACACATGGGTATGTAGCACCCCCTGCAGGCAGGCAGGGAGAACAGCACCACTAAAACAAAACATGACAGAAGGAAAAGAGGGACAGAGCAGAATGCACAGCTGATAATGTTCAGCAGCACAGTCAGCCTGCCTCCTGATCCCAAACCTCCTCATGAAGATTCTCCTAATGCTTAAGCACTGCTGGGCTGCAGATCAGCTTTCCCTAAATCTAGACAGGACGACTCATAATCATTTGCTCTTGAATCCAGACAAAACTGAGGTCATTGTGTTTGGATCTAAACACTTCAGGAATGGATGAGCTGTTCATGTTGTTACTCTGGATGTCATTTTGTCCTCTGTGAGGACCCTCAGAGTCTTGTTGAGCAGGGTTTGTCCTTTTATGTGAGAGGTGCTTGACAGACTCTTCTACTTACTCTGGGAACCACGAGTAGACCTGCAGTCTCACAGTGGGCTGTTCTTCAGGGACTGCGTGGTGCCATCAGGCCCAGCCGGTGCTTTGCTTCTTACGTACTTTGAACTTTGAGGAGGGATATGATCCGTGCTGCTGGTTCCTGTCAGTACTCTGGCTGCAGTGTTCTGGAACCCAAACTGGGATCTGGTTTCACAGGAGAAGGGTCTGATAACTAAAGGCCCGGCTCCCATTCTGCTTCTGAAGATCCTAGGAACCACAACTGAACCAGCACCATGAGAGCAGAGCCTTCTGTGGGGATTGTATGGTGCTGTTGGGTCCTGAAATGTGATGCTGCTTGGTCTCTGAGGGCCTTGTGGGTGAGGAGGAGGAGGATATGATCCATGCTGCTGGTTCCTGTCAGTACTCGGGCTGCAGTGTTCTGGATCAGCTGCAGACTCCTCAGAGAGCGACCTAGGCGTCCTGATAATGACCAGTTACAGCAGTCCAGCCTAGAAGAGACAAAGACCTGGACTAGTGTCTGAGTCAGCATGCTCCTGTCCTGTCTGTAACAATAACAGGTTCTGGCCACACTAGGATGTGGTTTTGACTGACAGTTTGGCACTCGGCTGAGCCAGACCTTCAGTAAACATCCAGCAGTCGGCCTGTCAGCTCAGATGTTTACAGTAGCAGCACTGTGAAAACTCAGAAACACAAAGAAAACAAGAAGTCACAATGTGGACTTGGACTGACTCTTAATGCTGAGGCAACACTAACTCACATCAACATGTGCTAGCTCTGTCCTTAAGCAACTTTAGCATCAATGCAGAGTTAACACTAACACTGCTGAGTCAGTAGATGTGTGCAGGCCAACGTGTCTGACTCCAACACATGAATCATAGCAACACTTCTCCAAACAACAACACAGCACATCAGTGCATCCACACTGCTAGCTGAAGCTGTGCTTTTAGCTTTTTTCTGCAGACAGTAAAGAGCATCCAGCCAGATGGAAGATCACTGTACAGGTGATAGAAGGAACTACATGTCAGCATCAGGCTATTTTATACAGCTTTCATACGTGATGCTGAATTTAAACCAGTGGACACTGCAGCATTCAGTCTGCCAAAGAACACCTGTCCCACAGAACCAAGACGGTCTGAGATCTTCAGCAGAGGAGGTCCAAACTCCTGACTGCAGCTCTGGACCTGTAGCAAGAGACCACTTCAAACAAGCAGCCAGATCCTGCTCTCAGCACGGATGTTGTGGTAGGACTGAGGGTCACATGTCATGCAGCCGTTCATGCAAAGAGAAACACTTCCACAGTGCTGCTACTGTAAACATCTGAGCTGTCAATCAAAACCACATCCTAGTGCGGGCAGAACACATGTACTGATGAAGTGATCATATCCTCATTGGCCTGTCTGGCACACAGTGGACCGACCAGCTGTTACAGCAGGACAGGAGCATGCTGGCACAGAGCCATGCTCAGACACTGGCATGTCTGACCTTTGAACCATCAGGACAGATGGACCCTTCAGACCAGAAGAGTCCCACAGTGCCTGGAGTCAAAGGTCATCAATACATGAACACACATGTGAATCAATAAATACAGAACCAAACCACTTATGTGGGGCAGGGTTGTGAGCGCAGCACCATGGCCTCAGGCTTGAAGATGCTGATCCTTTTCCCTTCTCAAATGATGTGCTTCTCAGCCTCACTGCTGGGGGATGCTGACAGTGTAACTGTTGGACCCTTCAACACTTTTACCCCTCTGATCTTTAAACGTGTCGTCACAAACATCGGAAACGCCTACAGCCCACAGACAGGTAAGCACAGCCATCACACTTTATTACTAAAATCATCAATCTTTCAAACGTTTCCAAGCATGTGGAAGTCAGCTGTTGTGGTCCCAGTATTTAAAGATGGTGAGCCACACTCCATTTCTAATTACTGGCCGACCTCCGTCTGTGTGTCCAAATGTCTCGATACAGATGTATGCAGATGACACTGTTCTCTATGTTCATGACAGCAGTGCCTCTGGTTCACAGCTTGGTTGAAGCACTCCTCTTCACAGTTAAACTACAGTGTTGAGTCAGATATTGTATTTTATTGTGTCTGGTTAGCGGCTACAAACTGTGTGAGGTTCCAGGACGTTGATGACCGCCGCCATGTTGGCAGCGTCACGGCCGCCAAAACTCCAAATATGGACAAAGAAGGGGAGCACGAGTGGGGTTTAGGGGGGCGGGCGATCGTGGAAGCAGTAAACTCACGCTGTGATACGTCAACTGTCTGTCACTCAAGCGGCAACGCCCATAATTATGCGTAAGTTTAAGTCAGAATACAATTGAAACGAGTGAGTTGTAAAAAAATTCACCCTCCCTACAATTGACACTAGAAGAGAACCTATCATCTGAGACCAGAGTGGTTTTTTGTACCAGGCTGTAAACATGTTCTTTTCTGCTGTGAAGTCGGACATTTTAACATGGGAGTCTATGGGAAATGACTCGCTTTTGGAGCCAGCCCCCAGCTGTTGCGGCGTGAATTACAAGTTTCGACATTTCCGCATGGGCTTCAAGTCTGAGCCCCGAAGGCTGCCGCTTGGTGTGAATATAAGTAAATGTTACAAACGTACAACAAAACTCTGGATAGGAAACCAAACACTCATCATCTCTGTCCGCTATTACAAATACACAAATCCAAGGATGCACCGAATATATTGAGCCGAATATTGCAAAAAAGCCACATTCGTCCTTCAGTTGTGAGTTAAAAGCACAGCCGAATAGTGGCGTGTGATGCGATCACGCAGTGTACAGTGACGCTGAGACCTGGCGCCAGTTACCATGTCGGCGGTGTGGAGATATTTCAAAGTGCAGGAGAGCGATAACAGAACTGCAGTTTGCAATGAATGATCAGCCAAATTATCTAGAGGGGGTTCCTCCACAAAGAACTTCAGCACTACTACATTAACTTGTCACCTGAAAGCCAAACACCCCACACAGCATGCTGAGTGAGAGAGAGACGGCTGCAGATGATGAAGCAGGAAAACACCTGCTTCACACGCTGCAGCCTGATACAGACCTGTATCCAACCAAAACAAACCAAACCTGTTTACAGCAGCTGCAATGACCCCGAGCTGCATCACTACAACAACCAGTCTGCAGTTCTTTGAATGGAAGCCGGATACATTCAGAAACTATTGTGATCACAGGGCTCAACAAACCTGTAACTTGATGGATGGTCAGCTGTTCAGTCTATTATCTTTGCATAAACACCATTGTAACAACATATTATGTTCCAGCAGTCACACCTCTTTCATCTGCTTTATAAAGCTCACTCAGAGTTACAGACACACTTCACCTGTACAGGATCCACTGAGAGGATGAAGACCACCGTGATGTTCCTGCTCTGCCTTCTGGCTGGTTCCAAGAGTCTTACAGCAGCAGAAAAAGAAGTTCTTGCCCAGCAGGTGGAGTACCTCCAGCCCTGTCCCCTGGACATCCACGCTGTGCTGAAAGAGATGGCCGCCTCTCTGGCTGCTCAGAAGGAGGAGATCAAGTCCCTACAAAGAAAAGATACAGGTACATGTTACGTCAGGTAGAAGTGACAGAGATGGTTTTATGTTTTTATTGGATCCAATATTTATTCTACAAATGTTGAGTTTCCAAAGAAACTGATGGTGTGAAGGTTTTTTTTAGAAAATCTGGAGAAACTGAACACTGAGTCCACCCAGCTGAGAAAGCAGCTCCAAGGTACAGCCTGAAGTCTGAACAACAGATCTGTGCTGCTGAGCTGTGTCTCAGTCCAAACATGTAACAACTTCTTTCCTCTTTTTTCCAGAACAGGTAACAAATCTGGAGAAACAGAAAACTGAGACGGACCAGCTGAAGCAGCAGCTTCAAGGTACAGCCTGAAGTCTGAACAACAGATCATGTGTGTACATATGTACAGCAGAACAACACAAAGCTTAAAATGACACTTTCCTCTCTCAGCCAAGCAGGTGGCTTTCTCAGCCTCACTGACAACAGAAAGTCAACTTACGGTCGGACCCTTCAACACACTGACCACTCTGATCTTCAAACATGTCGTCACAAACATCGGAAACGCCTACAGCCCACACACAGGTAACAACAGCACTGAACGTCTGCTCTCAGCTGAGGTCAGTCTGATGGTCTAACTGCTGCTTCTGTCCTCAGGTATCTTCACTGCACCTGTCAGAGGACTGTACCACTTTGAGTGGCACGTAGTTAATCATGACCCACATCCCACAGGTGCTGTGTTGTTCAGGAATTCAGAGCACATTTATATAGCGTATGAACATCAACCGTCTCATTTCTCATCTGTCACTAATGCTGCCACACTGCAGCTGAACCCTGGAGATCAGGTGTTCCTGCGTCAGTGGTTTGACTCACAGATATTTGATAATCACAACCACCACACCACCTTCAGTGGTCACCTGGTGTTCACCATGTGAGAGGGGGTCACTTCCTGTTGTAATCAGATCAGCATGAATCACTGTAACAATGTAAAGATCTCATCTTCCTCCATATGAAGAAGGATGCAGGGCAACCACTCATTCACATGTTTGAAATGTTTCCTCTGCATCTGCATCAAAACACTCTGAATGATTGACAGTGATGGAACATGTGTCTTTATCCACAGTGCTGATGGTTCTGATTCTGTCTTCATTAAACAATAAACACAGCATTGCACATAAAGTCTGTGTGTTTTGATTTGAAACAGATGATGAAGCAGCATCTGCTTCACACGCTGCAGCTCTTATCTGTGATCATGGTTCATGGCGTGGGCGTCCACCACTTAAATGGTGTTTTATCTGCTTTTAAGGTTCACCTTTATGTCGCACCTTGTATTGAAGGTGCAGGGTGCAGGTGATACAATAAGAACCAATTTAAAGTCTGTCCACTTCCTGTTCATTCTGTACAGAAGGCTGTAGCCTGCTCTGTTTAGTCTGATTCATTACAAAGAGCAACAGACTATGAACTTACCTCCTGGTAGCTTAACACAAGGAAGAAGTGTTAGTGTGGACGCACATTTTCTCACACACACTTTGTGCTGAGGCTCGTCCTGTGCAGTTCATTTTTATTATTAATTGCTCGTCAGTATTTCTCTGATATTTAGTTTGGGATTTTTTGAGGAGTGGCAGCCTCCGTTCTGTCTCTACATGCTCGCGCATTTCTCCGCTGCTCTCCGTACTGTGCACAGAGGAGTTCCGCCCCAACACACACACAGGCGTGCACACACACACACACACAGGCGTGCACACACACACACACACAGGTGTGCACACAAACACACACACACACACACACACACGTTAGCGCACTGCACGAGTGGACAGAGAGCGCGCATTGAAAACTGTGCCGAGCGACGCGCTGTCTGTTGGACAGGTCTCAGCAGCCTGGCTGCTGGTCTGTTGACGTGTTTGTTTTCAGGTGCTGCGTGATCTCTGTGCGCCTGTAGCAGTGCTCCGTCAGAATATAGTCCCAGAATAGATCAAACTAGTAGATTGCCGAGATGCTAGTTGAATAGAACCCATGTTCCCAGTAGCTGCCCTCACTGTAAACAAGCTGCACACATGTGGCATGTGTCTGTGTGAGGAGCAGCCGACATTTCATTTCTATTCACAACTGATTCTGTTATTCTACATAAATGTCATTGTCTGTACTGTATCCCAAAGGTACACTAAATCACTCATTAAGGAATATGACGTGCAGGTTTTATCCAGTAAACAATGTTTGGCTTTTATCTCAGTGAAACTGAGGGAAATTCAGCCCCAGGAAAATCACTGCTTATCAATTAATCATTAATCAATCGATAAGGTCAGTGAACTAACGATTAATGAATTAATCAATAATTTGCATCCTTATTCTGACCTGTTATTAACACAGATTGAGAAGATTGGACCAGTTGTACTTTTTTTGTGGAATACTTGAGGCCCAGCCTGACCCAGACTCTACCCCCCCAGGTAAGTTGACCCCTGAGCTAGGGGGGCTGTGCTGACAGTCCTGGGTGTAAAGGTCTTACATGGTATTTTTCTAGATTTGAAAAGTTAAGTTAAAAATGGAAAGTGGAACTTTATTATACTCCGTCATTGTTTGGGACCTTTTCTTTAAATGAGCTTCAAATGTTCACTCGGATGCAGCGATGGGCACATGATAACCCAGCGTCACATGACGTCAGCGTCACATGACGTCAGCGTCACAGCCACCATGTTTTATTGCTCTGACCTCGGCCACAGTACAAACACCCTGTGAACACACCCCGACCAGAAGCCACACACACCAGGCTCACTGCAGCCACATCAGCCTGCAGAGGAGTCAGAGCTCCTACTCGGCTCTACAACGCCCCCTGCTGGTCGTTCCCCTTCATAACACAGAAGTTATTCTAAATGTATTGTTGTTTATTTTTTTATTAGCCGAATATAAAAGACGCGTTCGCTGCTTTAGTTCAAATGTTTGAACAATACGTACGTGGTGCGTTTATTGTTTTATTGTCTATATTATATTGGTTTAATGGAAAGTTTGGTGTTAATAACATTAACGCTTGTAAGTTTATTTAAATGGATGTTTCTGTGCATATTTTCGTAGCCGAATATAAAAGAGGTTCTGGTTCTTTGACTTGAAGTAATAACAGCGTGTGTGTAAAGAAGCTACATTAAAATTAGACAGTTTCCGGTGGTAGTTTGGTATTGAAGCGGGTTTTGCTAAGCTAACCCTAACAGAGCTAGCGTTAGCACGCCTCCGTTAAACAGCGAGAAACAAACACAGAAGCTTTGAAAGTGACTCACCGAGCGGTGGCAGCAAACCTTCCCGACTCCTCAGCTGATGTTAGCGGGTTTTAAACACTTTTAATCCGTTTGAGTTCGTCCTTCTTCTTCTGCTCATGAATTCCCAGCAGGTCTGGAGCGCCTGCAGCAGGTCTGGAGGTTTACTGCTGCCGCCGGGTGGCGCGCTGTTTCTTCTTCTTCTTCTGCTCATATATTTGCTGCGATACCGCCACCCGAAGGTCTGACTTTTGAATTGCAGGAATTAATCCTTTTTATTAGTGTTAAGTTCATACTTTAATCCTTTTTCGTGTTATTTGTGCAAAGTTAATGACAGTTTATTTATTTAAAATTTAAATAAATAAACTATATTTTTAAATAATAGATTTAAATAAATAAAATAATAATGACAGTTTATTTATTTAAAATTTAAATAAATAAACTGTCATTAACTTTGCACAATATTTAAATTTTAAATATTGAATAAGTTCCCATGTTTCTTTAACTAGAGGGGAAGAACAAATAGCAAAACAGTGACATTAAAATAAATGTATTCCATTTTAATTTTTCTTTTAAAACATTCAGAAACTGTTAGATTTCAACCTTCAAGCATGGCCGCAGCAGATCTGCCCACAAGGTGTCACTGTGACTCTGTCAGAGAACTGTGTCAGACTGTATGATGCTGCCGTTTCAGTCCAGGGTGAATGTTTAACATGTGAGTGATGGGCCCTGTCCAAAGTCTGGACCCCGCGCTGGAGGCTGAGGATCACTTCCTCCTGTCTTTCAGCTTCAGACAGTTTCATGTCCTCATGATGAGACAAACTTCCTGTTGGTGCAATGATGCACCTTCACCCTGTCCGTTTGTTGCACAGAGAAGGTGAAGACTGCTCACATCATCAGTCTTTGTGTCTCATGACTGATGCCCTCTAATGGACACACTGTCTTTAGGACAGGTGAGGACAGGTCTGGAATGGCATGTTTGTGTGACTTGTTGGGGCTGGCACCTGAAAGCTGCTGCCTGGACATGTCTCTCACTCTCCCTGTGTGTGTGTGTGTGATCAGGTTGTGTATGTTCTATCTGTTAGTAGTCTATGTTTCTGCAGCAGCTGTTTAAGACGCCACAAACATGTTCTAACCTGTAAATCAGACTGTAACACCGACTTCAGTGAAAGGGTTTTAAGATGGATGAACAATAAAACATTCATGACTCTGATTAGAAAACACTTACTGCAGATTAAATGTTTCACTAAACAACTAAGACTAAAAATCTGCACTCCAACCAATCAGGTCAAAGAGGAAACAGCTAGCATGTCGCAGCTTCTTTCGCCGTCAATGACATCATTGCTGTCGCAAATTAAATGAGCCGATCTCTGCCGGCTAATCAATCTCTGTTGTCAGCAGTTATAAGCTCTACAACATGGAGGAGGCTCTGTATAGGAACATGTAGTGATCAGGCAGTGCCAGCCTGAGACTGGCAGGTGGAGCTGTGGGAGGATTAAGGAGTAAAGCATGATAAGACGTTTTCCAGGAAAAATACAGGACGTGTAAAATTCACAGTTTAAATCACAGTTTTAAAAACCTTATATGGACACAGACAAACACGCTAACACCAGGTAGCTACATGGCTAAAGAACCAACTAAAGCCTCAACTGAAAAAGATGTTTACACAAAGTTAGCAGAGGAAAATGTACATGCATAAACTTTTTAAATAAAAAGATGGTGGCGACTGCCTGCACCCTGTTCACACTCAGTGTTTTAAATGAACTTTGTTTCTACTTAAGTTGTAAGAAAAGAAAAAAACAGGTCACTGTTTTGTTTTTGTTAAAAACCCTGAGAAAGGGAAGTCACATTCACAACCTGTTTTATATCCAAACCTGGTCTGTGGAGCGGAGCCTCTGCTCCACCAGGGAGCAGCAGGAAGTAGAAGCTGAGCTGATGTAAACACAGCAGCCGCCACGGCGAGCCTCACCGCACAGAGCTGCATGTCTGTCAGCACCGAACCAGCCGGTCCAGCTGGACGGAGGCGTCCAGACCTCTGTCTCTGAGCCACGTCTCTGTGAGGACGAAGACGCAGCGGGCTCTGAACTCCCACCGCCGAGTCCGGAGAGGAGACATTTATTCAGGGAGGAGACATCAGAGCGCAGGACGGAGCGGCCGGCCGAGCACGGAGCCTCCTCTTCCTCACACAGAGACATCAGAAGCCTGGTCCCTGCAGCCACAGAGAGCACTGATCCAGCAGACCCTCATACAGGCTGCTGCTGGAGGCTTCTGGACCAGAGACACCAACACCTCTGAGTGTCTCCTGACTCAGATGAGCCCGTCTGGATGGATGTATGCTGACTCATTGGGGCTGTAGCTAGCTGTTTAGCATGCTAACTTCAAACGTCAGCAGCGTCACAGCTGCACTGTGCTGTACATCATCTTCAAAGTCACAATAACTGGAATGTTTCAGAGTGTTCGCAGTGGAAATGCTAGCTGAGCGTGTGCAGTACAAACAAAATGGCAGAAAGCAGGCGGTTCTTTTGCAGTTAGCAGAGCACCCTCCTGTGTCTCAGTGTCCTCAGCCTTCGTCCCTTCAGGTCTGCAGCTCTTTTTCTTTGGACGAAGCGTCCTCTGCAGCTTTCTGCTCGCTCACCAGCTCGTACCCTCTTTTGGTCTCCACCTGTGGTTCCTGACCTTCAGACCTCCTGCGCAGGACGACAACCGTCAGCAGGAAGCAGAGCAGCCCGCCGCAGACAAACACCACCTGCAGACCCAGAAACCTACACACACACACACACAGCTGGTGAGGGTCTGTCTGGGAGATGTGTGCGGGTGGAGCTGGAGGAGGCCGGTGTCAGGTTACCTCTGTCTGAAGCGGTCCAGGTTGTAGTACAGACAGGAAGTGTCCTTGCCGCACTTCCTGCCCCACTGGATGCAGGTGGTGTCGATGACGCTGCCGTACAGAACCGGGCCGGGCATGAAAGCTGCAAAGAGTCGCAGCCATGTTAGAGAGACGGCTGCCCTGCTGGAGGCGCCAGAGGACACGTGACTGGTTTAACCTCAGCAGTATTTTTGTGGTTTAACCCTGAAGCTGCCATGCCTCATTATCTGCTGACTGTCTCCATCACAGCAGATTCAGATATGTACAGAAACTGCAGCACCTCCCTGATGATCACTGCTTCTGATAAGAACATGCATCACATCTAATCAGCTGAGTCGTCGCCTCCCTCATGATGCTGAGCTGAACCACACAGATATTTCTAAAGATGGCCGTTACATATTAGTGCGTCACGTTAAAAACTTCAGAGGAGTCGCATCTGATCGGCTATTTTCAGCCTTTATCAGAATATTCAGCAGGACATTCAGGTCATCATCAGAGAGCAGACGTTTGGACAGACACCAGTGGAGACACATGTCTCACTCTCAAAAACATTCGATGTTTGGCTCACCTCTGACCAACAGCAGAGCTGCTGTGGTTTTATTAGTGAGCTTCTATCTGTGCATCTTACCGAGGACTCTGAACAGCATGTACTGAACTCCCACCGCAAACGACTTGTCCTGCGGGTCCACCGTCCTGCAGCACAAAGGACAAACTGTCAGCATGGAAGCACTAACAGCAGCTTCTCTTTGGTTTATGTGTGACCACAGATTTTATTTCCAAGAGTTTAAATCGAGTCAAGGATTGTTTTTTGAAGTCGCGTGGCGAAACGTCTTCAAAAAACAATCCTTCAGTCCAGCTGCCTCGAACTCTTGGAAATGACTATGACCTGGATGAATGAGAGCGTCCACAGATATACCACAGACTTTAGTTTGTTTCTCTTCCAGCTGTGAATGTTTGTCTGAGCCACGATTAAAATAAACAACAGCTCATCAACCAATCACAGAGATGGGGATGTGTAGAATACATTCATAAATGGGAAGGGGGCAAAACATTCCTCCACAAGGGGGCGCTCTGAGGATACCTGAGGATCAATAGTTGTGATGGCGTCTGAGAGAGAGGAAGGATGAAGCAGGTGAGACCCATCAGAACCATGAAGGGCAGGAGCAGGTGGGAACAACCGCTGCCGCAGGTACCAGGCAGAGCCACGCCGGGACCATCGACACAGAGACACCCGGTGTAGTTCTGCAGGGACAGAACAACACAGACTCTGTTAGTGTTACTGACCGCAGACAGAGAGAGACACACACACGATGTCATTCGCAGCACATCTGGACAGATACTTTGAACAGCTAACAGCTGCTCCTGATGAGGGATCAAAGACAACTGAACGCAGCAGACCAGCTGGCGGCGGTAACATCTAACCCTAACCACCAAAAACTCAAAGAAGAAGTAAACAAACACTGATGACAAGCGGCAGGCTGCTGCTGCTGTCCTGACTTTGCCTGACAGGGAATCATGGGTAAAATCAGGCCAAAAAATCGTGTAGTGCGTCCCCAGCTTAAGAAGATAGACATGTAATACCAGTCTGAGCCTAAAGAGGGTGCAGTGAGTCAGTGCACCAGGTCTTCCTTCAGTCCAACCAGAGAGGAAGACTCTGAGCAACATTTTGTGTTTAACAATAAAATCCTTCCTTCTTACCGTGACTTTGCCGCTGGAGTCTGTTTCATTAAACAAACAGCCGGCGTGGCAGGGAGACCTGTACTCCACCCCGTCCGACCCACACACGGGGTTAAAGGCCTCCGGAGGACACTGACAGCCAGAACTGCACAACACCTCAGACCTGGAAGCAGACAGAGTTTTTACTTGTAGGACTTACAGGCCCGTCAGACCTGAAGGACCCGAACAACCAGCACAAGCTGAGACTTGTGAAACCATGAAAGCTGTGATGCTAGAACCCTTCACACACAGGACCTGCTGCTTCCACACTTCCCAGCCTGGGAGCGCAGCAGGCGTTACATTATATGATGTGGAACAGTGTGGGCACGCCATCATCAGCATGTGACCTTTCTGTGGTGGCGTCACTTCCTGTTCTGTAGCTACCTGTTAGGAAAGATTCCGGCGACCCTCTGGGTGGAGCAGCCGACGAGCAGCAGAGGCAGGGCGAAGAACATGCAGAACACAACAGCCGCCACGCACATCTTACTGGCACCGATGACGGATAGGTTCAAGCGCCGCATCAGAGCCCCGCCCAGGACAATTCCCACCACCGCCATGGGGATGGAGATGCTGCCTGTGAGGCAGAGATCAGGGATCAGGGATCAGCCTGTGGTCTCTGTGCACTGTGGGGCGCGGACGTGGACTCTCACCTATCATCATGGTGGAGAAGGGCACCGTCTGGCTGAACTGCCTCTCTATGAACTTAGCCATGAAGGTGGCGAGGCCGGACAGCAGCGCCGCCAGGTTCACCTGGGCCAGAACCACCAGCAGGAAGATGGGACTCCGCAGCGTCCGCAGGGCGATGCGAGGGAAACCTGAAGGACAGGAGTGTTCAGAGGTCTGACACAGAACGGACCGGCTCAGTGTGTGTGTTGGCTTGATGAACTCTGGTGATGAACTTTGGTGACCCTCGCTGGCAGCCGCTGCCCTGAGGTCACCATGATCGCTGTCTCAACAGACAGGAAGCAGAAGCACAGAAAAACACTCTTACTTTTGAGGAACTGAAGGAGGGACACGTCTGGAGGCGGCTGTGTCTCCTGCTGCGTCCGCTGCTGCTTCACGTCCGGTGTTGACTCAACATCGTCTCCACCGTCCTGCAGACATGGAAGGAGAAGATCACATGCAGGATTTAAAACCAGCATGTGACAGGCTGCAGCCCGTGTGTGGCCTGGAGGCTTCACTGAGAGCCAGAAATGTTTGAAAGAGGATTCCTGTGTTTATAGACTTTTGATGGATCCTCCTCCTCCTCCTTCCTAATAAACCTGATCACATGGTTTTAGAGCTGCAGTAGACAGACCAATGTGTCCCAGGATTCATAGCACACTGAGGACAGATGGTTGCTAGGCAACATGGAAGGACACACAGTGGTAGCCTGCTTCCTTTGATGGGCACTGCTCTGAGATATCAGCTGGTATTGATCCCTCTCTGGTAACCAATACGCTGAAGTATTCTGTGTGTTAGCTCCATGTTTGGGCTCTTCCAGCAGCAGATGAATGAGCTGAAACTCAGATCCAGTTAAGGAACGTTGCTCTCGGCCCCCCTTATGTTTGGATGGGCAGCACCACCGGTGGGAGTTTCCCCAGTTTTATTTTCACGCTGATGGAACAGTACCCACTGTGACCTGCTTCTGTCTGATGAAGCTAAGCTGTGCCAGGGCAGGCCTCTCACTGAGCGCCGTGAGGCAGGCCGTGTAGTACTGGCAGGGATGTATGAAGCACCAGACTCATGTCCCTGGCTGTGACTTGATGACAGACAGAACACAGCTTAATGCCACCATATGAACCAGAGGGCTGGATCCTCAGGCTCTTTACTTATGTAGATGGAGGGAGGGGAACAGCACAGTCATCAGTTCAAATACATTCCTTGAAGTAATAATAACAGCTATGGCAGTTCAAACAGCCACCAGGCTCTGTGGGCTCAGCATGAATTATTCTCCTCTGGCACAAAGCTCTAATATTTATTAAAGAACAAGCATGTCAGTGACAGACTGGTCCCGGTCTGTACAGGACACACAGCCTCACATCCACCATGACATCCAGCACACAGAGCGGAGCAGCTTCATCATCGTCCTCTAATGTTTATCACTACAGAACCAACATGGATTAACAGTGCAGCATAAACAGAATATGTAGTGAAGTCAAAGTGGAGGAAGGAGAAACAATAAGAGCTCAGAGAGAGAAGCTCACATCTGGCCTTTTAATGCTTAAGTACTGCAGTGAAGTATTTCACTTGAATTCAAGGTAAAAACAAACAGAAAAGTATGACTTAGGAAGGACTCTTCCTGCAGGACTAACAGCAGCCCGGGGTCAGGCGGCGCTGACTGTGTGTGCTGCTCCACACAGACTCATATCACAGCCAAAGTCCACAGAGTGAAAGTCCTCGGTGTGACTTTCACTCTGAGTCTACAGCGTCACAGTTCTGCTCCCTCTGACACACACAGATGTTCCAGCTGTGCACTGCTGTGTGTGTACGCTTCAGGTTCTTATTTTAAATATGAACCATTTTTCCTTCTTAGCTTCAGCTGTAATTACACAATAACCGACATTCTGCTGGGTGTGGAGTTTGGCAGCAGGCTGCTGTTGTGTCAGCGGGTGAGGGGGGGGGGGGTTGTGTTTGTGCTGTTGAGCAATCGTTGGCTGATCGGCCTGGTTTGATGGATACAACATGTGCAGAGCTGAACTTTCTCTTTGCAGCACATTCCTGTGAATCCAGCTCCGCGTCCTCCCTGTTGGTGCTCTTCAGATTTCAGCCGAGCCTCTCAGGACGGTTTCTTTGTGTTTCCGAGCAGAAACAACATGAACCCTCATTCTGACGCCTGCACTCAGTCCCTGAGCTGCCTGAAGGACCTTTATTTATCAAACATCTGTACTGTGTACAGCACAGATGCTGGTTTAAAAGCAGAGAATCTGAGGTCACACATGTTCATGTCGCCAACATGTTGTCACACAGAGCAGCAGGGAGCTCAGAGGTCTGAACCACCTCGCTGTGATGCCACTCACCTCTTTGGGCATGTTTCTAGGAAAGAAGAGGTAGGGCAGCGCGGTGAGGAAGAGGAGGCAGGCGGCCACCAGGAAGCCCAGCCACCAGGCTCCCACCCAGCGCAGGTCTTTGTGGTCCAGCTTTATCTGATCTGTAAGCAGAAACAGTCTGTGTGAGATCTGAGAACGCAGACCCATCATGTGGATCTGAGGCGAGCTGAAGCAGGTCTCTGCAGGCTTCACTGCTGCTGCTCTGCTGTGGCAGCATGCTCAACATCCAAGCGGGTGTCACAGCTGGAAGGTTTTCGGCTGACAGTTTGTCACGGTGTCTGATCGCCAAAGAATGCTGGATCTGTGCAGACCTGTGAGGCCTCTCCAACAACAACACACAGACACGCACACACAGCAGTTCTTGACCCGTGTGTCCACACACTAACAGAGACAAGAGGCGGCTCAGCTGGTGTCCTGGTGCCAGGAAAATAATCTCTGCTTAAACGCTGAGAAGACTAAGGAGATGATTATTGACCCAAGGAAGAGGAGAGACCAGCACGCCCCACTTTACATCCACCAGGCCCAGGTAGAGAGGGTGAAAACCTTCAAACTCCTCGGTACCCACATCAGTGAGGGTCTCACCTGGGCCCACAACACGCAGCAGATCATCATAAGGCTCAACAGAGACTCTTCTTCCTCAGGAAGCTGAGGACACTGGATTATCCTCCAAACTCCTCAGCAGCTTCTACAGATGCACAGTGGAGTTATTACCAAACTGAATGTGTTTGATTCATTGTGAACATTTGACCCTGATTCTTCTGTGGTAGAACTTCAGCTAGTGGAACAAACTACATGAGTCACTCCACGCCAGCGGCAATACACAACCTGTTGAGCAATAATGAGCACTGTTTACAACCACATAAAGGAGTAGCTGAGCAGCAGTCATTCAATCTGTGATCAGGGCGTGGAGGCACCGCCAGAAGCCTGCTCTGTATTTAACACAAACACACACATAACACTAAAAATAAAGACTACATGAATCTAACCACTTGAGGTCACATGTTCCACACACACACACACACACACACACACACACACACACACACACACACACACACACACACACACACACACACACACACACACACACACACACACACACACACTCTGATGGAGGTTTGGTTCAACAGGTTTCTGCAGAAACTCAGGTTCCATTGAACCTGAAGGCATCAAGCATCCAGAACACGACTCTGTCCTGAAACAGGAGCGGAGCAGGTGATCTGAGCTCCTCGTTACTCTCTTCTTCTCCTCTAACTGTAACTGTAGCCACGTGCTGCTGGTCGTCCAGCTACCAACACTCAAAACATTCACAAAGAAGCTTTGGAAACAGCAACAACTGTGAGATGTTGATGAAGATTCTCAGTCATCCAGGTCTTCTCTACGTAAACAACTGTGAGAGTTTAAAACATGGCAGCGAACGCACCGTGTTTGAAAGCCAAATTCATTCAAACCACTTTAATCCACACATCCAACACACACGCCAACAAGACTGTGTAGAAACGGGAAGAAAACAAGAAACCATAATCCTACAAGCTGATTCCAGGTCTGCAGGTTTTCATTAAACAGAACCCTGACAGAAACATGAGGCCAGCAGAGCTTTGCTTCTGCTCCTGTTAGGCGAGTTTTATGATGCAGTCGCAGCTTTGTGTTGTTAGTGTGATGTCAGTCATGCCCGCTGTGTGTGTGTGTGTGTGTGTGTGTGTGTGTGTGTGTTGTTCAGCTGAGCTTCTTCCAGGTAAACTGATGGTTTCACAGCTAGCATGTGAAGCAGCTGTTATCTTCATATAATGACACAGTGTCAGACCTCTACAACAGCTTCTCCTGAGGAAACCAGCCACATTTCTTCCACACACACACACAGGAAGTACTTCCTTTTCTTTCAAAGTTAACACCATAAAAATGCCCTCTCAGCTCACCTTTGGGCAGCGTGTTAAAGTCCACATAGATGCGCAGCATGAAGGATCCAGTGATGAAGCCGAAGGCCGGGCCGATGGACGTCATGGCGAGGAGGATGCCTGAAAACACACCAGCAAGAAAACGTCCATCATTCTTGTTTAGTTTGTCAGCTGGAATCTTAATTAGCTGACTGAGTTTATGTATTTGACCTGTGACCTGAACGTATGAAAACATGAATGTGTGAAAGAGCGTCTACACGTCACAGATCTGGAGCCTACAGACCCTCCTCTCAGCGCGAGGAGCCGCAGCTCTGAGGCCGGCCGTCTGCAGAAGAAGCTCCTGAAGCCGCCATGTTAACGGCGATCCACATCAAACCCTTTGGTGCCTTTTGTGGGTGCTGTGAGTCCATCCCTGCTGCTGAGTCATGTGACCTGGTCCAGGCGCTTTCACACTGAGCACCAGAGCCAGGTGTGTTTTTTATTCAGTGAATTGTTACAGGAAGTGACTGTGTGGCAGCTTTTAAACCGGAATGTGGTGGAATGTGGGAAGCCTCGTTTCTGTGGGACTTTACCAACAGGAAGTGGATGTTGTTACTGTTGCTACTGCTGGATTGAACGTGGTGTGACAGGAGTGTCTTCTCACCGATGTAGAGCGGCGAGTTCTTCCTGCTGGCGTAGTCGTCGATGTAGGAGATGCCGAAGGGCTGAATGGGGACGGCGCCGATGCCCAGCAGCAGCTGACCCAGCAGCAGGAGCGGGTAGACCCCCTGCTGGGCGGGGCTCTCCTGCTTCTGGCAGGTCTGATTGGAAGGCAAGGTCACGAGGTTGCTCTGTAATTGGCAGAGGCCAGTGGCGGAGGCTGATGGGAAACAGGAAGTAGATCTTAGGAGACCTGACTTTGTGCAGGTCATGATGTACAGTGCGTGTGTGTGTTTGGTCTCACCGCTGACTCTGTCGGTGTACTCGTAGCGCTCGGTCAGGAAGTGCGGCAGCGCCATCAGCAGCGACGCCAGGCACGCTAGCAGAGCTCCGCCTCCAATGCACCGCGGCCGGTGGACTCGACTCCCGAGGAAACTCACAAAGACGATGAGGATGGTGTTCCCAACCTGCAGGGTAAAAGAAGAGTCTGTCTGACCGAAACGTTCACAGCGCCACCTAAAGGTCAACAGAACATTCGAACTGACCTCGTTGAAGGCGGCGAGGAGCCCCGACTTTTGGCTGGAGAGGCCGTAGCGCTTCTCAATGGTGGTGATGGAGCTCTTCATGTAGCCCGACACCAGCAGCTGCGCCAGCTGCAGAAAACTGTGGCAAAACACAAAGAACTGCAAGGAGCAGGAGAAGGAGGAGAGTTAGGAGCCAACATGGCGGCAGGGTCTGTGGGGGTCAGGGTGAAACCTCAGGCTGAGCTAATCAGAGTCATGTGACAGGAAGTGTGCAGCAGACAGAACAATTCCAGGATGATTGACAGGATGTGATGTTTCTGCTCTGATCTCTGTGGAGGAGCTTCAAAAGGAAAGACACACACACACAGACACACACAGACACACACAACCAGACACACACAACCAGACACACACACACACACACACAGACACAACCAGACACACACAACCAGACACACATACAGACACACAGACACACACACAGACACACACACACACACACACACACAGACACACACACACAGACACACAGACACACAGACACACACAGACAGACACACACACAGACACACACACAGACACACACAGACAGACACACACACAGACACACACACACAGACACACAGACACACACACAGACACAACCAGACACACACACAGACACACAGACACACACAACCAGACACACATACAGACACACACAGACACACAGACACACAGACACACACACACACACACACACACACAGACACACACACACAGACACACACAGACAGACACACACACAGACACACACACAGACACACACACAGACACAACCAGACACACACAACCAGACACACATACAGACACACAGACACACACACACACACACACACACAGACACACACACACAGACACACACACACACACAGACAGACACACACACAGACACACACACAGACACACAGACACACAGACACACACAGACACACACACACAGACACACACACCACACACACACACAGACACACAGACACACACAGACACACACACACAGAGACACACACACAGACACACACACAGACAGAGACACACAGACACACACACACACACACACACCACACACACACAGACACACACACACACACACACACACACACAGACACACACAGCAGAGGAGGAGGCCACACAGACCTTGATGCTGTTGAAGGGGCTCCAGCGCCGTGCAGCAGCCCGTGACCTTGAGGGGTCAGAGGTCACACTGAGGTCACACACTCCCATGATTTATTTTCTCAGTAGGAGCAGAACCTGGAGGACACACACAGACTGTTACTATTCACACACACAGAATGTGTGTATTTAAACAGATAGACACACCTGGAGGACAGAACACATAAAAACTACTACAGCAGATCCATCAGAACAAACAGGGAGACCTGATGGGAACTTTTCTGTCACATCAAACACTCAACACATGTTGATCATGTGACTGCTGGTCACACGTGTGTCAGTCATGGTTCCTAATGGTCCTGAGGAGAGCAGAGTGTGTGTTTTTCACAGGATCTTGTTAGTGTGAACAGTTTTGAATGAATCAAGGATAACGTGGGGTGATGAAGGATTTCAGACATGACGCATTCAAGGGCGAGTTAGTAGTGCTGTAGGAATGTGTGTATGTTGTTTGAGGTAATCCAGGCTCCTGTCCCCTGCTAGATCCGCACGCTCTGCAGGCGGAAGCCATGTCGAGGAATGTCAGATTAAACGCAGGCAAGCGGCCAATCAGGAAGTGGGAGTCTGTGTTTATGATGCATGCTGGGATAGGCAGCTTTCTGGTCATAAGGTCATCAGGGACACACAATGGATCAAAGGGCAGGATGGAGGAGGATCCTTCAAATCATCAGGGTTTAACCACCTGTAACCATGAGCCGTGTTCTATATTCTCACTGCTGGCAGCTTCATTTAGCAGCAAGGATTTTTTTGTGTTGATGTTTTGAGGCCACTCAGATCCTCGAGTCCAGGTGCCTTGATTTAAACTCTCGCACATGACTATGACTGGGATGAATGAAAGCCACAGACCACACACTCTCCCAGCTAACAGCTCTATGTTCTTGCTTTCTATTTAGCATCTGAAACATGAGTTAGCTAGCATGCTCCAGCTGCTGAATCTGTCTCTGCCCACCATATTTAAGCATTTTATTATTTTTAGGTCTGAGTTGGGTGCACTTATCACCACTAGATGTCACTACGTCCTATACACTGGCCCTCTAATCAGAGCAGAAAGCAGTCACTGAGTGCGTGCTTTGAGCTCGGGGAGTGCATCTGGTTTTCGCTCCGCGCCCTGTGACTGACTGAGTGCTGCTCAGGACCTTAAGTTCACTTTAAGAAACACATGTCCTCACTCAGTTTCAGCAGAGTGTGAAGTCAGAGCAGCAGAGACGGCGCCGCACAGCATCTCTCATTCCACCAACAAACAGCAGCAGCATGTAAAAAACAGATAGACTCACTGTGAAGGCAGCAGCTGGGTCCTCCTCTCAGCCTGCAGCAGCTCTGACTTCCTCTGCTTCAGAAAAGCATGCGGAGATCCCAGCTAGGGGAGGGAGGAAGAGGAGGAGGAGGAGGAGGAGGAGTGGCAGGAATTTGATCCCTGAGTGAGAGAATGCACAGGGAGCAGCAGTAAACCTTCCAACGTAATGTGAAAGTGAACAATCTCTCTACTTCCTGCTCAGCTCTTTATGTAACATTCAGTGTTTTTATCTTTGGCTGCAATAAAACTGTTTGAACAGCCTTCTGAGGAGCCACCCTCAACAAACAGCTCAGGCACAGCTGAGACCAGCACTGATGGACTCACCATGTCCTCCAGAAAGACATCAGCAGGTCTGTGAGCGTGTAGGATGGACAGACGTGTCTTCAGTGTGCAGAGCTGGTGTCACGACGGGAACAGCTGCATGTTTTCTGCGATTAGAGAAACATGAGAATAAATGAGGCGACGACGTGTTTGTCTGAGCGGGTGCATGTTTGTCTTCCTGTTGGTGTTGTTGTTTCTTTCTGCTGCTTGTTTCCTGTCATTAACCCGAGTGTTATTAACTTTCTGTCAGCAGTCCTGAAAACACACACACACACTTCACAATCTGTGCCCCACCAGTTTCACAAAGCAAGAAAAACACAAACTTGAACTTCTTCACAAAAATTTTAAAAATGTCATTAAATGTCATTTAAAAAAAACATATAAAACAAAACTAAACAAAACATTCAGTAAAATCAAATCAAGTTAAATCAATAAATATTAAAATAAGAAAATAAAAGAATAGTTTTTACAATATTTCAGATTGAGAAACGCATGAACTTTAACAAACTATTAAAGTTTGGTTTTAAAATAATCGAGTTGAATATAAAAATCTGATGACAGCAGGTGGAGCCAAACTCCACCGAGCCAGCTGTTCTGCTGGATCAGCCTCACAGTGATCATCAGATCCTGCAGTGGACTCAGAGGCCTCATTCTGACAGAGCGCAGGCTTCAGGGCCCCCCCACCACCAACCACAGAGGCCCTGTAATGACTGGCTCTCTGTGGGGGTGGGCCTGCTGTTTGCTGCGGAGTCAGCTCAGCCTGGTGTGTTTAGGGTTGGTCTGGTGCCTCATGGGGCTTCCGGGGATTTTCCCTGCTGTCAGTGACCACAAAGCTGCGCTTGTAATCATAAAACACATTCTGTGGTGTGTTCCAGTCTGGGAGGGGGCGCTGCAACAGTGTGAGGATGACCGCCAGTAAACAGATTGTAACCTTGTTGCCTATGAGAGTTTTTAGTGTGTGTAAAACTAAATACTGTCCAAGAGGATAACCACATCCTCATTCAAACCCCTGGCACTTGAACTAGCATGACAAAGCTATGCACACTCCCAGCAGACATACGGGGTAGGAACATTCATGGAACAAGAGTTCATTTATAAAGGTGGATACGTTCACCAGTGTTAGTTGTTTCCAATCAGCGGCCCCTTGCTTTCTTGAATCTAAGTCTACGTGGCCCTCGCAAAACAAGAACTGTCCCCCGTCCTACAGTGTAGCTTTAGCTAACAGTAAATGGCACAGACACGTGGAGGAATAAAATCCGAACCGTTCGGTACACGTGTTTCGGGGCGCGTGTTCTGTTCGGTTCTGGACATGCGCATCAAGTGATACAGGGAGGCGTTTTTACCACAGCATGGAGACGAGTGTTGCCAACTTGGCGTCTCTCTCGCTACATTTGGCGGCTTTTCAAAACTTTTTTTAATTAAAAGCTACTAGTGACTCTGGTGACGTTTGGAGACTGACGTGAAATCATTCTGCAGTCAGCTACTGTCCTCGACAAGCAGCGGCCGTGAGCTCCTCCCCCGCCTCAAAGCACTCACAGCCGGTCACTCTGTAGCTTCAAGCAGCAGGTTCAGCTGCAGCAGAGCAGAGACCCACAGCACTCTGCGTCCAACCGTGCAAAGCTGCTGCTAGTCCCGTCAGTGCTCACAGAGCGGGATGTAAATAATATATTTCAATGGCAAAAATAAAACCACGGACATCAGTAATGTTAGCTTAGCCTAGCGTAGTCATAGAGTTCAGGCTATACAACTAGCATGTGGTTCTCTTTCCGACGGTGGGAGTATGCACGCACACGTGTCTGTGTGTGTGTTTGTCTGTGCATGTGTCTGTGTGTGTACGCACATCAGGCCTCTGTGCGCAGACAGAAATGCTGCAACTAAGATCAATAACATGAGCTGTTTCCTTTGTTTAACCTGTAGAGGTAGACCTGTTCTATAGGAAAGGTTCTTAAATGGCTTCTGTTATGATCTGGTGTTATATAGAAATTAAAAAGAAATGAAATTGACCTGATATAATGATGGAAACACTGACCTGATTCTTAAATATGTTGAATGTTGGATAATTAGGATGTATTTTATGCTCATCTGGTATTTCCAGAGTTAAAAGTAAAAAAACCTCAACAATGTGAACCGAACCGAACACCGTGACCTCAGAACCGTGGATTTAGTGAACCGTTCCACCCCTAGTAAACATAGATAGAAGTATTTATTCATCCCAAACTAGATGAGACGCTAACTGCAGTTCACTAAGCAGTGATGAGTGTCATGAATAATAAAAAGTTTAAGAACTTTATTTTCATTAAAACGTTAAATGGCCTGCTGTAGTCTTATTTTATTTGAATAACTGTCCTGTCAGTATTTGACCTGCAGGCTGTGTTGGCCTGTATTTAACACACACTTATGAAAAGTTAACTTTGTGACCTGAAGGAGCTCACAGTGTTTGTTTGTGGTTAGAAAACTGTTGCATGTTGGGAGCCCAGGGATTACACTGCCCCCTAATGGTCCTAAAGTTTTGTTACGGTAGCCATGGCAGCAAGTCATGATGCCTCATGATCATTCACGAGGTCCACTGTGAGCTGCTGCCTACCAAAACACTCACCAACAGTTTCTGATGGTAATTAGTCCTCAGAGGGGGGAGACTGTTTATCAGAGCTCAGAGGATTACACCGATTACAGGAAGGGCTCAGGGGCGCGAGCTTGTGAAGACAAACAGAAAAAAGTTCACCAAACATGAAGATTCTCAAGTCATCCAGGTCATTTCCATTCAAGAGTTTGACTGATGGACAGCGAGGATGCGACGTGGCCCCCAGAGATAATTATCCTTCACCTTCCCTTAACCTGCGTTAGCCAGCTAGCTGACGCAGCTCTGTGAGCTCCAAGCTGGGCAATTAGCTCTTAGCTTAGCCATGGACAGTCAGAGCACAGATTACACATGTGCTGTAACTTCACAGCATGAAACACAACAAACAACCAGACCCTCGGCCCGAGAACGCAGGATTCTCATAAACACGTTTAGTCTTTAAACAGCAGACGATGGAGACACCATCAGACCAGCATCACAGTCAGCTGGTGCAGAGACGCCCTGTGGACACACCAAGCTGTGTCATTACAAAACAGAAGGTTGCAGTCTGTCCCTGTCCAAAAGTCCCTGAACGCCTCACTGCAGCCTTTAATTCAATCAGCCTGATGGTCACCGAGCACACCTGGGACACTCATTACACACAGCTGAGCAGTCACATGGCTACACATGCTTCCTGGCTGTGCTCAGGAGTGCAGTATTTTTCCAGAATCTTGTTACACTCTCACGCTCACTCCCTGCATGTGAGGGTCGGTGCAGGGCACTCCACAGTGTGGTCATCGGGTTTTGGACACTCCCTCCAACATGTTTGCCAAAAAGTGCTGATCTCTGCCGGCTAAGCAGACTATGTCGCTAGCAATTCATGTTTGTGCTGTTAAAGCACAGTTGATATATTAAATATACATTTTATTATGTGGCGACAACTCGTCATGCTTTATTACAGGGATCAGACAGCTCCTGTGCCGCCTTTTTTCTGCACGATAAATGACTAATGTAGTGACCATCGGTGGTACGCTGCTTTTCATGATGCATTGTGGGATACTTTGAGGGCCCTATATGGGGTCTAGAAATTCTTACTACATGTGTGGACCAAGCCTTATTGGAGAAATGTGTTTCATGTCTCACGTTCAAAGATCTGACACAGCTGACAAAGCTTGCTGTTCTTTCGGCAGGGTTCATAGTGTCTAGGGTTAAAGTTTTGCTATGCTGTCTTAAAACTAAACAATTCAGGTCTGCAAAGTACACAAACAGTACACAGACCATGTAGCTAAAGGAAGGCTGATCTGTTGAAATGTCATCTCCCGCGGTTTGAACTGGTTCGGTGGTTTCCTGTTGTTTATGTGTGAAGTTTGAACAGAGAAACTTTCAGAAACTCAACCCTCAGTTCAGCTGGTGTTGCGTGGGAGTTCAGGTTCAGCCGACGGCTCCCTGCAGAGATCTTGCCGCCCCACGGTACTAATTAACCAACTGTCACTGTAACGACAGCAAACAAACAAAAGCAGCTCTGAACCCCCTGCTGATGTCAGCTGTGGGCACGCCTCACCCTCAGAAGTCTGATTAGTTTTGCTGAAGCTCTGTCTCAACTCTAACTGACCATACAGTCCTTGAACTCAGTGTCCATGACTCTGTTATGTACCCTTCCTCAGCCACCAGCTGGCTACAACCCAACACTGTGAGGTCTACTCCCATCCTCAGCTTTAAACGTCAAGAAGGAAAACGTTGCACATCTACAAGTGTAGAAATACATGTTTTCTGTAGCACATTAATGAGTCTACCACTGCTGAGCAGCCTGAATGGGGCCACAGCTGTGGAATTTACATATTCTACATTAGATGGCAAAATAAATACTCTAATCTGGGACTATTGGGATGACAAAATCCCACTGTTCATGTAGGTGGAATTTGGCCTTTAGAATCAAACCATTTCACCTCAGTGCTCACTGTGGTTAGAGCTGGAGTGAAAGCACATTTCACTAATATGCAAAAGCTATGCAGCACCAGGCCAAGGTTTCCAAACCTCTCTGACACGTGCAGAAGGCAAAACAGGAGCAGAGGAGCTGTGCTAAGTCCTGATGCTTCAGTACATGGGTCAGGCCCCAGGATAAGAACAGTTCCAGAGTGAAGGTTCAGAGGACACAGAGGGACAGACAACCCGGATACAACGACACAAGAGTAAAGCTGACTACTATTACTGGCAAATGAAAAGCTGGTCTATGCCGTGGATCACGACCACATGGACAGAAGGGGGTGGCAGTCAAACCTGCAAAAGCCACAGTTAAAACAAGCAATAAACACCCAGGTTATTACAAGTGGTCAGGGCGGAGGGGGGCTTCCCTCCTGATTCTGGACTGGCTGGTATTGGGCAGAGGTTAGCACCGGTGCTGTCAGTTCAGTTGGTTCTCCTTGTGAAAGGGTCCTAGGTTTGATTCCAGTCCCCCGTGTCCTTCTGGTGGATGTGTATAACTACTGGAACTACACGCTCTATCAAAATGTAGTTCTGACTTCACCCTGTGTATCAACAACTAAACATTCTCCAAGGTTACCAGCTGGCTGCGCCTGCCCCCCCTGGATGGCTGCATCCCTTTATAAAAACAGGCCAGCGTTTGTGGTTTGCTGCCACGAGGTTGGCTGCTTGGTGTCTGACAGCTGAGGAGCAGCAGGTGATGTTCCAAGGTTTCCTCTTTTGTTTCAGGCGAGCGTGACCTCCTGGTGTCTTTTGTTCGTTCCATGCAGGTGATATTTATTTGACAAATCGTTTGTTTCAGTGGTTTCAGCACGATGGAAAACTACACGTTCAACAGCTTCACCCTGCAGGTGGAGGGGCTGAAGATCACAGAGGTGTCCACCTACCCCGTCTTCTTCTTTTTCCTTTTGTCCTATGTAATTATTATGTTCACCAACATTGGCATTGTAGTGCTGGTTTGCATCGACAAGAGCCTCCACCAGCCCATGTACCTGCTGTTCTGTAACCTCCCCTTTAATGACATAGTTGGAAATTCGATCATGGTGCCTCGCCTGCTCTCAGACATCCTGCTGCCGCCCTCTGAGCGCCTCATCACTTACTATGAGTGTGTGGTTCAGGCTTTCACCACACACATGTTCGGCACCACCTCCCACACCGTGCTGATGATCATGGCCTTTGACAGGTATGTGGCCATCTGTAATCCTCTGCGTTATTCTTCCATAATGACCAACAGGATGGTGGTTAAGCTGACGGTCTCAGCCTGGGGAGCGGCCTTGGCTCTGGTCGGGATTCTGCTGGGTCTGACCATCCGGCTGAACCGATGCAGGACTATGATCATGAATCCTTTCTGTGACAACGCCTCTCTGTTTAAACTCTCCTGTGAGGATGTGACGATCAATAACATCTACGGCCTCACGTTCACTGTGGTCCTGCTCACCTCCTCCATCGGCAGCATCGTGCTCACCTACTCTAAGATCACCTTTGTCTGTCTGACCAGTAAGAGCAAGTCTCTGAACAGTAAAGCCTTGAAGACCTGCAGCACCCACCTCTTTGTGTACATAATCATGTTCTTTTGTGGCATGCTCATTGTCGTGCTGCATCGTTTCCCTGAGCACTCAGATTACAGGAAACTGTCTGCCATTCTGTTTCATATCATCCCAGGAAGCCTCAACCCCATCATTTATGGAGTGCAGTCTGCAGAAATACGAAAGTTTATGTCAAAACTCTTCCAGTCCAGAAAGGGTTCGTTCTGAACACATGCTTTGTCAATTGCGATGGCGGACATAAACGTGTCTGATGTTTACAAATTTCTGACCTCCGAATGCCAAAAGCCTCCCGTCACATATGCCTCATATCAGCTGTAATTTTCATAAAGATGTAATAAATATTTCTGTATAAACTGAAGACAGCTGCTCTGTTTTTATCTGTGAAACATCACCCTCTGACGAAGTGAAGCTCGTGCTCCTGAGTGTCTCAGTGAAGCTAGCTTACCTGCTAACACAGACAAATAGTTAGCACCTAGCATGCTGAGTGGATAACAGCATCTAATTGGCCCAAACTCCCAAGCAGGATCTGGTTAGCTTGTTGTTTGCTAATATGTTTATTAGCTAATGTTATGAAATGTTCTCCAGGATCCCTGCAGCTCAGACGGCATCCTTTGACCCTGCTGTCAGGGAGTCCAGCTCCACCCTCACCACACCACCGGCCCTTCTGATGAGATGTTGTTGTTAATGTCATGACCAAGAAAACAACACACAGTGTGGCTAAATCAGCTTAGCCTGCTCGCTCACTGATTTAACTGATTACTATCAAAACACCCTCTGGTGTTTAGGTGTCTTGCCAAAGTATTCATACCCCTTGAACTTTTCCACTTTTTCTCACATTATTCCCACAAAAATAAATATTTTTATTGGAATGTTATGTGAAAGACCAACACAAAGTGGCACACAGTTGTGACGTAGAAAGAATTTTTTTTTTTTTTACAAATAAAAAACTGAAAGGTGCAGTGTGCAAAAGTATTCAGCCCCCTTTTCTCCGAGTGCATCCAAGTTGCCTTCAGAAGTTGCCTGATGATTTCTGACTGATTGAATGTTGACCTAATGACTAGATAGAGTCCACCTGTGTGTAATTTAATCTCAGTCCAAATACAGCTGTTCTGTGACGGCCTCTGTGGTTTGTTGAGAGAATATTGGGGCGCAAACAGCATCATGAAGTGCAAGGAACACACCAGACAGGTCAGGAATAAAGTTGTGGTGAAATGTAAAGCAGGGTTAGGCTATACAAAGACTTCCCAAGCTTTGAACATCTCACAGACCACTGTTCAGTCCATCATCGGCGAATGGAAGGAGTATGGCACAACTGCAAACCTACTGACACATGGTCATCCACCTAAACTAACAGGCCAAACAAGGAGAGCACTGATCAGAGACACAGCCAAGAGGCCCATGGTGACTGTGGATGAACTGCAGAGATCTACAGCTAAGGTGGGGGAATCTGTCCATGGGACAACGATCAGCCGTGCACTGCACAAATCTGGACTTTATGGAAGAGTGGCATTAAGTAAACCATAAGAAGCCATGTGAGTGACCTAGCAATCATGTGGAAGAAGGTGCTCTGGTCAGATGAGACCAAAATTGAACTTTTTGGCCTAAATGCAAAACGCTATATGTGGCAGAAACCTAACACTGCACATCACTCTGAACACACCATACCCACTGTCAAACATGGTGGTGGCAGCATCATGCTCTGGGGCTGCTTCTCTTCAGCAGGGACAGGGAAGCAGGTCAGAGTTGATGGGAAGATGGATGGAGCCAAATACAGGACAAGGAAAACCTGTTGGAGTCTGCAAAACACTTGATACTGGGGCGGAGATTCACCTTCCAACACGACAACGACCCTAAACATAAAGCCAAAGCTACAGTGGAATGGTGTAAAATGAAACATATTAAACCTAAATACAATCGAGAATCTGTGGCATGATCTGAAAACTGCTGTTCAGAAACGTTCTCCATCTAATTTGACTCAGTTTGAATTGTTTTGCAACGAAGAAAGGGCAAAGATTTCAGTCTGTAGATGTGCAAAGCTGGTAGAGACATACCCCAAAAGACTTGCAGCTATAATTGCAGCAAAAGGGGGTTCCACAACGTATTGCCTCAGGGGGGCTGAACACTTTTGCACACTGCACTTTTCAGTTTTTTAATTGTAAAAAAAAAATGAACTCATGTTTAATTTTCTTTCTGCTTCACAATGTGTGCCACTTTGTGTTGGTCTTCACATAACATTCATATAAAATATATTTATGTTTGTGGTCATAATGTGAGAAAATGTGGAAAAGTTCAAGGGGTATGAATACTTTTGCAAACCACTCTAGGTGTCTTGCCATTTTACGTAACAGACTAATGAGATCCTGGGTATGTTTATGTATAGATTTTAGCCAACAATAAAAAGTGTAATGGTACAAAGCTAACGCGGCTGACCTATGATCCTCATAGGGACCGTCGGAACCATGATGTGGCATCAGTTTATTCAATAACAAGCAGAAAGAGGGTAAAATCTGGACCACATCTGAATAAAACAAACAGTAGACCCGCCTGCAGGATGACGCTGGGGAACAAGTTTCCAGACAACAGCTGACCTGCATGCACGTGATGCTGCAGCTGATGGCCTCAGATAAAAGCGTGTGCTGTCTGAGCCTCAGGTTGGAGGGAGGGTGGTGTTGATGCAGGAACATGAATGCTGACATGTTTCCTCTGAAGGATTTCAGATCCAACTGAGAACGCGCTCGATGTTTTTATTGCTGCCAACAGCTCTTTAACATTTGAATGTAAAGTTACAGACTGATGGAAAATCAGACGTTCAGTGGAGACATGCTGCTCCTGGAGGGGTTAAAGGTCAGCCCTCAGTCCTCCATCCTTGTCTTCCTCCTACTCCTCCTCGTCTACATCTTCATCATGGTGTCTAACCTCGGCCTGGTGGCACTGATCTTCGGGAGCAGGAGCCTCCATCAGCCCATGTACCTGCTCTTCTGCAACATGAGTATTAACGACGTGTTCGGGGCGACCATCATCATCCCCCACGTGCTCAAACATCTGTTCATATCCGACTCTGAGCGCTACATTCACAGCATCGAGTGCTTCATTCAGGCCTTCTGTGTCCACCTGTACGGGAGCACCTCCCACACCGTGCTCATGATCATGGCCTTTGACCGCTACGTGGCCATCTGCCACCCGCTGCGGTACAGCACCATCATGACTAACAGGATGGTGGTGAATCTGTCGCTGGCGGCGTGGGGCGCAGCCTTAGTTATGGTGTCGATCCTGCTGGGCCTCACCATCCGCCTGTCTCGCTGCAGGAGAGTCATCCCCAACCTGTTCTGTGACAACGCCTCCCTGTTCAACCTGTCCTGCGAGAGCGTCCTCATCAACCACATCTACGGCCTCGGCTACACCGTGGTGCTGCTCGGCTCCTCGCTTGGCAGCGTCACGCTCACCTACCTGAAGATTGCTACTGTTTGTTGGAACAGCAAGAACAAGACACTGAACAGCAAGGCGCTGCAGACCTGCACCACCCACCTCACTGTGTACATCCTGCTGCTGGTATCGGCCTTCATCATCGTCATCCTGCACCGCTTCCCTCAGCTGTCTGACCAGAGGAAGGTGGCGGCCATTGTTGGTGAGGTGGCTCTGCCCGCGCTCAACTCTGTGATCTATGGGCTGCAGATAAAAGAGATCAGGCAGAGAATCATCAGAGTGTTCCAGCGTAAAATCAACTTAAAGTGACAGAGGGCTGAACACAGGGGCTGACACACTCCTGCCTTTCAGTATAACATGCTTTATATATTTATACTGTGTTTACTCATGCTACACTTCATTTGTCCTGTTTTTAAGTATTGAAGTCTCCTTATTGGATATTTGAGGTGTGAGTCTTTGTCACAGCTCAGTCCAGTCAGGTCTGTTTGTCACAGGTGGACTCGGAGCAGACTCAGTGTCAGCGTACAGAGATGCCAGAAGTACCACGAGCCACTAAATCCAGTGTGTTTTTGTAGTATGCCAGCCAGCATGCTTTTCAGGCTGATATTACCCACAATCCTCTGCACAGAGGATGACAAGTCATGTGTCTGAGCTGCCAGGTGAACAGCAGAGCTTCTGAATGAAAAAGACCTGGATGGCGAGGTTTAAATGGTGTGAGCCAGGGGTCAGCATCCTTCAGCATTAAAAAAGCCATTTGGGCCGGTTTTCCACTGAATAAAGCACAGGAGCCACAAACCCCTAACTACTAATCTACACCTATCTGACCACTAAATTGAAGGTAATATTAATCCATGTATAGGCCTAATATAGATAGACAGAATATTTATCTGAACAAAAAATGCCAGTTTATGTTATTTGGATTACAGTGTGCTGTCATTCATGTCATTCATGTCCTCCATGCTGTAGGCTACAGTAGTCAACCTGAATTATGAAACACGTAGTTCAGGGTCCGATATAAAAACAAGTATGAGGACCCAAAGATTGACAGGACTCCAAATGCAAACTTTTCCATGTTCATATAAGTGTCAGGAATGTCATTCCATGTAGGCTGTCGAGCACGAGTTCGTCCGATGTCACAGGTGCTGTGTACAGCACGCGACCGTGATGCATGTTTTGACAAAATATTAATATCACAAGAGCATCTCAATCTCCAAAGAAACAACTATTACTATGAAAAAAATAAATGAATAAAATAAAATACATTTAAATTAAACTGCCATTATTTATTCACATTATTATTATTGTTTTCCAAAAATGAGCTCGCTGCCTGGGAGCCACAGCAGAGGGATGAAAGAGCCTCATGCGGCTCCGGAGCCGCAGGGTGCCGACCCCTGGTGTGAGCATAGTGTCCCAGCTGTGTGACCCTTGAAACCACCACGATGATGGAGTTTCTGCTCCTGATTGACTAAAACTAGCTTGCTAGCAGCCTAATGTTAAATATTTAACTTCCAGGGCTGAGACATGAAGCACAACGCTGCACTTCCTGCAGGCTGCAATAGTGAGTCAGTCCACTCAGACCTCTGTGTTGGTGATGACTGCAAGCTTTGTTCTCAATTCAATTCAGTTCAGTTTTATTTATACAGCGCATTTTACAATCAGAAATGGTCTCAAAGCGCTTCACAGAAACCCAGAGCATGAGACCCAGAACCTAAGAGCACTGTGGCAAGGAAACACTCCCTTTAAGAGGAAGAAACCTTGAGCAGGACCCGTATACTTAAGGGGGAATCAGTCCTGCTGCCAGTCGGCTGGGTAGAGGAGGAGAAGAAGAGGGAGACAGGACAGAGAGGATGAAGGAGAGAGAGAGAGAGAGAGAGGAGCGAGGCACAAATCTATGAGGAAGACAGTGAACACAGATTATGAGACGATATTACCAGTGTGAGCCAGACTAATGAGAGTAGAGGAGAGGTCAGAGGTCAGAGGGAGCTCTAATTCATTTATCTAGTTTTATTATATAAGTATAAGTTTTTAATATATTTTTTCAATGACCCACAAGAATTTCTGAAGTATCTCTAAAGAGAAAAAACAGGGCTCAGGAACATCGTGGATCTGTAAACAGGATTGAAAAAGTTGGGAGAAGTTGAGAGAAGTTTTCATTGGCTGGGATGACGGCCCTCAGCCGGGCTAATTAGGCCCCGAGTGGATTAGGCAGCCGTGATTGGAAGCCGTGAGCTCATAAAAAGTGTGTGTCTGTCCAACTGAGGCCTGCCAGCAGGAGGTCCGCATCACAGGTAAAGCTTGCTTTGTGCTTTGTGTGTGACATTAGTGCTGTAGAAGGTTCTAGGTGAACACCGGTGGCTCAGTCTGACTGCAGCGGTGCACTGTGGAGTGCAGTGCAGACCAGATCTGTAGTCTGTGATGACTGCATCTCTGCTGCCAGCAGGAATGATTCCTGTGTGTGTCTGGCGTGCCTGTCCAGGCACTTCAGCTTCCTCACACACACAGAGATGTGAGATGTGTTATTACTGTCAATTGGCCGTTGGTGTAATTGTGTGTCTGTTTGTGAGGCCAGGCTGTAATCTGACATGTCTGTCTGTGCATTCTACTGCTGAGTGGTGTGTGTGTGTGTGGTCCTCTGCAGGATCCTCCCTCTTGCAGTATGGAGAACACCACCATTAACTTGGACATCCTGCAGCTGGAGGGGTTAAAGGTCAGCCCCGAGTCCTCCGTCCCAGCCTTCGTCCTCCTCCTCCTCATCTACACCTTCATCGTCATGGCCAACATCAGCCTGGTGACGCTCATCACCACACACAAGAGCCTCCATGAGCCCATGTACCTGCTCTTCTGCAACATGAGCATCAACGACCTGTTCGGGGCGACCGCCATCATCCCCCACCTGCTGAGTGACATCTTCGTTCCAGTGTCCGAGCGTTACATTTCTTACACTGACTGCGTCATCGAGGCCTTCTGCGCTCACTTTTACGCCAGCAGCGCTCACACAATACTCATGATCATGGCATTTGATCGTTACGTGGCCATCTGCAACCCCCTGCGCTACTCCACCCTCATGACTCACAGGAAGGTGGTGGCACTGTCGATGTCTGCATGGGGCGTATCACTGTTAATGGTGGCGATCCTCATCTACCTCAGCGTGCGCCTGTCGCGCTGCAGGTGGGTCGTATTCAACCCGTTCTGTGATAACGCCTCCCTGTTCAACCTGTCCTGTGAGAGCGTCCTCATCAACAACATCTACGGCCTCACCTACACCGTGGTGCTGCTGGGCTCCTCCATCGGCAGCGTCACGCTCACCTATCTGAAGATCGCCATCGTGTGTCTGAGCAGCAAGAACAAGTCACTGAACAACAAGGCGCTGCAGACCTGCACCACCCACCTAGCCTCGTACATGATCATGCTTGCGTCAGGCAGCATCGTCATCATCCTCCACCGCTTCCCACACTTATCCAGCCACAGGAAGTTAGCCTCCATCCTGCTGCATGTGGTTTCCCCTGCGATGAACGCGGTGATCTACGGACTGCAGATCAAAACACTGCGAGATAAAATTCTCATCCTGTTCACTAGGATGAAGTGACTCATAGATCCATGTTAAAACGTTCACTAAGTATTGATGATGATGATAACATGAAAACATTGTTGGTCCAATATTTACACTCTGAGGCAGCAGTGTGTCGTGTTCATGAACCCGCCTGGGTTTGCATGTTCTGCCTGTGCACTCGGCTTCCTCCCACACTCTAAAGATGTTAATTGGTGACTCTAAATTGCCTGTAGGTGTGAGTGCTGCCCTGCAATGGACTGGCAACCTGTGCAGTACCAAATATCAACACAAAATCTTCCAACAATGACAAAAGAAAATAAATATCATTAAAATGGCTAACTTTGTGCATTCTGCAAGACAACAGGACAACATGACCTCAAAGAACACTGAAGAAAGCTAAGTCAGGATTAGCAGCAAATCCCATCTCTATCAGGATGGGTTATCTCAGCATGTTCCTCTACAGGTATTAAACACCACTGAACACAATAAAAGTTCAGCTTGAATATTTTTATTGTTTTAATGACTTTAATGTGTAATGCTGTTTGAATTAAAAGAATATTCTAAATTAAAGAAAACGTGTGGTTATGGCAGGGCGCAGTGTTCATAGCTCTAACACACACACACACAGCTCAGGGCGAGCTTCAGTGGAAACACATTTACCAGTTAAGCAATTTCCCCCTGGGATCAATAAAGTATTTCTGATTCTGATTCAAACACAAATTGTGAAAAACAACAATCCAAGAAAAGCAACAAAAAAATGGACTCACAGGGTTCGAACTCTGAGCAGGAAGAGCGAGGCCTCCTCTGATCCTCCTCTGTGTCCCCCAGCCTGGCTGTGATCGGGGAGGGGGTGCAGGTGCTTCCTTAAATCCTGTATGTTGAAACAAAAAAGCAGGAACTTTAGCGTCCACAGCGCAGGACTGCAGGACTTATTCTGCTGAATCAAACATTCAACAAATGATTTACAGGTAAAGCAAAAGAGACGTGGCTCCACAGAGACATTTATCAAATATAACCACTCACACATGCACTGACACTGTGAAAAGAACAGGGCTTAAACTCAACTCAGCTTTATTTATAGAGCACTTTAAAATCAACCCTGTTGGCCAAAGTGCTGTCCACCAATACAAACAAATATAAAACACATGAAGATAAAGAACAATAAAAACATGAAACAGTAAAAGTCAACGTCTCAGACTGAGTTAAAAGCCAAAGAGAAGATGTGTGTTTTCAGAGAGGATTTAAAAGCTGCAGGAGAGTCAGCCGGCCTGATGTGCAGGGGCAGGTTGTTCCAGAGTTTGGGGGCAGTGACTGCGAAGGCACCTCTGGATTCCCTCTTTGTTTTTGGGATTATTAAACAGGCCCTGCAGGCCTCCCTCCCTCTCCTCGGTCCTTCGGACCGCTGCCTGGTTCCTTCGTGTCATACACGCACATTTACCCACACATGTATCCAAACACTGCAGCCACACTGATGTTGATGTGAGCAGGGAGCCGGGCTCAGTGCTCAGTGAGGAGGAGACACTGTTGTTAAGCTGAACATGTCGTTCAATGAAGAGGATCCAGCATATGGAGCAGAGGGAACTACAGCTGGCGATAACTTGACCCAGGTAAAGTCCTATATCTCCACTATACATTCACTCATGCTCTGAACACAACACAAGCACATGGCTACTTAATATGCGTGACGTCGGCAGCGCTAAACGAGGTGGAGCTGGTCAGAGCTCCGTCAGGCCGGAGACGGAGGCTGTGTCCAGAATCCCTCCCCATGTGACACCATGCAGCTAACATCACTTCGCCCCGCACTGTGGGCCTGATACGGGGTCTATATAACCCCTCACTAAGCATTCAGACAGCACTACACAATGGCAGAGGCGAGATTAGAGAGCGAGTTCACAGCAAAGCGAGATGGCGGCGGCCATATTGGACGCACCTGGTCCCTGGTCCCCGACATTTTCAACATTTTCAAAGAAATCAAAGAACTTTCCAGCACTGTCTGGAGTCGAATTCCTGGAGTTCCGTCCCCTGCAGTCTGCGAATCACCGTGTATGCTAACAGCTACTGCATTAGCCTCGGTATGGTGCTAACCAGCTTACACCCAAACCGCACAGAGCTGCTCAGCACGCTGAGCTACATGTATCACATGAAGAATGTGATTCAGAGAGTTGACCCACCGGTAAGTCCGGACCGCAGCTTCCCGCCCGGAGGACTTCTTCTGCAGGTGGGCCTTCGTGGTTTCACATACCTCATGAGCGCTGAGCGCCATCTGCTGACATCTCAGCGTATTACACCGCATTACTACAGAAACACATAGAGCGGCCAGTCACACGCCACAGAGGCCTGCTGCGTTCACCTGACAACAAAAAATCTGCTTTTATGAGAAAGTGTGTATGTG
Organism: Parambassis ranga; assembly: GCF_900634625.1. Lineage (NCBI taxonomy): Eukaryota > Metazoa > Chordata > Actinopteri > Ambassidae > Parambassis > Parambassis ranga. Next base: position 812,058 of record NC_041034.1, on the reverse strand, counting down.
AGGAAAAAATAATAAATATGTGAGAATATGTGGGGATGGACCTGGTGCTCCTTCAGGATTCATTGAACTAATTTACCATGCTGCATGGATAGAAGATGGTGCATTTGAGAAGAGGCCGGCTGTGTGGTGACCCTAAGTTGAGCCTAATTTTCTGATATAAACAGATACTTTTCTCATAAAAAACAATAGAATAGATCAAAATATTTTATTTATCCTAAGCTGTTGCAGCAGCAATGTACAGGCAGCATACTGAAAAGATACTGAAACATTATTTACAGCAAATAGGAATATAAAACATAGGTACAGAAACAAACGTGCAATTTGGAATGAAGGTATAGATATAAGTATAAAACAAGATGAGCTATTTGTGCAATGTTTTATAAAAACAGTTTTACCTCCTCTGTGACATAACATAACAGGAGCTCTTAGTTAACTTTGGACCTTCTTTTCTTTGTTGGACTCATTTTATGACACATTATTTGGACTATAAAACGTGCTGCAGTCCCTGTGGCCTGTGAGGCAACAGCATGAACATGTCTCATAATCAATCAATAGACCGCCTGATGATAAACAGACCCGTCTGTCAGTTTAATGAATAATTACTGAACAATAAAAACCTGTTATCAGGCTGCTCGTTGCTGCATTTGGTACCTTTAATGATTAGCGGTCAGAATGACTTTATGTGCACAATCCGGTCTTTTCTGCAGGTTTGTATCATAAACTCAGAGGAACGGCGACGTCACTGGGCTTTTTCTGCTTTCATGTTTTTGTATTAATGATGCTCAGGGGTTCAGGTTTTCTGTGAAATGTGCCGTCAGACTGCAGCTGTGCCACCAAAACATCCACAGAGAAACAGCTCTGCTGTCTCCTCACAGCTCCTGCAGCCTCCACCCTGCTGCTGCATTCAGGAGCTCTCAGCAGGGGGCAGGGTCAGCATGGACACCCGGACTGATCTTTCAGAACCAGCAGTCTGAGCTGCAGCAGCTCGTCTGTTGGATCAGACCACATGGACCAGGCGTGCGTCACGTGGTCAGATGTGCACCCTCCAGCAGCCCCTGCCAGCGCCCTGTACACGACTGATAAACTCAAATTCAGAAGAAAAACTTTTATAAATAGATACAAATGAAAAATAAGTTAATTTACACTTAACAGACTTTTCTGAGCTGGAAGATGTTGGACAAAGACTTGTGTATTTCTCGGGACTGCAGGCCGTAGATGACGGGGTTCAGACTGCCGGGGACGACGTTAAAGAGAATGGCAGCAATCTGACGGTACTCTGCAGAATCAGGGAAGCGATGCAGGATGATGAGGATCGTCCCGCTGAGAAGCATGATCAGGTACAGGATCAGGTGGGTGCTGCAGGTCTTCAAGGCTTTACTGTTCAGAGACTTGCTCTTACTGGTCAGACAGACAAAGGTGATCTTAGAGTAGGTGAGCACGATGCTGCCGATGGAGGAGGTGAGCAGGACCACAGTGTACATGAGGCCGAACACGTTGTTGATCGTCACGTCCTCACAGGAGAGTTTGAACAGGGAGGGGTTATCACAGTACGGATTCATGATCCTAGTCCTGCATCGGTTCAGCCGGATGGTCAGACCCAGCAGGATAGCCACCAGAACAAAGGCCACCCCCCAGGCTGAGACCGTCAGCTTAACCACCATCCTATCAGTCATTATGGTGGAGTAACGCAGAGGATTACAGATGGCCACATACCTGTCAAAGGCCATGATCATCAGCACAGTGTGGGCGTTGGTGCCGAACATGTGCGCAGTGAAAGCCTGAACCACACAATCATAGTAGTGAATGAGGCGCTCAGAGGGCGGCAGCAGGATGTCTGTGAGCACCCGCGGAACCAGGAGGGAGTTTCCCATGATGTCATTGATGGACAGGTTACAGAAGAGGAGGTACATGGGCTGGTGGAGGCTTCTGTCTGTCCAGATCAAGACCACAATGCCCACGTTGGCAATCAGGATGAACATGTAGGCCAGGAGCAGAACGATGAAGATCGGGTACTTGCTGGTCTGTGTGACCCTCAGTCCTTCCACCTGGAGTATGAGGCTGTTGTAAGTGTAGTTTTCCATCTGAGGCAGGAGAGTGACGTAAAACTAGAACAGAGGATCACACATGAGCAACACAGACAGAGAGACAGACAGAGAGACAGACAGAGAGACAGACAGAGAGACAGACAGTTCTGTTTCATTAAAGCAGTAAAATACTTTCAAACGGTGAAAGTCAGAGAAGCAGCCGAGTCTCTTCACAGTCCAGCACTGCCCGGCGGTCCCTCCATCACACTCAGCTTCAGCTGTGCCGCTCTGCTTTTATGAACATGGGAGTCTTCAGGGATGATGTAATGCCAACCAGCTCATCAGGTGGAGGAACACTCTGCTCATGTTACATCAGCACTTTCCACAACTTCGACTTCCACCCAGAGGACAGAGCCGGTCCCTGTCCCCCTCAGGCTGAATATGAGGCAGGATCATGGGTCAGCTTCTGAGTGAGCTGACCAGCACTGACTGCTTATCCGCCCTGTGGGCAGTGATCCAGCTTCATTCTGTCCTCCAGTCACTCCACTATGGAACCAGACACCACCTCCACCTTTAAGACCAGACTAACCTTTGTGTTCAGGTGCAGCTAGCCTCAAACACAGTGTGCAGGGCCGGCAGCTGCAGATACAGCCACAGGTAGAACCGGCTGGCTGACTGTTTACCATGGCTAAGCTGCTGTAGGCCGACACTGCAGGGGGACACAAGCATGATCCACCGAGCAGTCCCACCTCCTCAACACCACCACCATCCCCCTCCCCTCCTCCCACCAGGCCGACCTATGATCCTTTGTTTCATGGTGTGTCCAGTCTTCCTCACAGTCTCTTCTTCTCTCTGTCACACAAATATAAACAACACAACCTGTCCTGTTTCCTCTCCTCTCTCTCCTTCATCCTCCTCTTCTCCTCCTCCTCTACCCGGCTGACTGTCAGCAGGAAGGTTCTCCTTATGAGCCGGGTCCTGTTCAGATGACCCCTTGTCAATGCTGCACATATGACAATAAACCTCTTTGAATCTTTAAGTCTTGGAAACAGGTCCCACCAGCCGTGTTTTAGAAGAGGATTCTTTAGACTCTGGAGTCTGTTTTCTGTCTGCTGATGGACGTGCCATGAATGTTTACCAAAGGAGGGTGGAAGGTGGAGGGAGCACATGCATGGGATGGAGCAGCAGCTGTAGCACCAACATGACCGCAGGGTTACACTTTGTCCAATATAAATCCTAACACAAGCCAAGCTTTATTCTGCACCTGTTGTAGTAACAATAAACACAGTTTCATTTACTGTCCTTACTGTATATATGATTTATTTCATTTTTATGTTTTACAAAACATCTTCATCCTGACACTGGTCATATTCTGTTGAAGAGTTTTAATGTTAATAATCATAAAAGGCAAAAAATGAGGATAAAGAGTCCACAGTCAGCGAATACACACGAACAACTGAAGGGGACAAAGTCCTGTGAGACACCACAAAAAGTCCAGCTTCAGTAAAGAACCGCAGCCACCAGAGGTCAGCAGCATACAGTGCACAGTCAGCTACAACATGAGCACCAGCTGCCTGATGCTGTGCAGGGCCTTCCTGTGCTGGGCTCCGTGTGCCCCCTGGATCTGGCAGCACATCCAGGGGTCTGCAGTCTTTAGGGGTCTACGATTAGGGTTGAGGAGGTCTAGAGGTTTACAAATCTTACATCATTACAACATCGACGCTCAAACTATTAATGTTTCATATTTCTGAGCCGCAATATGTTGGACAAAGACTTGTGTATTTCCTGAGACTGCAGGCCGTAGATGACGGGGTTCAAGCTGCCGGGGACGACGTTAAAGAGAATGGCAGAAATCTTTCTGTAGTCTGTGTACTCAGGGAAGCGATGCAGGATGATGGGAATAAACCCGCTGATCATCATGATCAGGTACAGGATCAGGTGGGTGCCGCAGGTCTTCAGGGCTTTACGGTTCAGAGACTTGCTCTTACTGGTCAGACAGACAAAGGTGATCTTAGTGTAGGTGAGCACGATGCTGCCGATGGAGGAGGTGAGCAGGACCACGGTGAAGAGGAGGCCGTAGATGTTGTTGATCGTCACGTCCTCACAGGAGAGTTTGAACACAGAGGGGTTATCACAGTACGGATTCATGATCATAGTCCTGCATCGGTTCAGCCGGATGGTCAGACCCAGCAGGATCCCGACCAGGACCAAGGACACCCCCCAGGCTGAGACCGTCAGCTTAACCACCATCCTATCAGTCATTATGGTGGAGTAGCGCAGAGGATTACAGATGGCCACATACCTGTCAAAGGCCATGATCATCAGCACGGTGTGGGCGTTGGTGCCGTACATGTGTGCAGAGAAAGCCTGGAGTACACAATCATAGTAGTGAATGAGGCGCTCAGAGGGCGGCAGGGTGATGTCACCGAGCAGTCTGGGAACCAGGAGGGAGTTTCCCATGAGGTCATTGATGGACAGGCTGCAGAAGAGGAGGTACATGGGCTGGTGGAGGCTTCTGTCTGTCCAGATCAAGACCACAATGCCCACGTTGGCAATCAGGATGACCATGTAGGCCAGGAGCAGAACGATGAAGATCGGGTACTTGCTGGTCTGTGTGACCCTCAGTCCTTCCACCTGGAGTATGAGGCTGTTGTAAGTGTAGTTTTCCATCTGAGAGGCAGAGGAAGGAAAATGTGTATACATTTAAATCAATATATACAGAATGAAATGAAGGCTCAGGCTGTCAGACTGCAGGAGCCCTGTTTGAATATGAACAATAAACTGAATTAAACTTTAAAACTTGAACAGTGCTGATTATTCTGTCCATAAGAAGCGTTAAAAATGGAATGGGGATTTGTTTAAATGACGTTTCCTGCATGCAGGGTGTTAAACAGCTATTTTACAGACAGAGGGAAACACCTAACTCAATAACTTTCATTTCTGACAGATTCAACAATAACTCCTTAATTATTTTAAGCATTATTATTTTAAGGTGACACAAAAACACATTCACAATGAATTAAAAAGTTTTTGAACCTAGTGGTGGTACCCCACTAACAGATTATTAGAACTAAACAGGTTTATTTCTGTTACTTCCTGCATCTGTGCCACCATGACTTTAACCACACGCATGATTCTTCTGCTTCACTGTATGCCCAATTACACCATCAGCTGCACTGTTCACATTTTAGAGAAAACACTTCACAAACCAGACCAGATTGAACAGATTATAAACAGATTACACAATGACCCGAGAGCCCTGAAAGCATATTAAACATATTAACATCAGTCATGATGGTGGTTCTTAGAGAGCCAAAACATTCTTGAAGCAAAAGTCAAACCTCATGAAAAAAGCCACACCGTCCTCCAGGTCAGGTCACAACAAACAGTGAACCACACAAAGCTACAGGTCAACCCGACGCCAGCTGAAGAGAACCATGTGTTTGTATGAGAACAGAAAGCAGTGAAAGGAGGCGCCGGGTAATAACAGCTTGTTTCCATATTGTGGACTTGTAGCACTGATGTGTATGACTTCCCATTGAAGACACAAACAGGCGGTTTAGAATGTAAACATTAGAGGCGTCTGATGAATGCTCACCTGTCAGCTTCAGCTCCACGTTCTCCTCGTCTAAGCCGTCGACTGTTGTACACCTGTTTTATGAGTGTACTTCCCGTGGGAAAACCTTCATCATTACCTCACAGATCATTAGGTAATGTTCATAGCCTGCTAGCACACAGGTCTTTGTGCTCACATTATGCTCATCTGCATCCATGTCTGCCTTGTTATGAATAATGGTGAGCGTTTTGTTAAATGGCCGTATAAAGATTCTATAAACGTCCTCACAGTCATTAACACTGAATGATCACGTTAGTATGATAAAAACAAAACATCAGGAAAAAAGGTCATCATAAATCCTGCCTGTAGATGGGGACGCACTATACGAGCCTGCCAGGCTTCACAGATTAGGAGGACACACTAAGGCTCCGTTCACACTGGAGAGAGTCAGTCCAGCTAGAGAAGGACGGAATCCAGATCGCCTTTAAGCTGGATACGTTCAGACCTGTTTTCAAATCTGGCTATCACACACATGTCTACACTCAATCCAGCTTAACCCGGATTGTTTGTTGTCCTCCAAACCGCTAGGTGGCGCCTCCATATACAGAGTCCGTTCAGTCTGCAGTAGGACCGTGTGTGCATGCCTCGTGCATATTTTTTGTCCTGTGTCGCTCATTCTTTAGGTTTTTCGGTTCTAAAAGCAGTTTATTCCTTTGTAGCCCTGTGGAAAATAAACTCGGGGCAAAGCTGTCGTAGTTCGACGGTTGTTTACATGCAGCTTTTGTACGCGACCCGGACACTGTCCCCGTGAACCTGGAAGTATGACGTCGCTAGCAGGATTCACTAGCTGCATTTGTGTTCAGACCTGAGCCAGATGTAAGCCAATCCAGCTAGATCCACCTCCGAGAGGTGGACTGAAATCAATCTGGATATATCCAGATTCACGTTGTTCAGACTCAGAAAAAAACTCTCCAGATATATCCAGATACAGCCCGAATCCTGCTCTAACCGGATTGATTTCCCTAGCCCAACTAAAGACAACTAACCACAGCAAACAGACCAGCAAACGCACCAGCTCTTTCTCAGTCAGCTACACTGATCTTCTATCTATTGTCATGCTATACGCCCTCTTCCCTGAGCATTATCAGCTCGTTAGGCCAGGTTACCACGACTGTGCTCACAAATGTAGCTCTCAGCGTAAGTTCAATCAGGAAGACTCTATTTCCCATCATTCACCATTTATCCCTATCCGCTTCCTAATCTTTCTCCCTCTATCCCTCACTCCTCTGCTCCCCCTCTCTTCCGCTCTCTTAGTCAGGTGCTTAATAGAAAGCACCTCCCTCACCAGTCAGCTGTCGCTTTCCATCCCTCTCCTGACCAATCACAGCTTAGCACGAAATTTAAAAGTCTTCGTCTCTTCTCCAGCTGTCTTCTGATCGAACCCGGCAACCCTCCTCCACCCCAAGCACCACCAGATCCACGCCAGTAAGGCCTCCTATTTCCTGCCCTCCAGCTCTCCACCACCACCAGGTCTAGACCCCGGGGGGGGATCTTATGATCCAGCAGCCTCTCCTCTTGCGTTTTCCCCCCTTTCCGGATGTGGTCTTCACGATGGGGTCTAGGACGCCAATGCACATTCAAACTTTGTACTTAATAAATCTTTCTCATTCAGTTCGCTGAGTCTCTCATGATTGAAGTTAAAATACAATTGCATGGTCAACCTTTGGTGTGTGACGTGCGCTGCAGTGGGAGGGCCGTATGTTCTGCACACAAGCTTCTCAGGGAGTGTGAATAATCTGTACCGAAACTAACTTTTTTCCTGGTCTTGCCACCTGGGGAGAAAGAAGAAAGTTCTTTATTCTCATGTGAGTGTGGATCCAGCTTCACAGTCCAACAAACTGTCCACACAGGAGCGCAGAACCCATCTGTGCTACCACTTCAGCGAGCGGACTAGCTGCAGGCTTTGTTCATTTTGTGGTAGCATGGATAGGTAAGCCACTGAGCTCACCAAAAGCTTCCAGGCCAAAAGACATAGAGACTGACAAAGACCAAGGGAGGACTAGACTAAAGGGTACAGGTGCAAACAATCAAGGCAGGGCAGGCAATCACAATGAAGGATAAAACCTTAGGAGAACAAGATTTTAGAATAATTTCACCAAAATGACCCTGTTTTTAATCAACATGGGGATAATAAGGGGGTCCTTCGAGACTGTTTTCTCTTAAAGGGGTCCCTGGGAAACTCAGATTTATACTGTAGGATTTATTTGTCTGTTTTTCAGCCTACAGTGCTGTCTGTCCACCATTTACATGTGTATATCACACATGTAATCAAATATGCTTCATTTGTTAAGACTTTATTGTCCCAACATCACACAAACAGACACACAGAAGGTACAACACAACAACAGCCAAGACAACAATCATCAGGTTTGTCTGACACGTCCAAAACAGACGGTGTGTCATGTATGTATGTGACTCCTATCAGGGTTCTGAATTATAGCTAAGATAATATTCTGTGGGCTTTAATACAGAGCAATGATACCTTATCAGAACTCTGAAAATAATGCAGCCTGTCACCTTCAGTCATTCATCTCACTACAAGAACAAAGGAGGTATTAAACTTTAATAAAGGAGACATGTCAGATCATCCTGTCTCCGTCTTTCTTTAAGTGCTTTCACACCTGCAGGCTTCAGTCTGTCTGAATCCAGGCCCAATGTGTTTGTGTTCCCTCACAGCCGGACTGAGGCCTCCATAAAGAGGTGGTCTCTGCCTGAATCATCCAGCGTGGTCCTGGTCAGAAAGCTAATCTGAACAGGACCAGAAGCCCTGAATTAGCTCTGGACCGTGGCGCGGTCTTTGCTTTATATGCACCTTCGATCTGCTGGATTGACTGTTCACACCCGCCCAGTCAGCAGAGAGGAGGCTCTCATCCAGTTTGAAGTGACACATTGTTCTGTGTTTTCCCATCAGGTGAATCAGATCTGAGCAAGCTGACGTGTGAAAGCATCCTAAAGCATGCAACATGTTGGAGGGTAAAGGTATAAGGTTATTTTCAGTTAGCACATGCAGAGTTCAGGAAATCTGACACTGACATCATCAGAACGTTAATGAGAGTAAAAAGACAGAAGTTTCGTTTTCAGGTGGAAAGTTTACACAGTTTCAGTCATTTTGCCATCACCTGGTTAGATCTGAACAACCTGGACAAAGATTTGATGATTTCTGCAGACTGCACTCCATAAATGATGGGGTTCAGACTTCCAGGGATGATATGAAACAGAATGGCAGACAGCTTCCTGTAATCTGAGTACTGAGGGAAACGATGCAGAATAATGACGATAAATCCACTGACTAGCATGATCAGGTACACCACCAGGTGGGTGCTGCAGGTCTTCAAGGCTTTACTGTTCAGAGACTTGCTCTTACTGGTCAGACAGACAAAGGTGATCTTAGAGTAGGTGAGCACGATGCTGCCGATGGAGGAGGTGAGCAGGACCACAGTGAACATGAGGCCATAGATGTTATTGACAGTCACATCCTCACAGGAGAGTTTGAACACAGAGGGATTATCACAGTATGGATTCATGATCATAGTCCTGCATCGGTTCAGCCGGATGGTCAGACCCAGCAGAATCCCGACCAGAACCGAGGCCACTCCCCAGGCTGAGACCGTCAGCCTAACCACCATCCTGTTGGTCATTATGGAAGAATAACGCAGAGGGTTACAGATGGCCACATATCTGTCAAAGGCCATGATCATCAGCACAGTGTGGGAGGTGGTGCCGAACATGTGTGTAGTGAAAGCCTGAACCACACACTCATAGTAAGTGATGAGGCGCTCAGAGGGTGGATGCAGGATGTCCGAGAGCAGGCGAGGCACCATGATCGAATTTCCAACTATGTCATTAAAGGGGAGGTTACAGAACAGCAGGTACATGGGCTGGTGGAGGCTCTTATCCATGAAAACCAGAACAGCAATGCCGACATTTGTAATAATTATAAACAGGTAGGAGAAAAAGAAGAAGGAGAAGACGGGATAGATGGCATCTTTGGATAATGGTAAGCCTTCCAGCTGCAGCGTGAAGCTGTTCAGCGTGTGGTTTTCCATCAACCTGCAAGAACATGCATCAAAGACGATCTGGTAACCAAAGACATGTACACATCAAGCAGTTATAATCTAAGGACGTTTTAAAAATGAAGTAAGTGCAGATTATTAGAATTCTTACACAGACTGTTGTATCTGCTGTCAGCCTCCTGGTTCTTCCGTCTCATCTGACTGAGTCGGTCTTTGGTCTGGGTTCATATAGTCTGTTGTATTCTAGGGGGAGTCAGAGTTGGTTACCTCAGATATCTGTGGTGCAACATTATGAAAACATCAATCATATTCCCAAACTGATTAGTCCATCAGGAGGAGCAGAGGCTCAAGCTGTTGGTTAAAGGTGTTACAGGTGATAAATCTGGATTATAGTATGTGAAGAATTATCAGCTGATATCATGGGCTGCAGGTGCACCCATCCACTTCCTTTTTTGAGTCAAGAGCTGGGATGTGCCTTTTTAGTCAACAATAATTTTTTAAAATGAGCACGTGGAAACTGATCAGTGTGATAAAAACTTGCTAACAGGCATTCTCTGTGAACATGTGTTTGAGGTGTGATTTTAGGCAGGGTCCAGTAACAGATATATATTTTGGCCACTAGGTGTCAGCCCTATTATAATTATTGGAGGCTGATTTGGCCGAACAGGACACCATAGTTTGGTTGCGGCTTGTCTGGACAGGTGCCTTTTTACCTTCAGGGTTCTTGTAAGTTGTTTAGATGGTTTTTGTTGGTTATTTTCTGACTTAGTTTTGTACGTTTGGGTTGGGGTTGGTTTAGTTTTTCAATAAAACCCACCTGGTTGCTGTATCCTGTGTCAGGAGTTGTGGTGGATGAGGACACAGTTGCAGAGGCACAGAGTGGTGCCTAAAATCAAAAGGCAGTTCTTTATTCAAGGCCAGGAGGGCAAAAAATACAAAAATTCAAACAAAAGATCACACATAGCATGGCTTAGCATAGACTCTAGAGTTCGTAGTTCAAAACATAGCAAGCATAATTACCAAAAGGTTCACGTGGTCAAGGCAGGCGGGACACAAAGACATTCCCACAAGGACGAGACACTAACTCCACGAGAGACGAAACGAACTAGCAAAGACAGAGGGGGAGACACAGACTATACCAGGGAAGACAACGAGACACAGGTGACACACATGAGGGCAGGGCAGGTAATCAAACAAGGAGGGAAACCACAGGAAGCAAAACTCAAGACAATGCACAGGGAGGGCATGACTATCAAATTAAACAGGACGCACAAGACAAGACCTAAACAAAAACCCAGAGAACAGAACACAAACCTAACAACTACATAAAGAATCACAATAAATCACACAGATTAAACTAAAAACCCAAAACAAGGAAAACAAAACCATAAAAAACACCAGGTCGTGACATCCTGCCTGCGTTTTGAGTCTTCCTTAAACCACTCACGACAGTACAATCCAGCCAGTTTTGGACTCAGCAGAAAGGCAAGACATTAAGGACCCTGTAGAGCTTGTGTTCGATTGGGAGGACATTAACAAGCAAAGGGTCTGCCCACCGGATGTCCCTGCTTCTGCAGTTGGGGGATCTCTATACTACAATGCAGGAGCTGCAGGCCCATATGGAGGAGGTCCTGGTCACTGAGCCCTGGATGCTTCCTGACTATCAGCCAGTGTTCTAGGAGATGGTCCGGAGGAGGAGTTCCCTCCTTTGGTGGCTCTGGCACTCCCTACCAGGGCCTCCTGACCAGTTTCTGCTCCATCTGGTGGCTCCAGTCCTCCCATGGAGCCGGTTGGGCCTTCCCTGTGTGTATCAGTGTCAGCTGGTGATCCGACGTCCTCAACATCACCAGCTGAACTCCACTCGTCTGAGTCTGTGTCAGCTGGTAGTCCAGAGATTCCTGTGGAGGCGGTTGGTCTTTCCTCATGGGTTCCAGTGTCAGATGGTGGTCTGACATCTTCGACTGCGCCAGCTGCACCCTCCTCACCAGATCCTGCTCCAGCTTTGGCCTCCGCCCCCTCTTTCCCTGACCCTGCCGAGGCTCACTTCTTGTCTTCTGCAGAGCTAGCTGGACCCCCTTCTTCACGTGTTCCTGCTTCTGAGCTAGTAGATGCACCTAAGACTGATTTGGTGCTGGTTGGGCTTCCCATGGCACCATCCACCCAGGGGGCTTCATGTGTCACCTTTGATGGATTGTCTGCAAAAACTTGGGAGTTCTTGTATTTTGGAGCTGTGGTGGCACTGACTGCGACTCTGGGAGTTGCCAGTTTGGACTATGGGGGTCCTCTACCCTGACTCTGGGGGTCTCTGGTTTGAACTCTGGCGGGGCCCATCGCAGCCACTGGGGGTCCCTGCCCTGCCACTGGAGGATCCTTAGCTCTGGGTTCCAGTTCCGGCCCTAGCAGGCCTTTGTTCCCAGGTTCCAGTTCTGGCCCTGGGGGACCTTTTTTTCAGGATTCCAGTTTCAACCTTGGTAGTTCTTCGTCTTTGGGTTCCAGTCCCAACCCTGGAGGTTCCTCGGCCCTTATTTCCTGTCCTGACCCTGGAGTGTCCTCAGCTCTGGGTCCCTGTGGCGGGCCATCGTCCAGGTGTTCCTGTTTTGGCCCTGGTTGGCTTCTGTACCTGCATTTCTGTTCCGGCCCTGGTGAGCGGAGGCCACCAGGGCCGGAACAGATACATATATACATATACATATGTATATGTATATGTATATGTATATATACATGTATATATATATATATACATGTATATATATATATATATATATACATGTATATATATCCATCCATCCATCCATCTTCAACCGCTTATCCGGGGCCGGGTCGCAGGGGCAGCAGTCTAAGCAGGGACACCCAGACTTCCCTCTCACCAGACACTTCCTCCAGCTCCTCTGGGGGAATCCCGAGGCGTTCCCAGGCCAGCCGAGAGACATAGTCTCTCCACCGCATCCTGGGTCTTCCCCGGGGCCTCCTCCCAGTGGGACATGCCCGGAACACCTCCCCAGGGAGGCGTCCAGGAGGCATCCGAACCAGATGCCCGAGCCACCTCAGCTGGCTCCTCTCGATGTGGAGGAGCAGCGGCTCTACTCCGAGCTCCTCTCTGGTGACTGAGCTTCTCACCCTATCTCTAAGGGAGATAGCCACCCTTCCAGCCACCCTTCGCAGGAAACTCATTTCGGCCGCCTGTATTCGCGATCTCATTCTTTCGGTCACTACCCAAAGCTCATGACCATAGGTGAGGGTAGGGACGTAGATTGACTGGTAAATCGACACCACAACAGACCGGTACAGCGACCGCATTACTGCGGAAGCTGCACCGATCCGTCTGTCAATCTCCCGCTCCATTTTTCCCTCACTCGTGAACGAGACCCCGAGATACACAAACTCCTCCACTTGGGGCAGGAGCTCTCCTCCCACCCAGAGAGGACAAACTACCTTTTTCCGATTGAGAACCATGGCCTCAGACTTGGAGGTGCTGATTCTCATCCCAGCCGCTTCACACTCAGCTGCAAACCGTCCCAGTGCACACTGGAGGTCCCGGCTCCATGAAGCCAACAGGACAACATCATCCGCAAAAAGCAGAGATGCAATCCTATGGTTCCCCAACCAGATCCCCTCCGGTCCCTCGCTGCGCCTAGAAATTCTGTCCATAAAAATTATGAACAGAACCGGTGACAAAGGGCAGCCCTGCCGGAATCCAACATGCACAGGGAACAGGTCTGACTTACTGCCGGCAATGCGAACCAAGCTCCTGCTCCGGTCATACAGGGACCTAACAGCCCTCAGCAGAGGGCCACGGACCCCATACTCCCAGAGCACCTCCCACAAGATGCCGCGAGGGACACGGTCGAACGCCTTCTCCAAGTCCACAAAACACATGTGGAGTGGTTGGGCGAACTCCCATGAACCCTCCAGCACCCTGCGGAGGGTATAGAGCTGGTCCAGCGTTCCGCGGCCAGGACGAAAACCACATTGCTCCTCCTGAATCCGAGGTTCGACTATAGGCCTAATTCTCCTCTCCAGTACCCTGGCATAGACTTTCCCAGGGAGGCTGAGGAGTGTGATCCCCCTGTAGTTGGAGCACACCCTCCGGTCCCCCTTTTTAAAAAGAGGGACCACCACCCCAGTCTGCCAGTCCAGCGGCACTGCCCCCGATTGCCACGCGATGTTGCAGAGGCGTGTCAGCCAAGACAGCCCCACAACATCCAGAGACTTAAGGTACCCAGGGCGAATCTCGTCCACCCCCGGTGCCTTGCCGCCGGGGAGCTTTTTGACTACCTCGGCAACTTCAGCACAGGTGATGAACGAGTCCACCACTAAGCCATCAGCCTCCGCTTCCATAACGGAAGGCGTGTTCCGTTATGGGATTGAGGAGACCCTCAAAGTACTCCTTCCACCGTCCAACCACCCCCTCAGTCGAGGTCAACAGCTCCCCACCTCCACTGAATACAGTGTTGGCAGAGTACTGCTTCCCCCTCCTGAGGCGCCGGACAGTTTGCCAGAATCTCTTTGAGGCTGACCGATAGTCCTCCTCCATGGCCTCCCCGAACTCCTCCCAGGCCCGAGTTTTTGCCTCTACAACTGCCCTGCACGACAGGCACCAGAGGCTTTGCGGCCGCAGCTTCGGACGGCCGCATCAACAATGGAGGTGGAAAACATGGTCCACTCCGACTCAATGTCTCCAGCCTCCCTCGGAATCTGGGTGAAGCTCTCCCGGAGGTGGGAGTTGAAGATCTCCCTAGCGGAGGGTTCAGCCAAACGCTCCCAACAGACCCGCACAGTACGTTTGGGCCTGCCGGGCCTGTCCAGCCTCTTCCCCCGCCAACGGATCCAACTCACCACCAGGTAGTGATCAGTTGACAGCTCAGCCCCTCTCTTCACCCGAGTGTCCAAAACACAAGGTCGAAGGTCAGATGACACGATTACAAAATCGATCATTGACCTCCGGCCTAGGGTGCCCTGGTGCACCCCTCCCAGGGACTGTAAGAAGGTCAAGTACTCTACACTGCTGTTCGGCGCATACGCCGAAACCACAGTGAGAGACCTCTCCCCAACCCGAAGGCGCAGGGAGGCGACCCTCTCACATACTGGGGAAAACTCCAACACATGGCAGCTAAGCTGTGGGGCTGTAAGCAAGCCCACACCAGCCCGCCGCCTCGCACCATGGGCAACTCCAGAATAGAAGAGAGTCCAACCCCTCTCAAGGAGTTGGGTTCCAGAACCCGAACTGTGCGTGGAGGCGAGCCCGACTATATCTAGTCGGTACCGCTCGGCCTCCCGCACAAGCTCAGGCTCTTTCCCCCCCAGCGAGGTGACATTCCATGTCCCCAGAGCCAGTTTCTGTGTCCTGTGGTCAGGTCGCCGAGGCCCCCGCCTTCGACTGCCACCCAATCCACTCTGCACCGGCCCCTTACGGTTCCTCCCACAGGTGGTGGGCCCATGGGAGGTCGGCCCCACGTCGCTCCTTCGGGCTAAGCCCGGCCGGGCCCCGTGGGGAAACCCGGCCACCAGGCGCTCGCATTCGAGGTTCCAGGGTGGGGCCCCGGCTGCGCCATACCGGGCGACGTCACGGTCCTTGTTCTTCTTTTCTTCATAAGGGGGTGTTTGGACCGCTCTTAGTCTGGCCCATCACCCAGGACCTGTTTGCCTTGGGAGACCCTGCTGGGGGCATTAAGCCCCCGACAACATAGCTCCTAGGATCACCTGGGCACTCAAACCCCTCCACCACGGTAAGGTGGTGGTCCATGGTCCATATATATATATATATATATATATATATATACACATGTATATATATATATATATATATATATATATATATATATATATACACACTCAACAAAAATATAAACGCAACACTTTTGTTTTTGCTCCCATGTTTCATGAGATGGACTTGAAGATCTAAATTTTGTGATATCTGGAATTATCATTCCAGATACACAATATTACCATTCCTCTCAAACATTGTTCACAAATCTGTGTGTGATAGTGAGCACTTCTGCTTTGCTGAGATAATCCATCCCACCTCACAGGTGTGCCACATCAAGATGCTGATCTGACATCATGATTCGTGCACAGGTGTACCTCAAACTGCCCACAATAAAAGGCCACCCTGAAATAAGATAAGATAAGATAAAATGTGCAGTTTTGTCTCACAGCAAAATGCCACAGATGCCACAAGCATTGAGGGAGCGTGCAATTGGCATGCTGACAGCAGGAATGTCAACCAGATCTGTTGCTCGTGCATTGAATGTTCATTTCTCCACCATAAGCCGTCTCCAAAGGCGTTTCAGAGAATATGGCAGTACATCCAACCGGCCTCACAACCGCAGACCACGAGTAACCACACCAGCCCAGGACCTCCACATCCAGCAGGTTCACCTCCGAGATCGTCTGAGACCAGCCACTCAGACAGCTGCTGAAACAATTGGTTTGCATAACCAAACAATTTCTGCACAAACTGTCAGAAACCGTCTCAGGGAAGCTCAACTGCATGCTCGTCGTCCTCATCGGGGTCTTAACCTGACTCCAGATCGTCGCCGTAACAGACTTGAGTGGGCAAATGCTCACATTCGATGGCGTCTAGCACGTTGGAGAGGTGTTCTCTTCATGGATGAATCTCGGTTTACATTGTTCAGGGCAGATGGCAGACAGCGTGTGTGGCGTCGTGTGGGTGAGCGCTTTGCTGATGTCAATGTTGTGGATCGAGTGGCCCATGGTGGTGGTGGGGTCATGGTATGGGCAGGCATCTGTTATGGACGAAGAACACAGGTGCATTTTATTGATGGCATTTTGAATGCACAGAGATACCGTGATGAGATCCTGAGGCCCATTGTTGTGCCATACATCCATGAACATCACCTCATGTTTCAGCAAGATAATGCACGGCCCCATGTTGCAAGGATCTGTACACAATTCTTGGAAGCTGAAAATGTCCCAGTTCTTGCATGGCCAGCATACTCACCGGACATGTCACCCATTGAACATGTTTGGGATGTGCTTGACCGGCGTATACGTCAGCGTGCACCAGTTCCCACTAATATCCAGCAACTTCGCACAGCCATTGAAGAGGAGTGGACCAACATTCCACAGGCCACAATAGACAATCTGATAAACTCTATGCGAAGAAGATGTGTTGCACTGCATGAGGCAAATGGTGGTCACACCAGATACTGACTGGTTCTGAGTCCCCAGACCGCCAATAAAGCAGAAACAAAATGCACATTTCAGGGTGGCCTTTTATTGTGGGCAGTTTGAGGTACACCTGTGCACTAATCATGATGTCAGATCAGCATCTTGATGTGGCACACCTGTGAGGTGGGATGGATTATCTCAGCAAAGCAGAAGTGCTCACTATCACACATTTAGACAGATTTGTGAACAATGTTTGAGAGGAATGGTAATATTGTGTATCTGGAATGAAGTTTAGATCTTCAAGTCCATCTCATGAAACATGGGAGCAAAAACAAAAGTGTTGCGTTTATATTTTTGTTGAGTGTATATACATACATATATATATATATATATATATATATATATACACATGTATATATATATATATATATATATATATATATATATATATATATATATATATATATATACATATATATATATATTCTGACCTTTGCTTCAAGAAATTTTCTCCAACTGGACCTCTTCAACTTGAAGTTGAATACCCCTGCCCTAAGTTATTCTTACCAACTTATAGATGATTCAGTTAATCGTCAGTTTGCAAGGGAGTAGCTAATGTACACTAAAGGAAAAGAACTTTAGGGGAACCAAACATATGTGCTAACTGAACAAAGATTTTCTGAGGGGCTGTCTTATAATCAATCAATCTTCTTTTATATAGCACTTTTCATACCCATACCTTGCGGGGTACGTTCATGGCACGTGTACATGTACACATACATCCCTTTCAGTATCAAAACATGTCAAAACAAAGAAGTTAAAATCAAAGAATAAAAACATGGACCAAGAAAGCACTGTAAACCATTTCACTTAGTTATGTAGTATGAGGAAACACTGATGGACTGGAAATAAAACCTAAAACTATGAAATAACAGCAGACACAAAATCACACAGTAAGACATAAAAGTCTTACCATTAAAACCCAAAAGGTTACTTAAAATGCGACTGAATGCGAATGAATAAGTAAGTAAATAAAGTTTTGCCAATTAACTAAAAGCCAGGATAAAAAGTTCTCAGTGTGTTTTGAAAAAATGTCCACATTAGCTGCTGCCCTCAGGTCCAGGTTTGCTATAACACAGATTATATTACATATGAACAAAACACGGACATTAAGAGAGCATTAACACATTCTTAGACTTAAACAACTTTGACAGAAACCTTCGTATCTCTTTGGACTGCACTCCATAAATGATGGGGTTGAGGCTTCCAGGGACAATATGGAACAGAATGCTGCAGAGTTTCCTGTAATCTGAGTACTGAGGGAAACGATGCAGAGCTATCATTGACATCCCACTAAATATCATGATCACATACACAACCAGGTGAGTGCTGCAGGTCTTCAAGGCTTTACTGTTCAGAGACTTGCTCTTATTGGTCAGACAGACAAAGGTGATCTTAGAGTAGGTGAGCACGATGCAGCCGATAGAGGAGGTGAGCAGGACCACAGTGAACGTGAGGCCGTAGATGTTATTGACAGTCACATCCTCACAGGAGAGTTTGAACAGAGAGGCGTTATCACAGTATGGATTCATGATCATAGTCCTGCATCGGTTCAGCCGGATGGTCAGACCCAGCAGAATCCCGACCAGAACCAAGGGCACTCCCCAGGCTGAGACCGTCAGCTTAACCACCATCCTGTTGGTCATTATGGAAGAATAACGCAGAGGATTACAGATGGCCACATATCTGTCAAAGGCCATGATCATCAGCACAGTGTGGGAGGTGGTGCCGAACATGTGTGCGGTAAAAGCCTGAACCACACACTCATAGTAAGTGATGAGGCGCTCAGAGGGCAGCAGCAGGATGTCCGAGAGCAGGCGAGGCACCAAAATCGAATTTCCAAGAATGTCATTGACGGGGAGGTTACAGAAAAGCAGGTACATGGGCTGGTGCAGGTTCTTATCCATGAAAACCAGAACAGCAATGCCGACATTTGTAATAATTATAAACAGGTAGGAGATGCATAGAGAAATAAACACAGGGTATGTGGAGTCCTTGGAGCCATTTAGCCCCTCCAGCTGGAGTGTGAAGCTGTTGTAGGTGTAGTTTTCCATCAACCTGAAAGGAAACAGTTAATACAGGTCAACACAGTCTACTGCAAAATATAGTTCTGTAAAAGAAACTGAGAGAAATTATGTTTTGTGTTCAAACAATTCAGTTAACCGTACATGAAGTGTGTCTGGTTTCAGTCGGTCTTATCTTTCATCTGCCCAGTGCAGACTGGCTTCTCATTCTCCAGAATGCAGTGCTTTATAGGCCCAGTTGGGTCATCATGATGCCACATCATGTGCTCATTATGATGAGTGCAGTTTGCAGCCTGAGATTCATCACAGCATAATATTTAGACTGAATGATTTAGATATATTAAGAGTAATCATGTAAAGTTCACAATTACAAATCATTAGGAAAATAGCAAGCACAGTCGTCCTTTATTGTGGAGGATCTGACCGAGAGCTCAGGTTCAATCAGTTTTTAAATTACTTCAACCCTGATGCTAGCTGACTGTTAAAACTTATAGTATAGTAGTCACCAGTCGCATCACGTCCTCTTAAAGTGATGGCATGGATGATGGAGTGGATGGATGATGGAGTGGATGGTGAAGTGAATGGATGATGTAGGAGATAATAGAATTGAGAGGTGATGGAGTGGTTGGAGTGGACAATGAAGTGGGTAATGGAGTGGATGATGGATGATGGAGTGGACAATGAAGTGGACAATGGAGTGGATGGATGATGGAGTGGACAATGGAGTAGATGATGGAGTGGATGGATGATGGAATGGACAATGGAGTGGGTGGATGATGGAGTGGATGGATGATGGATGATGGAGTGGATGGATGATGGAGTGGATGATGGAGTGGATGGATGATGGAGTGGACAGTGGAGTGGATGATGGAGTGGATGGATGATGACTGAACCACATCAACACAGAATTCAAACTCAGATCAGTTTAAGCATGTATTTGTTGAATTCTGGTATGAACACACTAAAATGTCAACATGAGTGAGAAAGTTCTGAAAGGGACTTGATATAAACATCTAGTGTTTAAGTTGTATGAACTCAGCCAGTAACACAAACACGCTTATGAAAGCCAAGCCACGAGTTTCCCAAATGCTTTGATACTTCATCATATCATCCTTTCTTCTACAAAATACAGGTATATATACATGGACACTAGATTCCTACATGATTTTTAAATGGTAATAAAATCTTTACACAGACATTACAGAAGAGATGAGAGTCAGAAACCTCCGTGCAGTACTTGGATTAAATAACCCACTGCAGGTACAGCTCGGTGAAGCTGGATTTACATGCAACTAATTTTCAAACCAGTTCTCTCTTAGATTCCACAGATCTATGAGGAACACTCTCATTTTTGGACATTTGTACATTTCTAATTGTTGTCTCTTCTTATTTTATCACTGTTAGTCATCACCCTTATTCCCTACAGAGTAGAGCAAATGTTTAGTTTGCAGCTTCCTGCCGGTTCAGGGGCTCTATCCTTCAAAAGCTGCATTTGAAGATGAGCTGAGTTTAAAACCAACCATAGTTGTTAAGGGGGCAGGAGGAGCAGCTTGTTCTGATCAATGGTGACACCAATATCATCATACAATCATGTGTGTGACTGGTTCATGAGTCAACCAGGTCAACAAAGCCCTGACCTGATCTATGGTCTTCTTTTGAAGGATGCAGGAGAGTGTTTCATATTCAACCTTCTATGAAATCCGAGCTGGTGGCCGATGATGGACACAGCTACTTAAAACACAACTGCTGTGTTGGATGAGTGATGAGGTGTGGTCTCTGCTGGTTGTATTTGTTGTTGTGTAACTAGGCAACAGCAGCAGGTCTGATCAGTCTCATCATTTGTTTGTGCATACCACATCGCCTCTCACGTCTTTGCTGTTCTGTTCTTCCAATATACATAAAATGTGAAGTCATGGGTGTGAGACACAGCTGCATTTTTGAAGTAGTACCACCTTACTATCAGACTAGCCATTTATTATCTTACACTAAATATATTGTGAATTTTAATATCATTGCAAGTCAATTAACTTTTCTCACATTTAAAAGTGACCCATTAGTGGTCCAGATGGGCCACTTTAAATGGTTACTATAAGAATTTTGGTTGATATTAACCCTCAATACATCAGAGTGAAATAACTAAGTTGCGAAATTGTATGTAAATATATCAAATATAGTGTATAAATAGTTATTTTGATGGCCAAACTTTCTTCAGCAACAACATTGACAAAAACCTTCGTATCTCTTTGGACTGCACTCCATAAATGATGGGGTTGAGGCTTCCAGGGACAATATGGAACAGAATGCTGCAGAGTTTCCTGTAATCTGAGTACTGAGGGAAACGATGCAGAGCAATGAGTGACATCCCACTAAATAGCATGATCACATACACCACCAGGTGGGTGCTGCAGGTCTTCAAGGCTTTACTGTTCAGAGACTTGCTCTTACTGGTCAGACAGATTACTGTAATCTTAGAGTAGGTGAGCACCATGGTACCAATAGAACCTGTGAACAGGACCACGGTGAACGTGAGGCCGTACACGTTATTGACAGTCACATCCTCACAGGAGAGTTTAAACAGAGAGGCGTTATCACAGTATGGATTCATGATCATAGTCCTGCATCGGTTCAGCCGGATGGTCAGACCCAGCAGAATCCCGACCAGAACCAAGGCCGCTCCCCAGGCTGAGACCGTCAGCTTAACCACCATCCTGTTGGTCATTATGGAAGAATAACGCAGAGGATTACAGATGGCCACATATCTGTCAAAGGCCATGATCATCAGCACAGTGTGGGAGGTGGTGCCGTACATGTGTGAAGTAAAGGCTTGGGCAACACACTCATAGTACGTGATGAGGCGCTCAGAGGGCGGCCTCATCATGTCTATGAGCAAACGGGGGATCATGATCGAATTTCCAAGAATGTCATTAAAGGGGAGGTTACAGAACAGCAGGTACATGGGCTGGTGGAGGCTCCTGTCCATGAAAACTAGAACAGCAATGCCCAAATTTGCAACAATGATAAACAGGTAGGACAAAAAGAAGAAGAGGAAGGCTGACAGGACGGAGTCCTTTGGAACATTCAACCCCTCCAGCTGGAGTGTGAAGCTGTTGTAGGTGTAGTTTTCCATCAACCTGTGAGAACAAAACAAGGCTGGTGACAGCAGTTTTCGTGGACCTCAATACAACAGAAGCATGAAGTAAACAGTATTCCATAGGCTCTGATAACATGTGAGAAGAAGTTCTTTAAGTCCTGATACATTTTAAAAGATGTCCTGTCACAGATGACCCACCCTATGTGTCCTGAGTTTCACTGTGTGCCACCCAGGTCTCGTCTGGTAATACCACCAGCACTGAACAACACACCTCTGCTTCCTGAAACATCATTTAAACTTCGGACACCTTCCCCTTGAGTGATGTATGATGTAATAGTAAGTGTGGTTTTCACTGTCAAAGCTGTTTACAAGCTTGAACAGCTGATGAAATATGAAATTTCCCACACAAGAATGGATTATTTCTACAGTTTTTTTAGTTATGTGAATATTTACAAGGTGTGTGAATAAAAGGTGTAGTTCACTTTTACAGTTACATCCTGTAGCCACTTCCTTGATGATGTGGATCAATCAATGTGTTTTATTTATATAGAGCATTTTACAAGCAGAACTGTCTCAAAGCTCTTCACAGAGACCCAGAGCCTGAACCCCCGAGCAAGCAGACAGTGTCAGGAAAAACTCCTTTTAACAGGAAGAAACCTTGGAGGACACGGCTCATCAGAAATCAGAATTTCTTTATTTATCCCCGAGGGGGAATTATTTTTTGTTACAAACAAGAATAAACATCAAAAATGAAATTGAAATGTATAATAAATATCGAAATCCCTAGGTAGCATTTAAATCGCTGAGTTGTTTCCAAAGAAGAACATATTTACTACTGTATAAAAACCTTTAAACAGAAATGGACTATAGAAATATAGAAAGAAATATATAAACAGAAAATCATCATGATCATGAGCAGGAGCTGCTAGCTACATCAGATTTCGCTCATCCTTGTTACAGTGGCTTTTGGCCTTCACTTTTGTCACTTCTTGTCTTTTGGTTAAGTATGAAACTTTAGTGCGTTCCTTTAAGAAGAATCTTCCAGAACTCTTTCATTATTTACAAAAAAGATTTTTTGGAGGGGCCAAAAAACACGTCCAAGACGCCATCTGCTCACAGTCACTCAACTTTATTGAAAATTGTCTGTAAAATCGGAAAATCCAGCTTCCTCCCACATTCTAAAAGACGTGCTTATTAGGTTAATTGGTCACTCTAAATTGCCCATAGGTGTAATTTAGAGCGACCAGTCTATACGATGGACTGGTGACCTGTCCAGGGTGGACCCTGCCTCTCACCCGTAGATAGCTGGGACAGGCTCCCCCTGTGACCCTGCACTGCAGGACGAAGCGGGTTCAGAGGATGGATGGATGTCTGTTAAATCAAGTTCTCTACAGTTCAGTGCCCTTTCACAGGGAAAGCGTGTCAGACCCACATGATTAATAGATAGATAGTCCAAGATCACCAGGCCTTCTCTGCCCTCTTCAGAGCATCTACCAGACCAGAGTCCACAGGAGAGCTGCCTCCATCATCAAGGACCCCACCCACCCCCAATAGGGTCTGTTTACTTCCCTCAGGCCGGAGGTACAGGAGTGTGAAGTGCAGGACCAGCAGACTCAGGAACTCCTTCTCCCCCCTCCACAATGTTTCCTTACTGTGTACATGACAATAAACACTTGAATGTTGAATCTCTGCTAACCATCACCTGTCAGTTGTGTTTGTGATGTCAGTTATTTTAAAGACAAACTTTTCTTTGGCAGAAACGTTGACAGAAACTTTCGTATCTCTTTGGACTGCACTCCATAAATGATGGGGTTGAGGCTTCCAGGGACAATATGGAACAGAATGCTGCAGAGTTTCCTGTAATCTGAGTATTGAGGGAAACGATGCAGAGCAATCATCGACATCCCACTAAATATCATGATCACAAACACAACCAGGTGGGTGCTGCAGGTCTTCAAGGCTTTACTGTTCAGAGACTTGCTCTTACTGGTCAGACAGATTACTGTAATCTTAGAGTAGGTGAGCACCATGGTACCAATAGAACCTGTGAACAGGACCACAGTGAACGTGAGTCCGTACACGTTATTGACAGTCACATCCTCACAGGAGAGTTTAAACAGAGAGGCGTATCCTCTCAGCAGCATCCTGTTGGTCATTATAGCAGCATAACGCAGAGGATTACAGATGGCCACATATCAGTCAAAGGCCATGATCATCAGCACAGTGTGGGAGGTGGTGGCAAACATGTGCACAGTGAAAGCCTGAACCACGCACTCATAGTAAGTGATGAGGCGCTCAGAGGGCGTCCTCAACATGTCTATGAGCAAACGGGGGATGATGATGGAGTTTCCAAGCAAGTCGTTAAATGATAAATTACAAAACAGCAGGTACATGGGCTGATGGAGGTTCTTGTCCATGAAAACCAGAACAGCAATGCCGACATTTGCAACAATGATAAATATGTAGGAGATGCAAATGAAAAGAAAGACAGTGTGTGTAGAATCCTTTGGGACGAACAGCCCCTCCAGCTGTAATGTGAAGCTGTTGTAGGTGTAGTTCTCCATCAACCTGAAAGAACAACACAACACTGAGTCAACCTAAGGCTGCAGCTCAACTATGAAGCCTGGATCACCTTGCTGTGTAAGAAACTTACAGTGAAAACAAGGTTAACGTTACTGCTTACATGTACGTGGCAATATGAATAATTCAGAGGAGCTATAGTTATACTTTAACACGCGAGCGTCTCTGGTTAACATCTACAGGTTGTTCCTGTGTCCCTGAACTGGTCGGTAGATCCACCCGTTTCAGTTAAGATCCACTCTGCAGTGCTGTCTTATAGACGTGATGTTTACTGTAGGGAGATCAAACAGCAATGTGAGCATAGTAACTGAGCTCTCCACCCTCCTACTAACAGTTCTCCTCACACTACATGGTTTTAACCAAACTATGGAGAAGGAAGCGTCGCAGTGTTGGGGAGTAACAGATTACATGTACTGATGTTCTGTAACTAGAATGCAAAATATGAGTAACTGTATTCTGTTACAGCTACAATATAAAGAGATGGTAATCAGAATACAGTTACATTGTTAAAATCATTGGATTACATTGCAGTACTTCCACTTCAGTGTCAATGTCACATTTATTGATACAGCACATTTCCAAGGCCACAGCCTACCAAAGTGCTTTACAGTTAAATCCATAAAATATCAAAATAATAAAATAGGGCTATACATAAAAATATAAAGCTCTTATCAAAGTGGCTACTCTCATGCAGAGGCTACTCAGAACAAGTGAGTCTTCAACAAGTGGACAGGCTGTTGGCAGACTGCACAGCTCGGGGCAGTGTGTTCCAGAGAGCTGCCACTGATAAGGCTCGGCCTCCTCTAGATCTCTGAATGGATCTAGGAATCTCCAGGACCATCAGGTTGGTTGAGTGGAGATTTCTGGAGGGCTGATGCAGCCTGATAAGGTCTTCCAGGTACTTGGGGGTTAGACGTTTAAAAACAAATCTTAAAATAAAACTGGTGGAGCGATAAAAGCACCGGAGTGATATGCTCACGTTTCTTTTTGCCACTTAAGAGACGAGCTGCTGCATTCTGAACAAGCTGCAGGCGATGGAGCTCAGACTGCCCGATTCCTACGTACAAGGAGTTGCAGTAGTGCAGGCGAGAGGTAATAAAAGCATGACTTACTTTTTCTAGGTCAGCCTGCCTCAGATACGGTTTCACTTTGGTTATTAGTCTAAGCTGAAAGAAGCTAGACTTGACCACAGTGCTGACCAGGTCAGAGGGGCCACTGAAGAGGAAAGCTGCCCCGTTTTGACAGAGAATCATCTATGAGATACGACTCAAACCACTTTAGGGCAGTGCCTTTTAGGCCGACACTGTGCTCTAGGCACCACAGAAGGATTTTATGATCCACTGTGTTGGACAGTCAAGAAGGATTAAGATGGCACAGATACCAGTATCAAGGTTCACCAATAGATCATTAAAAACACTTAAAAGAGCAGGTCTCAGTGCTGTGGAGAGGCCTAAACCCAGACTGAAACTGTTCACAAACATCAGCTGTTTTTAACAATTCTTGGAGTCAGTTTAAAACAGCTCTCTCTAAAATGTTGGCGATAAAGGGGAGCTTGGAAATTGGCCTAAAATTAGACAAAACAAAAGGAGTCTTGGTTTGTGTTTATTCACTCGGCTGGATAAAACAAGTCACATCAAAATCACTGTCTTCATACAACAAAGATCTAGTTCACAACAGATGTCTGACTTTCTCCTGATCACTTGGCTCATTGCGTGGTTATGTACATGTGTATGACGGTGAATAGTCATTGGAGTGAGAGCTGCATAAAGCGGGCGACAGAGGACAGTGCAGCCAGACCGATGGGGGTCAGAGTGTGAGGATGAAGAGTAAAGTGTTGTGCGCTTTAAATGCTCCTCAGTCAGGACGCCGATACACTGTTAGCATCACTTGAATGAGTGAACTAGTTGGCTATTAGCTCCAGAACTGAGGCTGATTAACATCGAAGTGGGAACATGTGGCTGCAGTCAGGCAGAGTTTGGGCCACAAGTCAGAGACTCGGACTCGAGTCGCACAAACAAACAAAGCATTAAGATACAGAGTGACCTCAGTCAGTCGACTGTATTCCCACTTTGGCCTTTTAATGCCACATTTGTTCCTCCTCCACAGGATAATTATGACCACATCTATAGAAATGGTCAAAAAGAATAAAAATATAAAGGCTGTCACTGCAGGCCGGTGTAGCATTCTCACTCTTCTACATTCAGAATATTCTGAAACCATCAACAAGAACACTAAGCAACACAAAGTCAGGTCCTAACGGGCCAGCCCAGGCAGCTGATCATTCTACTCCAGCCTTACCCCTGGCTCAAAAAACGATCGATCATCATCTTGTTTCTTTGCACAATATAATATTTGTATTATCTAATCAAACACTGTTGTTTGATTGATTCATACCATTTGACAGGAGATACTATTACCCTTTGTTTATTGTCAGACATGATAGTTACTGCTATCAGTGTATAAAAGCAAGGCATGACTGCTGTATCAAAAAAACACACAATGAAATAAATATGACACAAAACTGAACCCTTCATTAAATGTTGGAACCTTTATGATGGCTGGACCTTCTTTGACTTAAACCACTTAGATAAAAACTGTCTTATCTCTTTGGACTGCATACCATAAATGATGGGGTTGAGGCTTCCAGGGACAATATGATTCAAAATAGCAGCAGCTTTCCTGTAATCTGAGTACTGAGGGAAACGATTCAGAATAATGACCGTCATGCCACTGATCCACATAACCAGATACACCACCAGGTGAGTGCTGCAGGTCTTCAAGGCTTTACTGTTCAGAGACTTGCTCTTACTGTTCAGACAGATTACTGTAATCTTAGAGTAGGTGAGCACCATGGTACCAATAGAACCTGTGAACAGGACCACGGTGAACGTGAGGCCGTACACGTTATTGACAGTCACATCCTCACAGGACAGCATGAACAGTGCAGCATTGTTACAGTAGAGGCTTTTCATCATAGTCCTGCATCGGTTCAGCCGGAGGGTCAGACCCAGCAGAATCCCGACCAGAACCAAGGCCACTCCCCAGGCTGAGACCGTCAACTTCAGCAGCATCCTGTTGGTCATTATAGCAGCATAGCGCAGAGGATTACAGATGGCCACATATCTGTCAAAGGCCATGATCATCAGCACAGTGTGAGCAGAGGTACTGGACGTGTGTGTGGTGATAGCCTGAACCACGCACTCATAGTAACTGATGAGGCGCTCAGAGGTCGGCTTTAGCATGTCTGCAAGTAAACGAGGGATGATGATGGAGTTTCCAAGCAAGTCGTTAAATGATAAATTACAAAACAGCAGGTACATGGGCTGATGGAGGTTCTTGTCCATGAAAACCAGAACAGCAATGCCGACATTTGCAACAATGATAAAAATGTAGGAGATGCAAATGAAAAGAAAGACAGTGTGTGTAGAATCCTTTGGGACGAACAGCCCCTCCAGCTGTAATGTGAAGCTGTTGTAGGTGTAGTTCTCCATCAACCTGAAAGAACACAACACTGAGTCAACCTAAGGCTGCAGCTCAACTATGAAGCCTGGATCACCTTGCTGTGTAAGAAACTTACAGTGAAAACAAGGTTAACGTTACTGCTTACATGTACGTGGCAATATGAATAATTCAGAGGAGCTATAGTTATACTTTAACACGCGAGCGTCTCTGGTTAACATCTACAGGTTGTTCCTGTGTCCCTGAACTGGTCGGTAGATCCACCCGTTTCAGTTAAGATCCACTCTGCAGTGCTGTCTTATAGACGTGATGTTTACTGTAGGGAGATCAAACAGCAATGTGAGCATAGTAACTGAGCTCTCCACCCTCCTACTAACAGTTCTCCTCACACTCCACGGTTTAAACTAACCAAACCACAGAGAAGGAAGGGTCACTCTCTTGGTCACCACGTCAGTGAGAAACAGTATTTAAGGTGCCTTCTGTTCTGACCTCTGACACAAGGACATTCATTTAAAGGTCAGCTCATGTTGGAGCTTCCTGCTCGGTTAGTCTTTTCCTTTCCTCTATTAGATAAGTATTTTTGTCACACCGTGCAATCAGTTTGCAGCCACGTTCACAGTCCCAGACTTATTCAGGGGTCAATACACAGGTGGTGTGTATGTTTGCCTAACAGAGAAAACATACACAGGGATATGGCGAAGTCAGGGTCAAGCTGAGCAGAATGTTGGAAACAGGAATAGCAACACGCTAAGGTTCAGCAAGGGCTAGGCTGAAGACAAAATCTAAAACAAGCAAGGTAATCAGAGGAGGAGAACTACAAAATAAAACCAACCCGCATGGAGGAGACCTGACCGAGTACATAAAAACAAAAGAAGCACTAAGATACAGTGACCATGATCAGTCAGCCATATTCCCACTTTGGTCTTTTCGTTGATCTTAACTGGAACAAGACTAAACTGCTGTACCTTGAACCCAACCACTGGTTTAAAGGCACCCTGAAGCCTCCCTCATGATGGACGTGAACATGGACACCCATACTGCACCATGCAACAGGACATACATCTAACAGGCCAAATGAGGCAGAGCAGTGGGGTCAAAGGAATGGAATGGATCAGGACGATGTGTGCAGAGGTGGAGGACTGTCCTCTATACCATCTAAATCCAACAGATACACAGTTCGATCAGGACAGACCGAGTACCAGAACGTACACATTTATTGGATTAGGTACAGTAGAATGTGCTTCGGCGTATAGACCCCGATGTGACACCATCCGAGAAGGGGGAAGAAAGGGAGGTGAAGCCGACAAAGACACATTCCCCCCTGGGGTCTACACCTGGTGGTGGTGGAGAGGAGCTGGGTGAAGAAGAGGATCAGAAGCTGAGCTGGCCTGGGCTTCTGACTGGTGGTGCTTCTACTAACCACCTGACTGAAGTGATTGAAGAATGAAAGGAAGGAGAAGAGGGAGGAGTGAGTGACCAGGAAGCTTGTTATGTCTTCCTGGCTGAAATTAGTTGGCCCAACAAACATAGACATGTCATTTTCATGTAAATTAAGAATAACCTCAGACATTTAACATTGACACAAGAACCAGCCGGAGTATTTTAATGTATATTCAAATTTGAAATATTATATATATTTTTTCCATAAAACTACATACTTCAGTAAAGTGCAATCAAAGGAGTTCACTACAGTTAATACAGTTTTAGTGACGGAAACAGACATATCACTGTGAGAGAACACAAAAAACAGAATGTAGAAACAAAAGTATAAAAGGTGATCACTTCTTACACGATGTCAAACATTTGTTAGGACTAAATATTCCAGATAAGAATTTTCGCATCTCTTTAGACTGAATACCATAAATAATTGGGTTAAAACTTCCAGGAACAATAACAAACAGAAGAGCGGCAAGTTTCCTGTAATCTGAGTACTGAGGGAAACGATGCAGAATAATGACAATAAATCCACTGACCAGCATGATCACATACACCAGCAGGTGTGTGCTGCAGGTCTTCAGGGCTTTACGGTTCAGAGACTTGCTCTTACTGGTCAGACAGACAAAGGTGATTTTAGAGTAGGTGAGCACCATGCAGCCGATGGAGGAGGTGAGCAGGACCACAGTGAACGTGAGGCCATAGATGTTATTGATCGTCACATCCTCACAGGAGAGTTTAAACAGAGAGGTGTTATCACAGTACGGATTCATGATCATAGTCCTGCATCGGTTCAGCCGGAGGGTCAGACCCAGCAGAATCGTGACCAGAACCAAGGCCGCTCCCCAGGCTGAGACCGTCAGCTTAACCACCATCCTGTTGGTCATTATGGAAGAATAACGCAGAGGATTACAGATGGCCACATATCTGTCAAAGGCCATGATCATCAGCACAGTGTGGGAGGTGGTGCCGAACATGTGTGAAGTAAAGGCTTGGGCAACACACTCATAGTAAGTGATGAGGCGCTCAGAGGGCGGCAGCAGAATGTCAGAGAGCAGGCGAGGCACAATATGAGTACTTCCAAAGATATCACTGATTGACAGGTTGCAGAGAAGGAGATACATGGGCTGGTGGAGGCTCCTGTCAAAGAAGACAATGAGTGAAATACCGATATTCATCACCATAACAGAAATGTAGGCAAAAAGGAAGAAGAAAAAGACGAAAAACAAAGAACCATTTGAGACCATGAACCCTTCTATCTGTAGTATGTAGCTGTTGTAGGTGTAGTTCTCCATCAGCATAAAACAAGAAGAGTTATTCAGTTAAAATACAGCTCAGGCTTCTCAACCAGACACATGGATCACCTTGCTGTGTAAGAAACTTACAGTGAAAACAAGGTTAACTTTACTGCTTGCATGTACGCGGCAATATGAATAATTCAGAGGAGCTATAGTTATACTTTAACACGCGAGCGTCTCTGGTTAACATCTACAGGTTGTTCCTGTGTCCCTGAACTGGTCGGTAGATCCACCCGTTTCAGTTAAGATCCACTCTGCAGTGCTGTCTTATAGACGTGATGTTTACTGTAGGGAGATCAAACAGCAATGTGAGCATAGTAACTGAGCTCTCCACCCTCCTACTAACAGTTCTCCTCACACTCCACGGTTTCAACTAACCAAACCACAGAGAAGGAAGGGTCACTCTCTTGGTCACCACATCAGTGAGAAACCGTATTTAAGGGGCCTTCTGTTCTGACCTCTGACACAAGGACATTCATTTAAAGGTCAGCTCATGTTGGAGCTTCCTGCTCGGTTAGTCTTTTCCTTTCCTCTATTAGATAAGTATTTTTGTCACACCATGCAATCAGTTTGCAGCCACGTTCACAGTCCCAGACTTATTCAGGGGTCAATACACAGGTGGTGTGTATGTTTGCCTAACAGAGAAAACATACACAGGGATATGGCGAAGTCAGGGTCAAGCTGAGCAGAATGTTGGAAACAGGAACAGCAACACGCTAAGGTTCAGCAAGGGCTAGGCTGAAGACAAAATCTAAAACAGGCAAGGTAATCAGAGGAGGAGAACTACAAAATAAAACCAACCCGCATGGAGGAGACCTGACCGAGTACATAAAAACAAAAGAAGCACTAAGATACAGTGACCATGATCAGTCAGCCATATTCCCACTTTGGTCTTTTCGTTGATCTTAACTGGAACAAGACTAAACTGCTGTACCTTGAACCCAACCACTGGTTTAAAGGCACCCTGAAGCCTCCCTCATGATGGACGTGAACATGGACACCCATACTGCACCATGCAACAGGACATACATCTAACAGGCCAAATGAGGCAGAGCAGTGGGGTCAAAGGAATGGAATGGATCAGGACGATGTGTGCAGAGGTGGAGGACTGTCCTCTATACCGTCTAAATCCAACAGATACACAGTTCGATCAGGACAGACCGAGTACCAGAACGTACACATTTATTGGATTAGGTACAGTAGAATGTGCTTCGGCGTATAGACCCCGATGTGACACCATCCGAGAAGGGGGAAGAAAGGGAGGTGAAGCCGACAAAGACACATTCCCCCCTGGGGTCTACACCTGGTGGTGGTGGAGAGGAGCTGGGTGAAGAAGAGGATCAGAAGCTGAGCTGGCCTGGGCTTCTGACTGGTGGTGCTTCTACTAACCTGACTGAAGTGATTGAAGTATGAAAGGAAGGAGAAGAGGGAGGAGTGAATGACCAGGAAGCTTGTTATGTCTTCCTGGCTGAACGTTGACTAAGCTCCATTTGTGAAGATTTGCATGTTTTATGGATGTGGTGCAGGAGCCAGAGAAGGTCTGAAGGTGGTGTGTGACTTTTTGTTTCGGGGGTTCTAAGCAACATTGTGCCGAAATTAGTTGGCCCAACAAACATAGACATGTCATTTTCATGTAAATTAAGAATAACCTCAGACATTTAACATTGACACAAGAACCAGCCGGAGTATTTTAAAGTATATTCAAATTTGAAATATTATATATATTTTTTCCATAAAACTACATACTTCAGTAAAGTGCAATCAAAGGAGTTCACTACAGTTAATACAGTTTTAGTGACGGAAACAGACATATCACTGTGAGAGAACACAAAAAACAGAATTTAGAAACAAAAGTATAAAAGGTGATCACTTCTTACACGATGTCAAACATTTGTTAGGACTAAATATTCCAGATAAGAATTTTCGCATCTCTTTAGACTGAATACCATAAATAATTGGGTTAAAACTTCCAGGAACAATAACAAACAGAAGAGCAGCAAGTTTCCTGTAATCTGAGTACTGAGGGAAACGATGCAGAATAATGACAATAAATCCACTGACCAGCATGATCACATACACCAGCAGGTGTGTGCTGCAGGTCTTCAAGGCTTTACGGTTCAGAGACTTGCTCTTACTGGTCAGACAGACAAAGGTGATCTTAGAGTAGGTGAGCACCATGCAGCCGATGGAGGAGGTGAGCAGGACCACAGTGGACATGAGGCCGTACACGTTATTGATCATCACATCCTCACAGGAGAGTTTAAACAGAGAGGGGTTATCACAGAAAGGATTCATGATCATAGTCCTGCATCGGTTCAGCCGGATGGTCAGACCCAGCAGAATCGCGACAAGAACCAAGGGCACTCCCCAGGCTGAGACCGTCAGCTTAACCACCATCCTGTTGGTCATTATGGAAGAATAACGCAGAGGATTACAGATGGCCACATATCTGTCAAAGGCCATGATCATCAGCACGGTGTGGGAGGTGGTGCCGAACATGTGTGAAGTAAAGGCTTGGGCAACACACTCATAGTAAGTGATGAGGCGCTCAGAGGGCGGCAGCAGAATGTCAGAGAGCAGGCGAGGCACAATATGAGTACTTCCAATGATATCACTGATTGACAGGTTGCAGAGAAGGAGATACATGGGCTGGTGGAGGCTCCTGTCAAAGAAGACAATGAGTGAAATACCGATATTCATCACCATAACAGAAATGTAGGCAAAAAGGAAGAAGAAAAAGACGAAAAACAAAGAACCATTTGAGACTGTGAACCCTTCTATCTGCAGTATGTAGCTGTTGTAGGTGTAGTTCTCCATCAGCATAAAACAAGAAGAGTTATTCAGTTAAAATACAGCTCAGGCTTCTCAACCAGACACATTACACACACGAAGGAACAGATTCAAACATGCAAAGGTAACACAGCAACTGATGACAGTGGTTTGGGTCAACAGTTAATAACTCAGCTACAAAGCCCACCTTCATATTTATGGGTATGAATGTGACATCAGGGATCCACTAAGCTAATGCAATGATCCAACATGGCGTGAATAAACAACACCATAGAACTGATGGACAGTCTTCAACTCCTCATATTTCTCATAGAAATAACTCCAAAACAGCATCTTACAGCCTTCAGTATTACACAACTGTAAAAGGTATCCAGCACATGTGAACAGGTAAATACGTGAATCAATCTTTATTCATATACACCTCATATACACCTCAGGGTAAGGGCAAGACACTTCACCCTAGCCTGTGGCGCGCCTTGCTAGTCATTGTATGACACTGCTTGGCAGCAGCCGTAAAGAATTTCCCTCTGGGATTAATACAGTATCTAAAAAAAAAAAAAAAAAAATACCACAAAGGGTTTCATGCCAGTGCTTGTTGTAGTTTCAGGACCAGTTTATAGAAGTGGCCTGACCCTGATTCAGCTGCAAAAGCTTTTCTGCCATTCAGTGAATCCCCTTTAACCCAGGGCCCCAAACTCATGACATTCAAAACATGTTTTAAAAAGCCTACAGAATGGGTGTTCATAATTACAACCTTTTAAGGTCAGTCGGCCATCAGCTCGTCTACATGCCTACCCTCAACTATCGTCAGGAAATCTGGGTAAAGACCGTAAACACAAACAGTGAGAATGAGTCTCCTGCTCTGGTCAGACTGGCTGACCCGGAATCACACTCCACAGCCAACATATTATGAAGCTCACACGTAGGTCAGTCAATGGGAACATCACAGCTAACAGCACCATGTTGCTCAAGAGCCTCAACCACCTCAGTTCCAGCTGTAGCAATACTGCTAGCACAGCGTTTGGTATTTTGATGGCAGGAGACTGAATGTTATTGAAACAAAAATAGTATTGTGTGTAAAAAACTGTACCAAAACCTCCCGTGTGACTCACCACTTTAATGTAGCATATACGCGGGGCCGATGAAGGCTGACCTGTGATAGACTAGTGTAAATGGAGCTGGCACAGTAAATAAGGACACAAGCAATATTTAGAGGTTTACTTTGATAAGTGCACATTTAACAGTTGTAGCTTCAGGTTGAAGCTCCATAGCTCTCCCTCCCTTGGGCAGATCAGACCATAGCCTAGTCCACCTCAAACCCCAGTATATACCAGCAGTACAGCGGCAGCCGGTGACCACCAAAACTGTACGGAGGTGGACACCGGAAGCCCTGGAGACCCTGCAGGGATGTTTTGAGGTGACTGACTGGGATGTGTTCTGTGACACTCACGGTGAGGATGTAGACACACTCACAGACTGTATCACAGAATATGTTAATTTTTGTACAGATTCTCTAATCCCCACCAGGTCAATACGCTGCTTTCCAAACAATAAACCATGGGTGACAAAGGACATCAAGGCATCACTCAACAGAAAGAAGACAGCCTTCTTGAGTGGAGACAGAGAGGAGATGAGGAGGGCCAAGGCAGAGGTGAAGGAGAAGATTGGAGAGGGCAAGGAGAGCTACAGGAGGGTACCAACGTGGACATTGTGGACAGCTACAAATACCTGGGTGCCCACATTGACCACAAACTGGACTGGTCCACAAACGCAGAGGCAATATACAGGAAGGGACAGAGTCGCCTGTATCTACTGAGGAGACTCAGGTCCTTTAACGTCTGCCAGACCATGCTGCAGATGTTTTACCACTCGGTGGTCTCCAGCGTCATCTTCTACGCTGTAGTGTGCTGGGGCAGCAGGATGAAGGCGGCCGACACCAACAGACTCAACAAGCTCATTAGGAAGGCTGGCTCGGTGCTGGGAGTGGAGCTGGAGTCTGTGGTGGAGGTGACGGAGAGGAGGATACTGAGGAAACTCCTCAGTATTCGTAACAACACGTCTCACCCCCTGCAGGACACACTGCTGTCCTACAGGAGCACATTCAGCGGTAGACTGAGACTACCGAGGAGCAGCACAGAACGCCACAGGAGGTCCTTCCTGCCAGTGGCCATCAGACTGTATAACTCCTCCCCTTTCTGTAGGAGAGGAGCTAGATAATCATGTCAGGCATCACTGTCATTCCTATATTATGTTTACTTAGCACCTTACATCTCCATATTGTATCCATGTATCATATATTGTGCTCATACTGCGTACTGTACTCTTATTTTGGATTATAGTGACACTTATACTCTGTACTTAACGGCATTTAATGTAACTTGATACCTCTGGCACAAGAATTTCCTTCCTAATAAAGTTTTATCTTATCTTATCTTATCTTATCTTATCTTATCTTATCTTAAGCCAATCAGAACCTCACCACACCCAACTGGAAAACCTGGGGCTGGATTCACAAAGACCCCCAGCACTAAGAGTTTCTCTTAGTGGTGCAATTCTTAGAAAATTCACCACTAATTATGACGTTTTCTGAGAATTTCCCCTTGTAATCAGGACTAAATACTAGTAAAGATAAAAGGTGATTCAGCAAACATCTGAGCCCTAAAAGAGGGGCCTTAAGGAGAAAACCTGTTCAGAGTAGAGATGACTTAAGAATCCCTTAAACAGAGGACAGAGGAGAGCCGTCCTCCAAACTATGATTGACAGTGCTTCACCCACAACAATCACAGAAAAAACTGCTCAATTCATCTGTGGAGCAGCCGTCCCACCTCTACAGGACATCACAATGCCCGGGTCACAAAGAGGGCCCACAGCACCATCAAGGAGCGCACTCACCCAAGGCCACACTGTCCACACTGCTGCCGTCAGGCAGACGCTTCAGGAGCGTGAAAGCAGGAACACCCAGACTACAACAGGCCATCAGGCTGCTGAACACTGACTGAACTTTCAACATTTTTCATGCGAAACTTGCACACATTTGTTTTTGCATCTTTAAACAAAGTAAACAAAAGTTAAAGTAAAGGTGCACATTCCGAACGTCCCACCTCTTTATCAATAAACACTCATAACCCTCTGTACATAGGATTATGAGCTTATTCTATGTTTTCTTTCTATGCTTAAAGTAAGTTTTTTTAATCGTGTGTGACCTCTGCTGTGCATTTGACTTCTTGAATCTTGAAACTAAAGCTGATGACAGCTGAGCACGTAGTCCCGCCTTAAGCTGAATTACAGCCAATGTGCTTCCTGTCAACCAATCCCATCTCTTAAAACAAGGCGTCACTTAGCAACGGGGTCAACTACACCTCCTCACTGAGATCAGACTTTCAGTCTGCTCCGTCCTCAGAGTCGCTCTGAGAACGTTCTTAAACCATCTTTAAGATCAGAGTAGAGCTCTCAGAGGGGGTTCTGGGAGTCTTCGTGAATACGACCCCAGATCTGTATTAAATAAACAGGCCACAGGCCACAGAACCACTTCTAGTGAGGGGGACCTCACCACAGGTGTGTAGCCCCTCAACCAGATGGCACCCAGCTAACAAACAAACAACACAACACAAAAACAACAACTGAATCCTATTCACACGGATCACACATGAAAAACATAAACCCAGTGACAGACATGATGCCGCAAACACAAACAAAGCAGCGAGGACGCACAATAAAGGTAAAGTCTGACAGGAGGGAGGCGCAAGAGAGCCTGAGGGGCCTCACTACCACACAGGCGTTAGCAACATGGTGTCAGGACTCACCGGTTCCTCTCTGACACACGCTGCGGCCAAACGGCTCCTACCTCCGCGGTGGGCGGCTAATAACTTCTCTCTTCTTCTTCTTCTCTTCTTCTTTTCTCTTCTTCTTCTGCTTCTTCTTCTTCTTCTTCTCTTCTTCTTCTTCTGCTCTTTCTTCTTCTTCTTCTTCTGCTTCTTCTTCTTTCTTCTTCTTCTTCTCTTCTTCTTCTTCTTCTTCTTCTGCTTTTCTCTTCTTTTTTCTCTTCTTCTCTCTTCTTCTTCTTCTTCTTCTTTCTTCTTTTCTCTTCTTCTTTCTCTTCTTCTTCTTCTTCTTCTGCTTCTTCTTCTTCTTCTTCTTCTTCTTCTTCTTCTTCTTTTCTTCTTCTCTTGCTTCTTCTCTTCTCTTCTTTCTTTCTTCTCTTCTTCGCTTCTTCTCTGCTCTTCTTCTTCTTCTTCTGCTTCTTCTCTTCTCTCTGCTCTCTTCTTGTAGTTTAATGGCGGGTGGCTTCTGCCGGCTGGTTCCGTTCCATCATCACAAACGTCAGTTACGACCAAAATACGGCAAAAGTCCAGCCCGCTCGTGACCTGCGCTACAAGCGTTGTGATTCGTCAAGCGCGGACTGTATCGCGTGCGGATGTAGGTGGGATGCGTTCACGTGCATCGGGTTTTATCAGCGTTACACCTGAGAGGGTT
Organism: Parambassis ranga; assembly: GCF_900634625.1. NCBI lineage: Eukaryota > Metazoa > Chordata > Actinopteri > Ambassidae > Parambassis > Parambassis ranga. Next base: position 774,065 of record NC_041034.1, on the reverse strand, counting down.
AATGTAGAGGCCAGACTTAAAAACCTGTTAACACACATCAGCAGCCGGGACAGAGGGTCCCAGACTGGACTGTCAGACTAGAGGGGAGCCCGGCCCAGCTCCAGGGGAGAACACAGGGCACCTTTGAGGTGCTGCTGGTCTGCGGTGGCCAGTCCTTCGGTCAGTCGGTCAGTCTGCAGAGGGGCTGGAAGGTGTCCCCCTTTAGGTTTAGATGGCTCAGTCCCGGTTTTTGCCCAGATGAACACCCAAAAACATAAAGTGTGCAAAGCTGCTGCGTGGATAAATAGTTATGATCGTACCTGGATGAGCTGCTTCACACGTCAGTACACGTCAGTACACCCCTCTGCAGGTTATACAGGTTTTTATTGTATTTTCAGTGTTAGCTGCACAAAGTTACTCCCCCAAAGTAATCAGATTATCATCACATTTAATTAAATATGTCAGAAATAATGAAATACATGTTTAACCCTCAGGCGTCACACAAGGGTTAATGTACGACCCTTTTGAATATTTGAATATTTTTTCTGCATAAATCTGTTAAACAACAACCAAACATTAAATCATTTTGAGGAATTTAACCCTTTAAATGCCAGTTAGATTACTTGATGTCACAAAAAGTGAGTTATTTTCCACAAAAGTTAGGTGGCTGAGGCATTATATTTAAATCTGTCATGATATGTCAGAGATTAGCCAAAATATGGAGTTTGATGCATTATTAGTTTTTGTGTAGCAGCGGGGGGGGGGGGGGGGGGGGTATTATCACAGGAACATAATGATCTAAAGAAGCTGCATCAGCTCTTGTGACGGACTTTGTTGGTGAGCTGCTTCAGGATGCTGCTACGTAAGTCTTTGCTGACCAGTCCGTAGATAATTGGGTTGATGACGGGTGGAACGATGATGAACAGAATGCTGCAGAACTTCATTATGTTCGGAGACACTGAGGGGAACCTGAGGGCCACAATTATAATGGTTGTAGAGAGTTCGTACAGCACAAACACAATCAGGTGAGATGCACATATCTGGAGGGCCTTGCTGTGGACACCGATGTCCGCTCTGCTCTGTTTTAGACAGGTTTGCAGGATTCTGATGTAGGAAAAGGCAATGATGAGGAAGGTCCCAGTACTCATAGACCAGGTCATGGACAGACCTGTGAAAAAGGTGAACATCCTTTCAGTAAACCCTCAGGTGTCTGCTCTTATCTAAACCATGAAAACATCTGCACTGACCGTAGATGTTGCTTATGGAAGTGGGACCACAGGCCAGGTTCAGGATTCCGCGGTTGCTGCAGTAGACGTGTTGGATGGTGTATCCACACAACGGGACGTCAGCGTGGAAGGCAAAGAGCACAGCGATGCACAGGAAAGCCACTAACCAGGCCAAAGCACAGCAGGTGTGCATCCGAGCCGAGGTCATGATGGCGTGATACCGCAGCGGTTCACAGATGGCGATGTATCTGCAGAGGGAGAGCCCTGTTAGAGGTGCCACTTCCTCCTGATCTGTGTTTCTACACAATCATAGCAGCTCAGGTGCTTTGCTCTAAGATACACAAAGTACAACAAGGTGTCTAACATCAGAGCAGAACTCAGTCATTTCCCGTCATGTTCTGTACCTGTCGTAAGCCATTGCACCCAGGATGGTCTGCGCTGTGACGCCATAGATGTGCACAGAAAAGGCCTGAGCGATGGCTGCAGCGTAGGAGATCCTCCTCTGCCCCGTCAGGAAGTGCACCATGAGGCGAGGCAGCACTGCCGTGGCCCCCAGTAGATCACAGACCACCAGATGACAGATCATCACAAACATGGGTCTGTGCAGGTTTCTGTCCACAACAATGATGCAAATCACCACACCGTTAGCCAAAAGCACCAGCAGGTATGTAATCAGAGCCAGGAAGAAGAACAAAGGGCCGCAGCCATCTGGCACATCGAACCCCTCCAGTTCAAACACGATGGGCTGTTTGAGAGGAGTTCCTCTGGTGAGGTTTTCCATTCACAGCAGCACGAGTCTGTAAAACACAATCAACATCAAAACCAAGATCAATACCCGTCAAAGTCCTCCAAAGGTTTATACCACCATCAACCATCAACCTGACAACATTCCATGATGTGTGTCCTGTGGCGGTGACACATGCAGTGCGTCAGTATGAGTTGTGTGTACCTTCCTTCTTCTTGTGGGAGTGTGGATGTTGCTCAGGCTGGCTGTGGGAAGCGTGGTGCTTTTAAAGCTTTCTCTTTGAGTTTGCAGAGTGTGGAGAGAGACCCCCCCCCTGCCTTGTTACTGGTCTTGTTGTGACCCAGTTCATTATCACTGCCTTAGTTACCCTGACAATGCTCACATCTTCCTCCCATCACCAGAGCCTGAACTCTGCTGCTCTGACCACGTCCACATCGTGTCCTCACAGGCACTGATACTGACATTTGGACTCTCTGCTGTGCTGACATGTAGACAGGAGAAAGTCATCATGTCCTCTCATTTGTTGACAAAAGAAGCAGCACTAACAAGTCACATGTTACATGATGTTTCATGGGTTTTGGTCTGACTTTTTTGTTTTTATGGTTGGAAGGACGCTGTTAAAAATAAGCCTGTGAGGCTCCTATCACCTTCAGTCCTGATGACTGACGCCTGTGTTTGTGTTTTGTAGTTTTAGTGTTGCGTTGTGTGTGTGTGTGTCTGGTAGTGTAGCATAAAGCCACTTTCAGGCCTTCAATGAATGAGACTGTCAGAGTTAAGTGGTATCACTGCGGTGGTTCTAAAGTGTGTCCTGAGCAGGGTCCGTTTGCAGCAGAGCTTAAGACCTCCTAACCTGCGGATCTAACTTCTTGGTACACCCCCTGAAGGCCTCTGAGCTCTCAGGAGTCTCAGTGACCAGCAGGTTAATGGAATTAGTAGCTGCATTGAGGCGTTCGGGGGCTAACATACTGCAAGCTGCTCTATATGGAGTGGTTCCAGAGACTCTGCCTTCACTTAGGGACGGCCTTTTTGTGGGTCAAGGTCATTTAACCCTGTAACATGTAAGAACTTTAGAAGGACCAGTGGCGGCCCATTGATGCAAAACTGTGGACTGTAGAAGAACACGTCAGTAAAGCAGTCAATAAAGCAATAAAGCAGGAAAGTTTTGTGTGCGGGGAAGTTTCATGCTAGTGTGACTTCATCTGAAATGAAACTTCCCACAAGTTGTTGAGCTTCCTGCTGTTGTGTAGGATCAGTTTGTTGCTGTGTTGACAGCACAGTGAGGCGCTGCAGGTCTCTGGAGGCATTAGCCTCTGATAAACATCCCTCACGGCGCCTCTCTGAGGACTAATTACCAACGGAAACTGTTGATAAGTGTTTCATTAGGCAGCAGCTCACAGTGGACCTCATTAATGATTACAACAACAGTGATGAAACTGGTGGACCGCTAGGGGGCACCGCAGTCCCCTGAGCTCCCAACATGCAACAATTTGTACAGTTGACAGGTGATCTTTGAGAAGAAAGTTAAACTGGTGCAAAGTCAAAGGGTGAAGAGTTAACTTTATAGAGTTCAGCTGTCAGACTCACGGGCCTTCTGTCCATTCTGTACATGTGAGATTCAGTTTGGAACTCTGAAGAAGGTTCAAAAGAAAAACACAGGATAACAAACAGACATATACAAATGGATACAAGTGTTTCCAAACTATCCATGTCACCTGTTCTGGTCCTGTCAAGGTGCTCATTGTGCTGAAGTAAAAGGTTAGTTTTAAACGATCAGTAATGCCGGCCTGAGGGTCAAACACATGAAGGTCTGGGCCTTCACAGTCCCTCGTGACGACTCAGGCCCAGCAGAATTAGCAGATGTTGGCAGCGTCTTTCATGGAGGGGAGAGGACAGCCCTGCTACTCTCACCATGGGCCTTTGTCTGAAAGGTGACCCGTGCTTTTCTGTCTTCAGGGCAGCCCTGGCTGTATGGAGGCCCGTCCCTCTCTCGGCATTCAACCATGTGTAAAGGTAGGGTAGCCATCCCGTCTGGTGCTGGAGTTCCTTCCTCCTCCATTTCTTCAAACAATAACAAACTGTTATTGGTTTGATTGTTAATGTTATGATTTCTTCTCAACACCTCTGAATGAGGTCTGAGTGATCAGACCCCAAAGCATCCTGGGTATGTGTCAGTTTGGATCAGCTCAGTCAGGAGTCAGTGCGGCCTAAAGCCTTGAAGGCTGAAAGCTGAATGCATCAGCAGCTAAATGTGATGTCAAGGAAGAAGACTGTATTTATGACCAGACTCAGATTAGCTCATTGTGGTTTGGCATGGGATCTTCAAAAGATTGGGAAACATGAAGACGGTCTTTGCAGAGTCTGCAATACATTCCAAACAGTTGAGCATGTGTTGATGGACTGCTGGATATATAAAGAACAGAGAGAGCAATTATTTCTGCTCTACTGGACACTGGAATTAACAGAATATCACTGAGGCATGTTAAACCCGTCTGAAGACCAGCCACACATTGTGAAAGCAGTTTTGAATTTTATCACAGCAACAGGAGTTCTCTTCCTCTGAAATGGGAATACATCGAGCCATTACCAAACTTGACCTGTGAGAGGCAGCAATATGCCAATTGGCATCCAGTCTGCCGGAAATAAAGAAGAAGCTAAATGTAACAGCGCTGAGGACTTTGGAAACCACCGCTGTGGATCAGCTGTGGTGTGTTTGTGTGGGGACTCTTCAGCATGGTCAGTGGAAACGTGCATTTTTAACCCAAACCACAATCCTGAAGGCCTGCAGCAGGGTCGGAGCCTCTGTGTGCCTCTCTGACCCCCAATGCAGACTTTCAGCAGTCTGTGTAGGTTCTAGTTAATATCAGCTGATCCATCATTATCTCTGATAGGAACAAAGACAACAAGGTCAAAGTTCTGACACTGCAGAACAAAACCGTTCGTCCACAGACTCACTGTGCAGAAAATATCACATAAAAGCACAAAGACAACAGAGACTATGATGAGCTGTAGTCATTGTGATGCAGCAGTCCTGCATGTCACAAACAGCTCTTTGGCTCCCTCTGCTGTTCATATTCCTCCTGCACTGTGAGGGTGCTTCTGCTCTGCAGCATATGGTTCATATATCTTTATTGATCCTCTGTGCATGAGAGGGGTGCTTACAGGTTTAAGAGCTGCGCTCTAGATGCGGCTTTCTGCTGTTATCACAGAGTAGTTGAGTATTCGAGGGTGTTCAGACAGGATTCTACAGCTGAAAAGTTTCTCCTGGGTTTATGTGAGGATGTCTGAGCACGTCGCCCTCTGGTGACTGAACACTCTGTGGTTTCTCTGTGTTCTAGTTAAACTACATGAAACCTTTTTGACAAAAAACAAAGCAGGAAGACATTTTAATATTAAACGTTTAATGTAATTTATGGAATTCACAAAGTGTCACGTGCACATACGAAAACATCACACACAGGATGTAACAGCTACAGTGATGAGTTTCCTCTGCTTACATAGTGAAGAACAAACGCTGGAATAATAAGACAAAGCTGCTGACGCCTGCTCATAAGGCAACAGAGTTTGTGACTTGTTTGATAAATGATCTTGATCATGTGTGATGAGAGGCAGAGGTCATGTGATCTCTGTCAGTGTTCAGATGCAGAAGTCCCAGGAAGACATTTGTGAAATGGAATTTTTAGTACTGTGTGGTGCCGTATACTGACCACAGAGGAAAAGGTATTCTAACCTGTCCCTGTGAGTCGTGAGGAGGATACATCATATGTGGTGTGGACAGGCTGTGAGCAGCAGACGTGGTTTCAGTCATTTCTCTCTCTGCTCTCTGAATACATTTAGTCAAACACAAGATTAAAATGTGGAACTGCAGCTTTCTTCATCTCACCCAGAAAAAAAGTCTGTTTCCACTGCAGCGACTCAGTTCTGACACAAGGTGGTGCGATTGTTCAGCTGATGTAATAATCAATCAATATCCCTGTCTGTTCTGTTCTTAGCTTTGCTTCTGCTGGTTTGACTTGTTTTTTGTCTCTCAGAATGAAGCTTCAGCTGTTCAGAAGAACTCAGACTGTTACCACTGTTACTCCACCCTGACAAGGGAGGAACTAAAGAAGGAAGTTCCTGCAGTGGAAAGAGGCATGGTGTGGTGTGGGTCACGTCTGAGGGCCGGCTGACCTACCATCCAAATATGACGATTCTGGAGTCTGGACATTTTGACCTCCCAGACTTTCAGCTCATTATGATTTACCCACAGAGAAGAATTTGGATTTGAAATGACGGCACTTGTGTCTCGAAACTCTGTTCACACATGTTCAGTCTCTGTAAATAAATAGGCTTTGACCCGGATTTACACCGGCCGCGTAATGTAAGCAGCACATTGTTGGTCCGTCTAAAGAGCGACATTTCTGAAGCGCGTTGTATCTGTGCGTGTTACAAGCTCCGGCCTGTTGACCTGCTGGTTCCTGTCCTCTCTACATGTATCAGCTCGGGTTACAGAGCAGTTACTGAAACCTCCGTTTAACACACGTACACACAGAGCAGCTTCTCACCTTCACCTGACACCTGACAACAGCTGCCTTTTCCTTTCTGATGTGGTCTAAATAAAAAGCATCAGAGCAGCGTGGAGCTACGCTTCTGGGACGCGGCTGCTGTGTATAATTTCATCGACATGGAAGCGGTTCACAGCGGCCGTCACGCCGCTTACGTTATGCGTCTGGTGTAAATCCAGGGTTATGGCATGACAGAAATGGTGGACTGAGCCTTTAATTCATTCAGCACCGCTCAGATGGCCTTTCCCAGGATGAGGATGCTCATGAAGAACACCATGATGATGAAGAGCCACATGAAGAAGCGATCCATGACCTTGGCGACCTTCCTCCATTCACCGGTGCGCAGTTGTGCCGCCCGCTGGTCCTGGTATGAACTGGCGATGAACTCAACATCCTTGCGCAGTCCCTGGTGCTGGCAGACACACCGGGTTTTCACCAAAATCTCCTTCCTGTTCGTCATGGCCCCAGCACTTCCTCCTTCTCCTCCTACACCTTTCTTTTCCTCTACGTACTCTCCACCTTCTCCACAGGCACTGCTGGACTCCTCCCCTCGCTCTTCACATCCTCCAGCTGCTCCCTTCTCCTCAGAGTGATCAATGGTCACAAACAGATCCTCTTTCCAATCGGTCTGATTGGTCACATCCTGGCCCACCTTCAGAGCATTCCCTGCTCCGTCCTCCTCCACCTTCCCTCTCCACACCTGTCCATTCACATCCCAGGTTGTTCCTTTGGGGCTGCTGCCGTTGGCTGACAGGGCCTCAGACTCTCCCTGTGACAGAGGTCGTTGTTTTCTGGACGAAGCTCCAGCGAGGCAGTTCTCACTGACCTCGTAGACGAAACAGATGCGCGCGAGGTAGTTGAGGATGAAGCGCTCGGCCCACTGTGGGACAGGCCGGGCCTCGGCGCCACAGTGGTGGATGTTCATGATGAAGATGGTGAGTGCTGTTGATGCGGTGACCATAGCCATGGTGGCAATGTAGTACTTTCCTGTGGTGGAAAACACATGGTCAAAATCCACCAATAACTAAACATCCACAGACACCTTAGACCGTTAATATGATGTCACCTATCAGAGGGACGCTCTCAGACGGCGGCATGCTCTCAGCCACCAGCAGCTGAAACACAGTGAGGGCCAGAAGCACCGTGACACCCAGAGAAACCTTTTCACCCGAGTCTGCCGGCAGGTAGAAGCCCAGAGGAGCCAGGAAGGAGATCATCATGCAGGGAATGAGGAGGTTAAAGATGTAGAAGGAAGCACGTCTCTTCAGGTGGAGCGTAAAGGTGATGTCCGGGTACGGATCTGAACAGCAGCCGTACAGGATGACGTTCTTCTTGGCCGGCATGCCCAGAACCTGGTTAGACAGATTTCATCAGGTCATTTGATTAAAAATGAGGATTTGTTGTGAGCACAGTAAGAGTGTAACCTCTCACCTCCCACTCCACATTGGGGACAAAGTCAGCCAGATCCGCACTGTCCAAGGCATTGATAAGGTCCATCTGGTTTCCATTGTGAGTCCAGGAGCCAAAGGTCAGGTGGCACTGCTGCAGGTCAAAGGGGAAGAAGGCCACGTCCACAGAGCAGGAACTCTTGGTGATGGCTGGCTGGTCCCACATGACCTGGCCATCGTTGCGCAGAACAACATTGGTCTCCATGGAGCTGGAGAACTCGTCGTCTGCACTGTTGAGTACAACGTGGTGAACATTTTATAAAATGGAGAGAAGGATCATGGGAAAGAAAGGCGGGGCTACACCTACCTGTTATACAGGACGATATCCGGCCGCCATACGTAGCTGCTGGGTATGCGGATGGTGTCGAGGCCATCATAGTCCTCCTTCTTCCAGGTGAGGTAGGCGTCCATCCACACCTGGCGGATCCACAGATAGGTGGTAAGGATCTGGTTCCGCTCATCCTGGTGAAACAACACATCCAGCACAGGCGGGTCAGCATGGCCAAGACCCCACACAACACCAACATGTGGACCAGCAGGCAGGCTTTGATTACCATATCAATGATCTGGGAGAGAGTGATCTGCAGGGTGACGTTGATGATGTGGTCCGTGTCCTCCACCGGCCGCAGCGCATTGGTGTAGTTGGAGAACAAGTCATTGAGCAGCTTCTGAGCGAAGCGTCCGTGAGCCGCCGAGCAAACTGAGCAACAGGAAACAGATGAAAGAGAGACGCTGTTAATACATTCCTGCTCCCCACAGGATTAACCCTGTAATGGCTGGTCCGCAGCCCTGCGTCTGTTAGCATGTTACCGCGTCTATATTGGTTTTAGTTTGGATTATTCACAGCCTTCATGTAACACGTTTAATACAATCAGTACAGTCTTCTGCTGAGTCCACACACACACACACACACTTCCCACTTCAATTAACCTGGAAACCACCTCAGGCTTCACATGTTGGTCAAATACCAGCTGCAGATAATTAAACCCATTTCAGTGAAGGCCCCGCGGTGGTGCCAGTGGTCAGCGCTGTCACCTCACAGCCAGACGGTTCCTGCTTTGACTGGAGCTGCACCTCCCCCCCGGCCTGTGTGGGCGCTCTTCGTGCCCTTCAGGTTAATTGGGGACTCTGCCTCAGCTGCAAGTGTGAGTGTGGAGCGGTGAAGGAAGCAGATCCTCGTGAGGACCTCAAACACTCTGCTGTAACCTCTCAGCTCATTTCAGCAGTTCTGGAAATCATCAAACTGGTGACATAGACCAACGAGATCACACGTCAGTCATGTGAGGGGAGTGCCTGGACTTGGCAAACAAACAAAGTGAGAGAACACAAATGTCTGATCATCTGAAGGACATCTGAATTCTTTCCACAGTTCCCATCAGACCAGCATTAATAAAGCTGAAAGCAGATGTTATCTTCAGACAGCGCTCAGTTACCGTATAAGTACAGTGACACGCTGAGCGCCATGCTCCATCTGAAGTGGTCAGACTCAAACAAACACTGGTTCCAACTGAGGTCTGCAGAGGAGCATCTCTGACACCCCCTGCAGGACAATCCAGCACCTCCCGCAGCTCCGATCATCAATGGTGCCTCAAAGGCCAAAGACCTGCGCTCTCCTCAGTCACCATCAGAGGTGCTGAAACTGAACTGTCCCTTTAAAGAGGACACTACCTGCAGTAAAGGAATGAGACGACCTGTCAAATCACCTGCCTGCTACCTGCTAGCTTTCAAAGCCCCTCAGTGGCCTCTCTGGTTATTGATCTGATTGGTCAAAATTGATCATAGAGGGTTTCCCTAAAACGTCTGCATTTGCTTTGGTTAGGTCTGCTCACAGTGTCCATGTTATTTTCAAGCCACTGTTTGACGTCTATGTGAGGATCTAAAGGAGGATCAGAGGCCTGTAGATATAACAGGAGACCACTGAGTTATACCACAGTGAGCCGAACCTGCATCAACAGGGGGAACCACTGTTTACTCTGAACAAGGACGAGGGAGAGATTCATCACTGCAGTAGGACACAGCTGCAGTCACACAGAGGTTCAACATGCTTTGCACAAAAAAGGAACGATGAGAGAACACAGCCTGTTTAGTGACCTTCAGATAAGAAGAAATGTGTTGACATCCTTTGTGCAAAGATGGAAGTGAAGCTCTGAAATGAGACAGAGATGGTTCCGCTCTCAGCTCCAGGATTAATATCTGACTATTTTATATATCTGTGTGGAATCATATGCAGACGAAGACTGTTTTTAGAACTGAGGTGGAGGAACGGGTCACATGTTTCCTCCTGAACAACAAAGGAACAGGAAAGAAACGTCAGATTTCTGTTTGCTCATAATGTGTCAGGTGTGTTTCTTCAGCCAGCGAATGAACCTGGAGGTCTGCTGTGACAACACGCTGCCCGTCCGGGTGTCAGACACCTTCAGCCCAGCAGGATATCCAAACAACTAAAGGCCAGTTTCCATTAAATGTGACACTGTATATACCAGCTGATGACAGATGAAGGTAAAGTCCGACAAAAAGTGTCTCAGTAAGGTGTTGAGAGCAGAGAGGGTCAGATCAACAGTGATGTTACCTTATTTGGTGGTTGGAGGGCCCAGCTTTCTGCTTTAGGTCTTCAACCTTCTGAGGAGACGTCTAAACTGACCATTAGATCTGATAACGAAACCTCTTCATGACAACTACTCAAAGGACTCTGCCCCCAAAAGGCCTCGCAGACGCTGCATGGACCCCTAAAATCTCCTGGAGCCCGGCCATGTACCCATCCAGCAGCACCACCTAAACCTTCTTTGGACTCCTCACTAGACTCTTTGTGGCTCTGATGGCGATTACAAAATGCTAGAACCACCTCAGCGCCTCCATCTCTGTGTTACTGTAGGCATCTTAGAAGAGGGCTGACTTCAGCCTTGTCAGAAAGAAGGAAGTAAGGATCAACCAGCTCCTGACCGCCTGGCGGGGGGCAGATGAACCATGTCATGGGACCTTGGCTGGTCTTTTCTCACTGCGTCTGCACAAACCTGCAGAGTGTCTTAAACTGTTGTGACAGTGAGACACCTTCTGTGGACAAAGAGGACAGACAGAAGCATGGAGGCCAGGCTGGTGGAACTCCGGCCGCTCACAACTTCTCTTCCTCCGCTGCCTCGTTAGCATTATTAGCCACAAACACGTAACAGCCTCACAGGTACACTGATGACCATCCACAGACAGGAGGACAGACAGCTGCACATGGAAACAGCTCACACAGCTGAGGGTAAAAATAATCTTTTAACGTTATAAACTGGATACTGGGAATGAGGACACAGGTCCTCACAGGGACCTCCTACAGGACAGGTATGGGTTAATACCCGTCCATGTTAGGACCTTCATGCTTCTTCTGTGATGAACAGAGGACGGTTATTTGGAGTGGAGGATTTTTAGTTGAGCTGGACTCCTCTACATTCAGCTCAGGGGCACAGGGATCAGACGGAACCTGAACCTGACGCTCATGATCTACACATGCTCCAAATCCCGTCTCTGTGTCCCCTGACTGTCTGTCCTCATCACACAAATGTCCTGAAGGTCCGCTGAGCAGTGAGTCTGACAGCATCACCTGCCTGCACTGTTGAAGTGTAGCGCTAACAAACACTCACATTTCCATCACTTCAGAGGTCTGTCATTTTTCTAGACTCTTACCTAACCTGATCCTGATCCTGATCCTGATCCTAAACCTGATCCTGATCCTGATCCTAATTCTGATCCTAATCCTTATCCTCATACTAAACAACAATAACCCAAACCTAAACCAGCCCACCTCAAACCTGCAGCTGAAAAGTTGACTTCCAACAGTGTGAATGTGTTAACAGACATCACACACACACACAGACAAACACACACACAGACACACACACAGACACACACTAGTTATTCTTCACCCTTGTCATCGTCATGGTAACCTGTGTGTTCATACAGAGGGCCAGAATCACATGGTCTGTGGCTAAGTGCAAAGGCTGTTAATGTGTGTGTGTCTGTGTGCGTGTGTGTGTCTGTGTGCGTGTGTGTGTCTGTGTGTGTGTCTGTGTGCATCTTTGTGTGTGTCTGTGTGTGTGCGTGTGACTGTGTGCGTGTGTGTGTCTGTGTGTGTGTCTGTGTCCATCTTTGTGTGTGTGTGTGTGAGTCTCTGTGTGCATGTGTGTCTGTGTGCATGTGTGTGTTTGTGTGTCTCTGTGTGTGTCTGTGCATGTGAGTCTCTGTGTGCATGTCTGTGTCTCTGTGTGTGTCTGTGTGTGTGTGTCTGTGTGTGTGTGTCTGTGTCTCTGTGTGTGTGTCTCTGTGCGTCTCTGTGTGTGTCTGTGTGTGTGTGTCTGTGTCTGTGTGTCTGTGTCTGTGTGTGTGTCTGTGTGTGTCTCTGTGCGTCTCTGTGTGTGTGTCTCTGCGTGCGTCTCTGTGTGTGTGTCTGTGTCTCTGTGTGTGTCTCTGTGTGTGTCTCTGTGTCTGTGTGTGTCTGTGTGTGTGTGTGTGTCTGTGTCTCTGTGTGTGTGTCTGTGTCTCTGTGTGTGTCTCTGTGTGTGTGTCTCTGTGTGTGCCTCTGTGTGTGTCTGTGTGTGTCTGTGCGTGTCTGTGTCTGTGTCTGTGTCTCTGT